>NW_022881582.1:930744-1240992 GCF_004382145.1 Drosophila mauritiana
GTCTAAGGAATTTGATGACCCTCACTTGACTAAAACCTTATTTATTTCGTTAGTCCGTCCGATTCTCGAGTACGGATCACCTGTTTGGAGTCCACAATACGCAGTCCACTCGGACCGCATTGAATCGGTCCAAAAAAACTTCTTACTTTTTGCCTTGCGGCGCCTAAATTGGGATGCAAACCATATATTATAACCATATATTATATATTACCTCCTTATTCCAGTAGACTACTTTTAATTAAGTTACCATCCCTAGCTAACCGTAGAACTATGCTTGGAACAGTCTTTATTTGTAAGCTTATTCGTGGGGATGTTGAGAGTCCCGACTTGATTAGTCGGCTTAACTTTTCGGTTCCAAGTAGATTCACTAGAAACTATGTACCCCTTATCTTAAATCATTGTAGATTTAATTATGAGTTGCATGACCCTTACAGAGTTTTATGTTCTGACTATATGGTAATAGACTTTATCCTATTATCTGTAATTTTGACTCTCTGCCTCTATTAAAGCAATCGATTTTATCTTTTCTATTACATAATTAGATCCTATTAACACTAATATTTTACACATAGTTATTTTACATTATATTCATTTCCTCGTTCCTGTTCTTTTTTTTATATCGCGTCTATATCTTCTCGCGAATCGAGCCGTACGATACACGGCAGCGCCCCTCGGTCGGTTGGGCGGGAGGTGTGGCCGTAGGTCCCTTTGGAAAAAAAAAAAAATATAAAAAAAATAACAATCACAGAAAAGGCTCGATCGATAATTAATATTATAATTAAAAGCCTATAATTATATATTTTAATTGTAATTATAATTAAAAGCCTAATAGTGCAGTATATGCACTTAATAAAGTGCAGATAAGAAAGTTTGATTACAAGTCAATTAAAACAATACTTGTCGGTTACGAACCAAATGTGTACAAAAGGTGGAATGGGAAATCGAAAATTTTATGACAGCTAGGGATGTTGAGGTGGACGATATAAACATGTTCAAAGTTGGTACATGAAGAAGAGTCGAAGGTTCAACTTCTTTTAAGAAAGATTATGTAGAGTCAGATTTTCCAATGGTAGAAAATATAATACAGGGTTTCAAAAATAATCTTCAAACAGATGTCTTCTACACTGATTTTAGTAAAGCATTTGACTCTGTTAATCATTACCTTCTTATAAGAAAACTTGATCTTATAGGTTTCCCTGTTGATCTTCTAAATTGGATTTCAAGCTATCCGAATGGCAGGACACAACAAGCCCCCCTTAAAAATTCTTTATCTTCTATTCGCCGAGTCACATTCGGTGTCCCACAAGGGAGCCATCTGGGTCCGCTTCTTTTTACCTTATTCATTAACGACTCCACTTAATAACAAAACATTCGCGTGTACTTATGTACGCAGACGATGTAAAAATATTGCCTCCAGTACAAGGACACTTCTTGCCATTTGGACTTACAATCCGATCTAGACCGATTTCAAATATGGTGCCGTGATAACATATTAGACTTAAATGGCTCCAAGTGTAAAGTTATGACCTTTTGTCGTGCCAACCCAATACGCACGAATTACACTCTAAGTGGGTGCTCTCTGGACAGAATAACACGAGTTGATGATCTTGGTGTTCTTCTGGTCCCAAAACTAAAATTTTCTGACCATATTTCGTCTATTGTCAATAAGGCCAGGGGTGTGCTTGGTTTTATAAAAAGGTGGTCTAAGGAATTTGATGACCCTCACTTGACTAAAACCTTATTTATTTCGTTAGTTCGTCCGATTCTCGAGTACGGATCACCTGTTTGGAGTCCACAATACGCAGTCCACTCGGACCGCATTGAATCGGTCCAAAAAAACTTCTTACTTTTTGCCTTGCGGCGCCTAAATTGGGATGCAAACCATATATTATAACCATATATTATATATTACCTCCTTATTCCAGTAGACTACTTTTAATTAAGTTACCATCCCTAGCTAACCGTAGAACTATGCTTGGAACAGTCTTTATTTGTAAGCTTATTCGTGGGGATGTTGAGAGTCCCGACTTGATTAGTCGGCTTAACTTTTCGGTTCCAAGTAGATTCACTAGAAACTATGTACCCCTTATCTTAAATCATTGTAGATTTAATTATGAGTTGCATGACCCTTACAGAGTTTTATGTTCTGACTATAATAGACTTTATCCTATTATCTGTAATTTTGACTCTCTGCCTCTATTAAAGCAATCGATTTTATCTTTTCTATTACATAATTAGATCCTATTAACACTAATATTTTACACATAGTTATTTTACATTATATTCATTTCCTCGTTCCTGTTCTTTTTTTTATATCGCGTCTATATCTTCTCGCGAATCGAGCCGTACGATACACGGCAGCGCCCCTCGGTCGGTTGGGCGGGAGGTGTGGCCGTAGATCCCTTTGGAAAAAAAAAAAAATATAAAAAAAATAACAATCACAGAAAAGGCTCGATCGATAATTAATATTATAATTAAAAGCCTATAATTATATATTTTAATTGTAATTATAATTAAAAGCCTAATAGTGCAGTATATGCACTTAATAAAGTGCAGATAAGAAAGTTTGATTACAAGTCAATTAAAACAATACTTGTCGGTTACGAACCAAATGTGTACAAAAGGTGGAATGGGAAATCGAAAATTTTATGACAGCTAGGGATGTTGAGGTGGACGATATAAACATGTTCAAAGTTGGTACATGAAGAAGAGTCGAAGGTTCAACTTCTTTTAAGAAAGATTATGTAGAGTCAGATTTTCCAATGGTAGAAAATGATGAATCTGTTGATTCTAGAATAAGTGTACAACTTAGGGAAAATTCCAGCACCAGTTGCATGAATTTCCAGTTTTCTGTTTTTTTGGCTCTTTCAACTCAATACAATTTACAAGTCATATGGATGTGAAAAGAGCATTCTTGAATGGAACACTAAAAGATAAAATCTACATGAAGGTTCGGTTGCTATTTATGGCCTTAAACAAGCTGCAAGATGCCGGTTTGAAGTTTTTGAAAATGTGCTAAAATATGTTGGATTTGAAAATCTAAAAGTTGATCGTTGTATATATATTTTAGATAAAGGAAATTTCTTAGATAATATCTATTAGTGGACGATGTAATAATTGCAACTAGTAAATATGAAACTATGTGTAAATTTAAATGACTGATTTGAAAGAAGTTCGATATTTTATCGGAATTAAAATTGATAGAAATAAAAGTTAGATATGTCTCAGTCTATCTACATATGTAAAGAATGTGCTGAGAAAGATTAATATGGAAGACTGCAATGCAAATAGTACACCTCTTCCAAGCAAACTAAACTATGAGGCTCTTCAATCTGTAGAATCATGTGAGGCACCACCACCACCAACTATGAGGCTCTTCAATCTGTAGAATCATGTGAGGCACCATGTTGAAACTTGATTTGTTGTTTGATGTACATCATGTTATGTACTCGCCCAGACTTAAGTACATCAATAAGTATTTTAAGTCGATATATAAAAGGAACGGTTGATTTGAGATTGAAATATGAGAAAAATGTACAGTTTAGTAATATTCTTATTGCATATGCTGATTCTGATTGGGCACGAAATGAGACTACTGTACTACTGCTTAACGGCCATTGTTTTTTCTCTGCCAGGCCAAACTTTTCCATCTTGTACTGCATGTCCCAGGAAGTGGATTTTGTTTACAAGGAAATGACATTTCTCCCACTTTTACGTAAGCCGAACTTCGCTGATTCAAATAGCACCAACTTTAGTTTCTTAATACATTTGTCATTCGTCTGTTCATATATCATAATGGTCTAACGATTCCTTCTTTTAACCAGTCATCGACTTCTTTTTTAACGGCTTCGGCTTCAACTGGAGGATGTCGACTTGGTTGATGGCGAAATCTTCTTATCCGGCACAACTCTTAGCTGAACAGGTGACTCTGCGTCGCGGTTGGATGATATTCGTCTATCAACTTCCGTATCATAGGTGCAAAATGGGGAGGAGCGTTCACATTACTTTCAGTGCAACAATAATCATGAATACTTATCTGGTTAATGTTAGCTACCTCAGGACAAGCTGACAACGACGTAAACGTAAGCCCATTAGCATCCAGTGTAAATTGAAAATTCGATAGAAATAAATCGTATCCAAGGAGAGCATCATCTTCCATTTTTTCATCCGCTACCACGGTGAAGTTTTGAACAGTCTCCATATCGTCTATTTGAACAGCTCCAGCGAAAACTCCCAGCGGAAACGTGCCCGCCTTGCCCTAGCCACGCAACAAAGAACGACATTGGCTTAGCACAACATCTTTTAGCCTCATGTAAACAGAGTGCTTCACTTTAACACCCGTGTCAACCAGGCACGCAACTTCAATACCATTAAGTATAATGTTCTTCAGCCGTTTGGAATCCTTTACCAATTGCACCGATTTCACTGACTGCGGGCAACTTGTTGATATATGACCCACAGCACCACACTTAAAGCACTTCGTTCCAGCATTGCAATCTTTCTTCATGTGTTCAGACGATCCACAATGATAGCAACGAGCCGTATTTTTACTGTTGTTATAATGCTGCTGCTAATCGCTGCTGTAAATCTGTTTTTTTGTCTTGCTTTCTAATTCCAAATTTGCATACCGCTCTTTAAGTTCCTCATATGTACTACAGGTATGCATTATAATTTTGTATTCGTTTTTGATGCGTAGTCCATTCACAACATAACGTATTACAGACTTGTGTTCAATTTGGCCCAGCGCGGCAATTTTCTTCATCTGCAAGACGTATTCATGGAAACTCTCCGTTTGCAATTTTTTCCTATTTGCCAGTTTCTCGTGTACTTCTGCACTTCAAAATTTTCGTTTAAACTCAGTTAAAAGTGCTGTTTTCAATTCTTCATACGCATATTTTTGCATCTCGTTTAGCCCATACGCATCAGCATTCAACTCGAAGTTCTCAATCCAATTTTCGACAGTCACCGACTCGCCGTCAAAATCTGCCACAACTTTACCGAAGCCCTCCAATGAGACTAATCCACTTCATCAGCTTGAATTTTCAAACTCAGCAGCTGAAATATTTGTTGTAATTGTACTTGACTTTCCATCACCGCTTCTTCTTTTTTCTCTTATGGTTGTCTTCGTGTATTTATTTGTCGCCCCGTTTTTGGTTTTTCACCTTTTGGTGTTTCACCGTAATTTTTTGGTGTTTCTTTCGTACCTCTCCTTCGTGCAGCTGCTTCCGAACCTGACGCACTTCGCATTTGTCTCTATGTTTCACCGTTACCTTTCTTCGAAGCCAAACATATACAAGTTATTTTTGGTCCTACTGTCCAGAGGTCCTTCCGATGGGTGGCTCCGGCAGATAGGTGTCCACGTAGGTAATTGATCCCTTGGTCCTGATGTTACTCAGGCGGAATGTCTTCTTACGTAGATTATGGTGGAGGGCGTGACTTTGCCCCCTTTGCTGGACACTGGCCTTCGGGCTCAGCGCGGATAAATTATGTCAAATGCAATTTGTTTTACGGCAGAAGCCGGAGTAGCTTGTTCTTTATTTATAAAGTGCTAGCTTAGAACTGAATACAAAAGTGTGGAAAAATGTGAATCTACCCTAGCTTTAATGCATCACGCCATAAACCCATGGTCGGCAATCCGATTCAGCATTTATGCAGCGCATTTCGATACCCCGGAAGATGGGTATCCAATTGCCACTGCTGACCGTTCTTAGCGCAGAGCGCTGAACTCAGTTGGGGCGCGTCAGCATTATTTATCTGGAGCCACTTAGTTGCTAGGGTAATTTTTACGTAAACTTATGCTCTGTTAGTTGTTAACTACTCCCCCCTTCAGATTATGACCGTCCTCGGTTATATTGAGTTTATAGATGGTTTGTTGTATTTCGATGGAGGCTCGCCTTTTCCTTAATGCCAAAAAAAGGATGAGTGAACCAATCAGAGCAACGTTCAGGATCACTCCAGCCGCGAACCAAAGTTTAGGGGAGCCCGCGGCGTCAACCTCGTCCTTGAACCCTTGGATAAAGCGCAGATTGTCGTTGTTCATGCGGTGTAGCAAGGGCATGCTCAATATCGGGTCATGGCCGACGATGTTCAGTAGTGGTGATCTTGCTACGCCAGGCTGCTTATCTAATGTTTCTTGAAAATTTATGAACTCCGATCCGTTGACGGTAGCTGACCGCTCGAAGGTTATTAGGTGCGTTCCTTTGACGAGAACCTCTGGGCCGCCGTCCGTGCTGACGCGGGCTGTCGCTTCGTTAATGACAACGATGCCGTCATCTATAGGCATTACTGTTCTCAGGTGGCTGGGTTGAGTGTAGCAGTGGTCCGAGATTCCCGCATGGAGCGAGCGGGCGCAGGTTTCGCGTCGCGACCGCTCATAGAAGGTGTTGTGCGTTGTTTCCGTGCACTCTGTGACCGCAAAAGTGCCTTCTTCACATTCCGCCAAAATGTCTTCGTCGAGCCGTAGGATTATGAGGACTTTTTTACATCTGACCTTAACTCTGGGGTAGGCTATTAGTATATGGATAATATTATCGGACTGGAGAAATCTAATTTTAGCTGCTTCCAATAAACTAACTATTGGAGTGTCTTGTTCAATTAGTGATTTCAGATCGGCATGACTAAGGATAGTGGGATTTATTATATCAGCCTTAGCCAATGTTATGATTAGAATTAAATTTTGTATCTCTGTCGTCAGCATTCTATTTCTCGCTAGTAGTTCTTCATACAGGTGCGGGGTGTCAACCAAATTGTTATTCCGTGCCTTAATAATTTTATTAATGGTGTCGGTCAGTTTGTTTATCTGTTTTTGAGTCTCTGAATTTATGTTAATCTGCCTGGTGTTTGAGTCCACTAGCTGAGCTTCTGTCATCTTGACTTTTAGGAAATCTGAGGCATTAGGAGTTCCTGCAACTACCCTAAGAGCTGTACCTAAGAAGTCTAAACTCTTCGTAATTCGGTGGTGTATTTTTAGAACGGACAACAAGTTTCTCAAATGATCTGTATCAACGTCTAGTAATTTGCGCATATGCGACTGCGGAAAAGACTCGGACAATTTTTCTGTCTCATCTACCATACTAATAAGTTCCGAAAGGTTGCTCGAGTGCCTCAAGCAGTCACGTTGTTCAAACACCAGTACATCTCCATCTGCAACGGGAATGTATTTTTTTTTTTTTTTTTTTTTTTTTTAAGCATTTTTGTATTTATTGAATCTTCTTGTATAAGAACTAACAATAAGTTTAAAAATCTTAACTATAACAAGTATTTTTTGAACAGTTGTATTATTTTTCCAACTGTTCTATGATTAAACGGCCCTAAAAATTTATTCGCTGGGTTGGTAGGTCCTTTCGCCGGAGACGGGAACGGCTGCTGAGCTGGATTAGACCTCGCGCTAGGTGGTTGGGGTGCGTGTAAAGCTTGCTATGGTATTTTTCCTTAAGTTCCGTGATTGCGTTGGTAACTGATGGGATATTTAGGTCTCTTTGGATGTTTTCACTCCGAACGTACCACGGTGCCCCAGTGATGGTTCTCAGAATCTTTGATTGTGCTCGCTGTATGATGTCAATATTGCTGTTGCTGGCATTGCCCCATAACTGTGAGCCATAGGTCCAGATAGGTTTCAATATAGAATTGTAGAGCAAGACCTTGTGATCTAGGCTGAGCGGAGAACCAGAGTTGATGAGCCAGTGTAAGTTGTTGGCTTTGAGTTTAAGTTGGGTTTTTTTGGCTTCAATGTGCCTGCGCCATGTGAGTCTTCTGTCAAGGTGTACTCCTAGGTACGCTACCTCATCTGCTTTCGGGAGTGGTATGTTGTTCAACAAGAGCGGAGGACAGTCTTGTCTGTTTAGCGTAAACGTCACGTGCTTGCATTTTTGCTCGTTTACTTTTATTCGCCAGTCAGAGAGCCACTTCTCAATGTCGATGAGGTACAGTGCCAACTGTGCTGTAGCTTGGATAGGGGACCTTGAACGGCTAAGGATAGCTGTATCGTCGGCAAATGTGGATACCGTTAAGCGACTATTTGTAGGGATGTCGGCTGTATAGATGAGGTATAAGGTTGGCCCAAGAACGCTGCCTTGGGGGACTCCAGCCTCAATTGTATGATCAGTGGAAGTGGCAGTGTTGCACCGTACTGCAAACTTTCTGTCATAGAGGTAAGACTTTAGAAGTTTGTGTGTGCTTTCGGGTAGGGATGTTTTAATTTTAAACATTAGGCCGTCGAGCCAGACTCTGTCGAATGCTTGGGATACGTCTAAAAATACTGCTGTACAGTATTCGCGATATTCAAATGCAGTTCTTATTTCCGTTGTAATACGATTCACCTGTTCAATGGTTCCATGGCTTTCGCGAAATCCAAATTGGTGGGCTGGGATTATATTGTGGTATATCAGATGTTGATTAAGACGGATCAGCAGGCATTTTTCGAATAGTTTCGAAATACATGAGAGTAGACTTATTGGTCTGTAAGATGAAGCGACTGTGTGGTTCTTACCAGGCTTTGGAATCATTATGATAATCGACCTCTTCCATCGTTGTGGAAAGTAACCAAGTTTGGTGATGGCATTAAAGAGCTTGGTTATGTAGCGAACTGCAGAATGTGGCAGCTGGATGATCATTTCCGGTGTTATAAGGTCGCAGCCGGGGGATTTTTTCGGGCTGAGATTGTCTTTGATTATTTTAGTTACTTCTTTAGGACGAAACACAATTGGGGTGTGTTGCTGGTGGCGGTTTACGGGATAGGACGGCAGCGCGAATGTACTAGTAGCCTGGTTTGGCGTGAACACATTTTGTAGGTGAGCGGCAAATGTGGTGGCTCTGTCTTCATCACTACGGGCCCAGCCACCTGAGGAATTCCTTATCGGCAAAACGGTTTCAGTCGGTGGGCGAAGAGTTGAGTGGGCTCGCCACAGTGACTTTTGTTTTGTGCCTGTCGGTGTGAGTTGCTCTATGTATCGGCGCTGATCGTCGCCCTCTTCTTGTTTCAGAGCGTTGGCCAGTTTCCGTGTGGCTACTTTTAGCTTTTGTTTTGCAGTCGGGGATCTGGAAGATTGCCATTCTCTGCGTAAGCGTCGTTTTACGTGGACGAGTTGCTCGATTTGTACGTTGGTCTTTTTTGAATTAATTGTATTATTTGTTATTTTGGGTGTTGCAGTAAGAGCTGCTGCAGTAAGGATGGATTGCAATGCACACGTGCAGCTCTCTATATCAGATTCGGTATTGAGTTTTGGGCTTAGCTCAATATGTGAACTTATATATTTTTTATACCTGAGCCAGTTGGTTTTGTGAGAAGTCAATCTGAATGGTGGTTTCACGTTTTCTGCGTACCGGCGGAGGTGAATTAGTACAGGCGAGTGATCAGATGACAGATCCGGCAGACATTCAGCTTTAACCAAACTGCGGGAAATATTTTTCGTAACTGCGAAGTCGATCAGGTCAGGCAGCTTATTGAGGTCTGATGGCCAGTATGTAGGACTCCCGGGGGAAACATGGTCAAGTTTATTAGTGGCTTTTATTATAGTCTTATAAAGCTGTTTTCCTTTTGGGTTCACAAGTCGCGATCCCCAGTGAGTATGTTTAGCGTTGTAGTCGCCTGCTGCAATGAAGTGTGGCCCTAGTGCTTGGAAGAAATCCAGGAATTGAGCTTCTAATACTGTGAAACGGGGGGGGCAGTATACGGCCGCTAGTGTAAGGAGAGTGTTGTCATCCAGCTGAATGCTGATGGATGTGGCCTGAAGATGATTTTCCGCAAATTCTTTGTAAAAGTGGTGCTTCATACGGTTCCTTATGAGTATGGCGGTGCCACCGTGTGCTTTTCCGTCGGGGTGATTTGTACCGTAGAAATGGTAGTCTCTTATTTGAAAATTGTATTTGCTTGTGAGATGAGTTTCCGAAAGAAGCATTACGTCGATATGCTTCTCATGTAGGAATTGAGCTAGCTCAAGTTTGCGCTGTGAGACGCCATTGGCGTTCCACGTAGCTATGCGTAAAGTAGCCATTATTTATTTGATTGTTGGGCTACAAGCATTTGTATCAAAAGGTTTTGATTACGCATCATGTCTTGAATGGTGGTCTTCATAAATGTCATAAATTCCATCATGCTCTGTTGTAAGGCTTGCATCATAGCTTCAGTTTTTGTTTCCTGCTGCGCAGCTGGGTTATAGTTTTGTTGTGTGTCTAATTTTGTGTGCACTTCATGTGGAGTTCGGGAATTTTGGGTTGGAGGCGTCATACCTGATTTTAAGACGTTTGCAAATGTTGTCTTGTTAGTGTTGGATGTAGGCCAGGGAGCGAAACTTGCTGCTTTCGAGAAAATTACTTCAGGATTTGTCTCTGATGGTATCAGCGTAGCTGTTCCTTGGTGTGCCCGCGCCGTGTTCATTCTATTGTGAAGACGGATTTTCAGCTCTTTGTAGATTGGACAGCCTCTGTAGTTTGCTGTGTGGTTGCCCCCACAGTTATTGCATTTTTTCTCGCATGCATTTTTTTGTTAGTTTGACACTGTTTGGAGTCGTGGAGATCTCCACAGACTACGCATACCGGGCGAAGTGTACAATACGACCTCGTGTGGCCATACTCTTGGCAGTTTGTACATTGTACAGGAGCGTTACGTTTGTGCGGCTCTTCTACCGTGATCCTACGGTGCAGAAGGAGCTGGAGTTTGTAAATTGGGTGAACCTCGTTTTTTCTAGGAGGCTTGTTTTCTGGTTCAAGCTCAATCTTGAACAGTGGTTGGGGCTGCCTGTTTCTGTTTTTGATATTGAACACGCTTTTGGCGTAAAATCCCTTTTCCTTTAACGCCTCAGTTATCTCTTCGGGCGTAACATCAGACTCAATGCCCTTCAGGACTACTTGCAGGCCCTTGCTGCTTTTAAGCTGGTAGGTGTAGAAGCCTATTTTTTGTGCGGTAAAATAGTTTGTGACTTTTCTGTAGTTGTCCTCCGTTTTCGTCTGAAGTTTGATTTCGTTGATAGTACCTCTTACGAGGGGAATTATATGAAAGCTATCTTTTCCAATAAGGCCAATCAAAGTATTTACAAAACCGCTTGTGCTCTTCTCGCGGATGTATATTGGCGGAGGTTTTGTTTTCTTCGGTTCGATATCAACGGATCCCAGCGGCACGTCCTCAGCGGTGTCTACCAGCAAGGCAAATCTGTTGGTATTTGCAGGGGCTACATTTTTGATCAAGGTAGAGTTGTCGCGTGTATTTTTCGGCTTCTTTTCCAAATCTGAATTTTTCGGGCTGAGCTTTCGCTTTATTGTAATGTAGCGGTCCATTCCAGTCTGCCAGGTCGACCCAGCTTTTTTGTTTACGTTTTCGTTTTGTTTTGCTGGTAGTGCAGCAGTACCGTTTATTGCTTGCGGTTTTGCTTTCGCTGACTCAGTCAGAGCGTGAGCGGGTGCAGCCGATGACGAGGTAGAGCGGGCTTTCGGTCTATCTCCAGCTGTTGTTGTTGGAGGTAGCGGGGCTTCTGTCGGAGCTAAGAGAGCGGGAGAGCAGGAGCGCGCTCTTTCTTGATTTGTTGGTAGAAGAAGGTTTATTGACCGCTCGATGTCTGCGTTTGGGATTGTCGGTGAGACGTAGGAGAAGTACGCGTTGTTGCGTTGAATTGAGAGCCGGCGTTCGTCTTGCTCGCGCTGTCGCTGAGCGCGAGTGTCGTTCTGACTCATAGTTTTATAATTTAAGATAACAAATCACTATATATTTAAGCGATCTTGCATCGCATAGAGCGTCTCTTTCGCTTTCGGATTTTTTTATTTAGTTTACTTTATTTGGCGTTCACTTCACTCAAAACAACCGATTTTGTGCGGAGCTCGATAAAAACGTCTTCACACTTCGGCGGTCGAATCATTACGAATGTAATGTAATGTAATGGAATGTATTTGGCGTGAGAAAAATTTGTAATCCGCGCAGTTGCCACTGCCAGGGCGGTGAGCGTTATGAAAGCGAACCTGCAATCCAAACGTAGACGGTTACATCAAATCAGGCAATAGCCGATCTATTCGCCAAGTTTCAAACAACATATTCAACTTTACCTCATTCCGAACAGCCATACTCTTATGCGGTATCTAAGTCGAATCTAATATTTTGCCCCACTATAAACGAAAGCTCACTGCTTAACGATCTTCAGCGTGTTAAACCGGTCTACTCGCCAGGTCCCGATGGAATGAAAGCAATTACAGAGGAATCCCTAAATTGTCGGCTATCCCAAAACTTTTCGAAAATGTTAACACTTCTCATTTGCAGCACCTTTGTAGATCAATCATATCACCATGTCAACACGGTTTTATGAAACGCAGATCTACAACCACTAACCTCTTGGAGCTAACTTCTTACGTAATACAGGGTTTCAAAAATAATCTTCAAACAGATGTCTTCTACACTGATTTTAGTAAAGCATTTGACTCTGTTAATCATTACCATCTTATAAGAAAACTTGATCTTATAGGTTTCCCTGTTGATCTTCTAAATTGGATTTCAAGCTATCTGAATGGCAGGACACAACAAGTCCTCTTTAAAAATTCTTTATCTTCTATTCGCCGAGTCACATTCGGTGTCCCACAACGGAGCCATCTTGGTCCGCTTCTTTTTACCTTATTCATTAACGACTCCCCTTAATAATAAAACATTCGCGTGTACTTATGTACGCAGACGATGTAAAAATATTGCCTCCAGTACAAGGACACTTCTTGCCATTTGGACTTACAATCCGATCTAGACCGATTTCCAATAGACTTAAATGGCTCCAAGTGTAAAGTTATGACCTTTTGTCGTGCCAACCCAATACGCACGACTTACACTCTAAGTGGGTGCTCTCTGGACAGAATAACACGAGTTGATCTTGGTGTTCTTCTGGTCCCAAAACTAAAATTTTCTGACCATATTTCGTCTATTGTCAATAAGGCCAGGGGTGTGCTTGGTTTTATAAAAAGGTGGTCTAAGGAATTTGATGACCCTCACTTGACTAAAACCTTATTTATTTCGTTAGTTCGTCCGATTCTCGAGTACGGATCACCTGTTTGGAGTCCACAATACGCAGTCCACTCGGACCGCATTGAATCGGTCCAAAAAAACTTCTTACTTTTTGCCTTGCGGCGCCTAAATTGGGATGCAAACCATATATTACCTCCTTATTCCAGTAGACTACTTTTAATTAAGTTACCATCCCTAGCTAACCGTAGAACTATGCTTGGAACAGTCTTTATTTGTAAGCTTATTCGTGGGGATGTTGAGAGTCCCGACTTGATAAGTCGGCTTAACTTCTCGGTTCCAAGTAGATTCACTAGAAACTATGTACCCCTTATCTTAAATCATTGTAGATCTAATTATGAGTTGCATGACCCTAACAGAGTTTTATGTTCTGACTATAATAGACTTTATCCTATTATCTGTAATCTTGACTCTCTGCCTCTATTAAAGCAATCGATTTTATCTTTTCTATTACATAATTAGATCCTATTAACACTAATATTTTACACATAGTTATTTTACATTATATTCATTTCCTCGTTCCTGTTCTTTTTTTTATATCGCGTCTATATCTTCTCGCGAATCGAGCCGTACGATACACGGCAGCGCCCCTAGGTCGGTTGGGCGGGAGGTGTGGCCGTGGGTCCCGTTCGAAAAAAAAAAAAAATAAAAAAAAAATAACAATCACAGAAAAGGCTCGATCGATAATTAATAGCTCTAAGCCTAATAGTGCAGTATATGCACTTAATAAAGTGCAGATAAGAAAGTTTGATCACAAGTCAATTAAAACAATACTTGTCGGTTACGAACCAAATGTGTACAAAAGGTGGAATGGGAAATCGAAAATTTTATGACAGCTAGGGATGTTGAGGTGGACGATATAAACATGTTCAAAGTTGGTACATGAAGAAGAGTCGAAGTTCAACTTCTTTTAAGAAAGATTATGTAGAGTCAGATTTTCCAATGGTAGAAAATGATGAATCTGTTGATTCTAGAATAAGTGTACAACTTAGGGAAAATTCCACATGTCTAAAGAATGCCGATCCAGTTTTAGAAACTGATGATGAAATAAATGATAACAAAAGTAAGCAAGAAATCAGACGCAGTGAAAGAAATAAAGGTAAACCTAATCTATCATATAGATTTTTAGAAAAATGTCTAATGAATACTCAAGTCTGTTTAAATGATATTACCAGTACATTTGATGAAATTGAATTTCGTGATGACAGATCTTTTTGGGAAAAAGCCATACAAGATGAACTTGGTTCACATTTGGAAAATAAAACATAGAGTTTGGTGCAGAAGCCTAATAATAAAAACATAGTATATTGTAAATGGGTTTTTAGTATTAAACAAGATGAGTTTGGAAACTTAGTAAAGTATAAAGCAAGGCTAGTAGCACGAGGTTTTACACAAGAATATATGACTGATTATGATGAGACATTTGCACCAGTTGCATGAATTTCCAGTTTTCTGTTTTTGTTGGGTCTTTCAACTCAATACAATTTACAAGTCATATGGATGTGAAAAGAGCATTCTTGAATGGAACACTAAAAGATAAAATCTACATGAAGGTTCGGTTGCTATTTATGGCCTTAAACAAGCTGCAAGATGCCGGTTTGAAGTTTTTGAAAATGTGCTAAAATATGTTGGATTTGAAAATCTAAAAGTTGATCGTTGTATATATATTTTAGATAAAGGAAATTTCTTAGATAATATCTATTAGTGGACGATGTAATAATTGCAACTAGTAAATATGAAACTATGTGTAAATTTAAATGACTGATTTGAAAGAAGTTCGATATTTTATCGGAATTAAAATTGATAGAAATAAAAGTTAGATATGTCTCAGTCAATCTACATATGTAAAGAATGTGCTGAGAAAGATTAATATGAAAGACTGCAATGCAAATAGTACACCTCTTCCAAGCAAACTAAACTATGAGCCTCTTCAATCTGTAGAATCATGTGAGGCACCACCACCACCAACTATGAGGCTCTTCAATCTGTAGAATCATGTGAGGCACCATGTTGAAACTTGATTTGTTGTTTGATGTACATCATGTTATGTACTCGCCCAGACTTAAGTACATCAATAAATTTTAAGTCGATATATAAAAGGAACGGTTGATTTGAGATTGAAATATGAGAAAAATGTACAGTTTAGTAACAGATTCTGATTGGGCACGAAATGAGACTACTGTACTACTGCTTAACGGCCATTGTTTTTTCTCTGCCAGGCCAAACTTTTCCATCTTGTACTGCATGTCCCAGGAAGTGGATTTTGTTTACAAGGAAATGACATTTCTCCCACTTTTACGTAAGCCGAACTTCGCTGATTCAAATAGCACCAACTTTAGTTTCTTAATACATTTGTCATTCGTCTGTTCATATATCATAATGGTCTAACGATTCCTTCTTTTAACCAGTCATCGACTTCTTTTTTAACGGCTTCGGCTTCAACTGGAGGATGTCGACTTGGTTGATGGCGAAATCTTCTTATCCGGCACAACTCTTAGCTGAACAGGTGACTCTGCGTCGCGGTTGGATGATATTCGTCTATCAACTTCCGTATCATAGGTGCAAAATGGGGAGGAGCGTTCACATTACTTTCAGTGCAACAATAATCATGAATACTTATCTGGTTAATGTTAGCTACCTCAGGACAAGCTGACAACGACGTAAACGTAAGCACATTAGCATCCAGTGTAAATTGAAACTTCGATAGAAATAAATCGTATCCAAGGAGAGCATCATCTTCCATTTTTTCATCCGCTACCACGGTGAAGTTTTGAACAGTCTCCATATCGTCTATTTGAACAGCTCCAGCGAAAACTCCCAGCGGAATCGTGCCCGCCTTGCCCTAGCCACGCAACAAAGAACGACATTGGCTTAGCACAACATCTTTTAGCCTCATGTAAACAGAGTGCTTCACTTTAACACCCGTGTCAACCAGGCACGCAACTTCAATACCATTAAGTATAATGTTCTTCAGCCGTTTGGAATCCTTTACCAATTGCACCGATTTCACTGACTGCGGGCAACTTGTTGATATATGACCCACAGCACCACACTTAAAGCACTTCGTTCCAGCATTGCAATCTTTCTTCATGTGTTCAGACGATCCACAATGATAGCAACGAGCCGTATTTTTACTGTTGTTATAATGCTGCTGCTAATCGCTGCTGTAAATCTGTTTTTTTGTCTTGCTTTCTAATTCCAAATTTGCATACCGCTCTTTAAGTTCCTCATATGTACAAATTATAAATTTGTATTCGTTTTTGATGCGTAGTCCATTCACAACATAACGTATTACAGACTTGTGTTCAATTTGGCCCAGCGCGGCCATTTTCTTCATCTGCAAGACGTATTCATGGAAACTCTCCGTTTGCAATTTTTTCCTATTTGCCAGTTTCTCGTGTACTTCTGCACTTCAAAATTTTCGTTTAAACTAAGTTAAAAGTGCTGTTTTCAATTCTTCATACGCATATTTTTGCATCTCGTTTAGCCCATACGCATCAGCATTCAACTCGAAGTTCTCAATCCAATTTTCGACAGTCACCGACTCGCCGTCAAAATCTGCCACAACTTTACCGAAGCCCTCCAATGAGACTAATCCACTTCATCAGCTTGAATTTTCAAACTCAGCAGCTGAAATATTTGTTGTAATTGTACTTGACTTTCCATCACCGCTTCTTCTTTTTTCTCTTATGGTTGTCTTTGTGTATTTATTTGTCGCCCCGTTTTTGGTTTTTCACCTTTTGGTGTTTCACCGTAATTTTTTGGTGTTTCTTTCGTACCTCTCCTTCGTGCAGCTGCTTCCGAACCTGACGCACTTCGCATTTGTCTCTATGTTTCACCGTTACCTTTCTTCGAAGCCAAACATATACAAGTTATTTTTGGTCCTACTGTCCAGAGGTCCTTCCGATGGGTGGCTCCGGCAGATAGGTGTCCACGTAGGTAATTGATCCCTTGGTCCTGATGTTACTCAGGCGGAATGTCTTCTTACGTAGATTATGGTGGAGGGCGTGACTTTGCCCCCTTTGCTGGACACTGGCCTTCGGGCTCAGCGCGGATAAATTATGTCAAATGCAATTTGTTTTACTGCAGAAGCCGGAGTAGCTTGTTCTTTATTTATAAAGTGCTAGCTTAGAACTGAATACAAAAGTGTGGAAAAATGTGAATCTACCCTAGCTTTAATGCATCACGCCATAAACCCATGGTCGGCAATCCGATTCAGCATTTATGCAGCGCATTTCGATACCCCGGAAGATGGGTATCCAATTGCCACTGCTGACCGTTCTTAGCGCAGAGCGCTGAACTCAGTTGGGGCGCGTCAGCATTATTTATCTGGAGCCACTTAGTTGCTAGGGTAATTTTTACGTAAACTTATGCTCTGTTAGTTGTTAACTACTCCCCCCTTCAGATTATGACCGTCCTCGGTTATATTGAGTTTATAGATGGTTTGTTGTATTTCGATGGAGGCTCGCCTTTTCCTTAATGCCAAAAAAAGGATGAGTGAACCAATCAGAGCAACGTTCAGGATCACTCCAGCCGCGAACCAAAGTTTAGGGGAGCCCGCGGCGTCAACCTCGTCCTTGAACCCTTGGATAAAGCGCAGATTGTCGTTGTTCATGCGGTGTAGCAAGGGCATGCTCAATATCGGGTCATGGCCGACGATGTTCAGTAGTGGTGATCTTGCTACGCCAGGCTGCTTATCTAATGTTTCTTGAAAATTTATGAACTCCGATCCGTTGACGGTAGCTGACCGCTCGAAGGTTATTAGGTGCGTTCCTTTGACGAGAACCTCTGGGCCGCCGTCCGTGCTGACGCGGGCTGTCGCTTCGTTAATGACAACGATGCCGTCATCTATAGGCATTACTGTTCTCAGGTGGCTGGGTTGAGTGTAGCAGTGGTCCGAGATTCCCGCATGGAGCGAGCGGGCGCAGGTTTCGCGTCGCGACCGCTCATAGAAGGTGTTGTGCGTTGTTTCCGTGCACTCTGTGACCGCAAAAGTGCCTTCTTCACATTCCGCCAAAATGTCTTCGTCGAGCCGTAGGATTATGAGGACTTTTTTACATCTGACCTTAACTCTGGGGTAGGCTATTAGTATATGGATAATATTATCGGACTGGAGAACTCTAATTTTAGCTGCTTCCAATAAACTAACTTTTGGAGTGTCTTGTTCAATTAGTGATTTCAGATCGGCATGACTAAGGATAGTGGGATTTATTATATCAGCCTTAGCCAATGTTATGATTAGAATTAAATTTTGTATCTCTGTCGTCAGCATTCTATTTCTCGCTAGTAGTTCTTCATACAGGTGCGGGGTGTCAACCAAATTGTTATTCCGTGCCTTAATAATTTTATTAATGGTGTCGGTCAGTTTGTTTATCTGTTTTTGAGTCTCTGAATTTATGTTAATCTGCCTGGTGTTTGAGTCCACTAGCTGAGCTTCTGTCATCTTGACTTTTAGGAAATCTGAGGCATTAGGAGTTCCTGCAACTACCCTAAGAGCTGTACCTAAGAAGTCTAAACTCTTCGTAATTCGGTGGTGTATTTTTAGAACGGACAACAAGTTTCTCAAATGATCTGTATCAACGTCTAGTAATTTGCGCATATGCGACTGCGGAAAAGACTCGGACAATTTTTCTGTCTCATCTACCATACTAATAAGTTCCGAAAGGTTGCTCGAGTGCCTCAAGCAGTCACGTTGTTCAAACACCAGTACATCTCCATCTGCGACGGAAATGTATTTGGCGTGAGAAAAATTTGTAATCCGCGCAGTTGCCACTGCCAGGGCGGTGAGCGTTATGAAAGCGAACCTGCAATCCAAACGTAGACGGTTACATCAAATCAGGCAATAGCCGATCTATTCGCCAAGTTTCAAACAACATATTCAACTTTACCTCATTCCGAACAGCCATACTCTTATGCGGTATCTAAGTCGAATCTAATATTTTGCCCCACTATAAACGAAAGCTCACTGCTTAACGATCTTCAGCGTGTTAAACCGGTCTACTCGCCAGGTCCCGATGGAATGAAAGCAATTACAGAGGAATCTCTAAATTGTCGGCTATCCCAAAACTTTTCGAAAATGTTAACACTTCTCATTTGCAGCACCTTTGTAGATCAATCATATCACCATGTCAACACGGTTTTATGAAACGCAGATCTACAACCACTAACCTCTTGGAGCTAACTTCTTACGTAATACAGGGTTTCAAAAATAATCTTCAAACAGATGTCTTCTACACTGATTTTAGTAAAGCATTTGACTCTGTTAATCATTACCATCTTATAAGAAAACTTGATCTTATAGGTTTCCCTGTTGATCTTCTAAATTGGATTTCAAGCTATCTGAATGGCAGGACACAACAAGTCCTCTTTAAAAATTCTTTATCTTCTATTCGCCGAGTCACATTCGGTGTCCCACAACGGAGCCATCTTGGTCCGCTTCTTTTTACCTTATTCATTAACGACTCCCCTTAATAATAAAACATTCGCGTGTACTTATGTACGCAGACGATGTAAAAATATTGCCTCCAGTACAAGGACACTTCTTGCCATTTGGACTTACAATCCGATCTAGACCGATTTCCAATAGACTTAAATGGCTCCAAGTGTAAAGTTATGACCTTTTGTCGTGCCAACCCAATACGCACGACTTACACTCTAAGTGGGTGCTCTCTGGACAGAATAACACGAGTTGATCTTGGTGTTCTTCTGGTCCCAAAACTAAAATTTTCTGACCATATTTCGTCTATTGTCAATAAGGCCAGGGGTGTGCTTGGTTTTATAAAAAGGTGGTCTAAGGAATTTGATGACCCTCACTTGACTAAAACCTTATTTATTTCGTTAGTTCGTCCGATTCTCGAGTACGGATCACCTGTTTGGAGTCCACAATACGCAGTCCACTCGGACCGCATTGAATCGGTCCAAAAAAACTTCTTACTTTTTGCCTTGCGGCGCCTAAATTGGGATGCAAACCATATATTACCTCCTTATTCCAGTAGACTACTTTTAATTAAGTTACCATCCCTAGCTAACCGTAGAACTATGCTTGGAACAGTCTTTATTTGTAAGCTTATTCGTGGGGATGTTGAGAGTCCCGACTTGATAAGTCGGCTTAACTTCTCGGTTCCAAGTAGATTCACTAGAAACTATGTACCCCTTATCTTAAATCATTGTAGATCTAATTATGAGTTGCATGACCCTAACAGAGTTTTATGTTCTGACTATAATAGACTTTATCCTATTATCTGTAATCTTGACTCTCTGCCTCTATTAAAGCAATCGATTTTATCTTTTCTATTACATAATTAGATCCTATTAACACTAATATTTTACACATAGTTATTTTACATTATATTCATTTCCTCGTTCCTGTTCTTTTTTTTATATCGCGTCTATATCTTCTCGCGAATCGAGCCGTACGATACACGGCAGCGCCCCTAGGTCGGTTGGGCGGGAGGTGTGGCCGTGGGTCCCGTTCGAAAAAAAAAAAAAATAAAAAAAAAATAACAATCACAGAAAAGGCTCGATCGATAATTAATAGCTCTAAGCCTAATAGTGCAGTATATGCACTTAATAAAGTGCAGATAAGAAAGTTTGATCACAAGTCAATTAAAACAATACTTGTCGGTTACGAACCAAATGTGTACAAAAGGTGGAATGGGAAATCGAAAATTTTATGACAGCTAGGGATGTTGAGGTGGACGATATAAACATGTTCAAAGTTGGTACATGAAGAAGAGTCGAAGTTCAACTTCTTTTAAGAAAGATTATGTAGAGTCAGATTTTCCAATGGTAGAAAATGATGAATCTGTTGATTCTAGAATAAGTGTACAACTTAGGGAAAATTCCACATGTCTAAAGAATGCCGATCCAGTTTTAGAAACTGATGATGAAATAAATGATAACAAAAGTAAGCAAGAAATCAGACGCAGTGAAAGAAATAAAGGTAAACCTAATCTATCATATAGATTTTTAGAAAAATGTCTAATGAATACTCAAGTCTGTTTAAATGATATTACCAGTACATTTGATGAAATTGAATTTCGTGATGACAGATCTTTTTGGGAAAAAGCCATACAAGATGAACTTGGTTCACATTTGGAAAATAAAACATAGAGTTTGGTGCAGAAGCCTAATAATAAAAACATAGTATATTGTAAATGGGTTTTTAGTATTAAACAAGATGAGTTTGGAAACTTAGTAAAGTATAAAGCAAGGCTAGTAGCACGAGGTTTTACACAAGAATATATGACTGATTATGATGAGACATTTGCACCAGTTGCATGAATTTCCAGTTTTCTGTTTTTGTTGGGTCTTTCAACTCAATACAATTTACAAGTCATATGGATGTGAAAAGAGCATTCTTGAATGGAACACTAAAAGATAAAATCTACATGAAGGTTCGGTTGCTATTTATGGCCTTAAACAAGCTGCAAGATGCCGGTTTGAAGTTTTTGAAAATGTGCTAAAATATGTTGGATTTGAAAATCTAAAAGTTGATCGTTGTATATATATTTTAGATAAAGGAAATTTCTTAGATAATATCTATTAGTGGACGATGTAATAATTGCAACTAGTAAATATGAAACTATGTGTAAATTTAAATGACTGATTTGAAAGAAGTTCGATATTTTATCGGAATTAAAATTGATAGAAATAAAATGTCTCAGTCAATCTGCATATATAAAGAATGTGTTGAGAAAGTTTAATATGGAAGACTGCAATGCAAATAGTACACCTCTTCCAAGCAAACTAAACTATGAGCCTCTTCAATCTGTAGAATCATGTGAGGCACCACCACCACCAACTATGAGGCTCTTCAATCTATAGAATCATGTGAGGCACCATGTAGAAACTTGATTGGTTGTTTGATATACATCATGTTATGTACTCGCCCAGACTTAAGTACATCAATAAATTTTAAGTCGATATATAAAAGGAACGGTTGATTTGAGATTGAAATATGAGAAAAATGTACAGTTTAGTAATATTCTTATTGCATATGCTGATTCTGATTGGGCACGAAATGAGACTACTGTACTACTGCTTAACGGCCATTGTTTTTTCTCTGCCAGGCCAAACTTTTCCATCTTGTACTGCATGTCCCAGGAAGTGGATTTTGTTTACAAGGAAATGACATTTCTCCCACTTTTACGTAAGCCGAACTTCGCTGATTCAAATAGCACCAACTTTAGTTTCTTAATACATTTGTCATTCGTCTGTTCATATATCATAATGGTCTAACGATTCCTTCTTTTAACCAGTCATCGACTTCTTTTTTAACGGCTTCGGCTTCAACTGGAGGATGTCGACTTGGTTGATGGCGAAATCTTCTTATCCGGCACAACTCTTAGCTGAACATGTACGCAGACGATGTAAAAATATTGCCTCCAGTACAAGGACACTTCTTGCCATTTGGACTTACAATCCGATCTAGACCGATTTCCAATAGACTTAAATGGCTCCAAGTGTAAAGTTATGACCTTTTGTCGTGCCAACCCAATACGCACGACTTACACTCTAAGTGGGTGCTCTCTGGACAGAATAACACGAGTTGATCTTGGTGTTCTTCTGGTCCCAAAACTAAAATTTTCTGACCATATTTCGTCTATTGTCAATAAGGCCAGGGGTGTGCTTGGTTTTATAAAAAGGTGGTCTAAGGAATTTGATGACCCTCACTTGACTAAAACCTTATTTATTTCGTTAGTTCGTCCGATTCTCGAGTACGGATCACCTGTTTGGAGTCCACAATACGCAGTCCACTCGGACCGCATTGAATCGGTCCAAAAAAACTTCTTACTTTTTGCCTTGCGGCGCCTAAATTGGGATGCAAACCATATATTACCTCCTTATTCCAGTAGACTACTTTTAATTAAGTTACCATCCCTAGCTAACCGTAGAACTATGCTTGGAACAGTCTTTATTTGTAAGCTTATTCGTGGGGATGTTGAGAGTCCCGACTTGATAAGTCGGCTTAACTTCTCGGTTCCAAGTAGATTCACTAGAAACTATGTACCCCTTATCTTAAATCATTGTAGATCTAATTATGAGTTGCATGACCCTAACAGAGTTTTATGTTCTGACTATAATAGACTTTATCCTATTATCTGTAATCTTGACTCTCTGCCTCTATTAAAGCAATCGATTTTATCTTTTCTATTACATAATTAGATCCTATTAACACTAATATTTTACACATAGTTATTTTACATTATATTCATTTCCTCGTTCCTGTTCTTTTTTTTATATCGCGTCTATATCTTCTCGCGAATCGAGCCGTACGATACACGGCAGCGCCCCTAGGTCGGTTGGGCGGGAGGTGTGGCCGTGGGTCCCGTTCGAAAAAAAAAAAAAATAAAAAAAAAATAACAATCACAGAAAAGGCTCGATCGATAATTAATAGCTCTAAGCCTAATAGTGCAGTATATGCACTTAATAAAGTGCAGATAAGAAAGTTTGATCACAAGTCAATTAAAACAATACTTGTCGGTTACGAACCAAATGTGTACAAAAGGTGGAATGGGAAATCGAAAATTTTATGACAGCTAGGGATGTTGAGGTGGACGATATAAACATGTTCAAAGTTGGTACATGAAGAAGAGTCGAAGTTCAACTTCTTTTAAGAAAGATTATGTAGAGTCAGATTTTCCAATGGTAGAAAATGATGAATCTGTTGATTCTAGAATAAGTGTACAACTTAGGGAAAATTCCACATGTCTAAAGAATGCCGATCCAGTTTTAGAAACTGATGATGAAATAAATGATAACAAAAGTAAGCAAGAAATCAGACGCAGTGAAAGAAATAAAGGTAAACCTAATCTATCATATAGATTTTTAGAAAAATGTCTAATGAATACTCAAGTCTGTTTAAATGATATTACCAGTACATTTGATGAAATTGAATTTCGTGATGACAGATATTGCATATGCTGATTCTGATTGGGCACGAAATGAGACTACTGTACTACTGCTTAACGGCCATTGTTTTTTCTCTGCCAGGCCAAACTTTTCCATCTTGTACTGCATGTCCCAGGAAGTGGATTTTGTTTACAAGGAAATGACATTTCTCCCACTTTTACGTAAGCCGAACTTCGCTGATTCAAATAGCACCAACTTTAGTTTCTTAATACATTTGTCATTCGTCTGTTCATATATCATAATGGTCTAACGATTCCTTCTTTTAACCAGTCATCGACTTCTTTTTTAACGGCTTCGGCTTCAACTGGAGGATGTCGACTTGGTTGATGGCGAAATCTTCTTATCCGGCACAACTCTTAGCTGAACAGGTGACTCTGCGTCGCGGTTGGATGATATTCGTCTATCAACTTCCGTATCATAGGTGCAAAATGGGGAGGAGCGTTCACATTACTTTCAGTGCAACAATAATCATGAATACTTATCTGGTTAATGTTAGCTACCTCAGGACAAGCTGACAACGACGTAAACGTAAGCCCATTAGCATCCAGTGTAAATTGAAACTTCGATAGAAATAAATCGTATCCAAGGAGACCATCATCTTCCATTTTTTCATCCGCTACCACGGTGAAGTTTTGAACAGTCTCCATATCGTCTATTTGAACAGCTCCAGCGAAAACTCCCAGCGGAAACGTGCCCGCCTTGCCCTAGCCACGCAACAAAGAACGACATTGGCTTAGCACAACATCTTTTAGCCTCATGTAAACAGAGTGCTTCACTTTAACACCCGTGTCAACCAGGCACGCAACTTCAATACCATTAAGTATAATGTTCTTCAGCCGTTTGGAATCCTTTACCAATTGCACCGATTTCACTGACTGCGGGCAACTTGTTGATATATGACCCACAGCACCACACTTAAAGCACTTCGTTCCAGCATTGCAATCTTTCTTCATGTGTTCAGACGATCCACAATGATAGCAACGAGCCGTATTTTTACTGTTGTTATAATGCTGCTGCTAATCGCTGCTGTAAATCTGTTTTTTTGTCTTGCTTTCTAATTCCAAATTTGCATACCGCTCTTTAAGTTCCTCATATGTACAAATTATAAATTTGTATTCGTTTTTGATGCGTAGTCCATTCACAACATAACGTATTACAGACTTGTGTTCAATTTGGCCCAGCGCGGCCATTTTCTTCATCTGCAGGACGTATTCATGGAAACTCTCCGTTTGCAATTTTTTCCTATTTGCCAGTTTCTCGTGTACTTCTGCACTTCAAAATTTTCGTTTAAACTCAGTTAAAAGTGCTGTTTTCAATTCTTCATACGCATATTTTTGCATCTCGTTTAGCCCATACGCATCAGCATTTAACTCGAAGTTCTCAATCCAATTTTCGACAGTCACCGACTCGCCGTCAAAATCTGCCACTAACTTTACCGAAGCCCTCCAATGAGACTAATCCACTTCATCAGCTTGAATTTTCAAACTCAGCAGCTGAAATATTTGTTGTAATTGTACTTGATTTTCCATCACCGCTTCTTCTGTTTTCTCTTATGGTTGTCTTCGTGTATTTATTTGTCGCCCCGTTTTTGGTTTTTCACCTTTTGGTGTTTCACTGTAATTTTTTGGTGTTTCTTTCGTACCTCTCCTTCGTGCAGCTGCTTCCGAACCTGACGCACTTCGCATTTGTCTCTATGTTTCACCGATACCTTTCTTCGAAGCCAAACATATACAAGTTATGTTTGGTCCTACTGTCCAGAGGTCCTTCCGATGGGTGGCTCCGGCAGATAGGTGTCCACGTAGGTAATTGATCCCTTGGTCCTGATGTTACTCAGGCGGAATGTCTTCTTACGTAGATTATGGTGGAGGGCGTGACTTTGCCCCCTTTGCTGGACACTGGCCTTCGGGCTCAGCGCGGATAAATTATGTCAAATGCAATTTGTTTTACGGCAGAAGCCGGAGTAGCTTGTTCTTTATTTATAAAGTGCTAGCTTAGAACTGAATACAAAAGTGTGGAAAAATGTGAATCTACCCTAGCTTTAATGCATCACGCCATAAACCCATGGTCGGCAAGCCGACTCAGCATTTATGCAGCGCATTTCGATACCCCGGAAGATGGGTATCCAATTGCCACTGCTGACCGTTCTTAGCGCAGAGCGCTGAACTTAGCCACTTAGTTGCTAGGGTAATTTTTACGTAAACTTATGCTCTGTTAGAGCTTCAGATTATGACCGTCCTCGGTTATATTGAGTTTATCCATGGTTTGTTGTATTTCGATGGAGGCTCGCCTTTTACTTAATGCCAAAAAAAGGCATTGAGTGAACCAATCAGAGCAACGTTCAGGATCACTCCAGCCGCGAACCAAAGTTTAGGGGAGCCCGCGGCGTCAACCTCGTCCTTGAACCCTTGGATAAAGCGCAGATTGTCGTTGTTCATGCGGTGTAGCAAGGGCATGCTCAATATCGGGTCATGGCCGACGATGTTCAGTAGTGGTGATCTTGCTACGCCAGGCTGCTTATCTAATGTCTTTTGAAAATTTATGAACTCCGATCCGTTGACGGTAGCTGACCGCTCGAAGGTTATTAGGTGCGTTCCTTTGACGAGAACCTCTGGGCCGCCATCCGTGCTGACGCGGGCTGTCGCTTCGTTAATGACAACGATGCCGTCATCTATAGGCATTACTGTTCTCAGGTGGCTGGGTTGAGTGTAGCAGTGGTCCGAGATTCCCGCATGGAGCGAGCGGGCGGAGGTTTCGCGTCGCGACCACTCATAGAAGGTGTTGTGCGTTGTTTCCGTGCACTCTGTGACCGCAAAGGTGCCTTTTTCACATTCCGCCAAAATGTCTTCGTCGAGCCGTAGGATTATTTGATTATGTGATACCGGGTATATGAGGACTTTTTTACATCTGACCTTAACTCTGGGGTAGGCTATTAGTATATGGATAATATTATCGGACTGGAGAACTCTAATTTTAGCTGCTTCTAATAAACTAACTTTTGGAGTGTCTTGTTCAATTAGTGATTTCAGATCGGCATGACTAAGGATAGTGGGATTTATTATATCAGCCTTAGCCAATGTTATGGTTAGAATTAAATTTTGTATCTCTGTCGTCAGCATTCTATTTCTCGCTAGTAGTGCTTCATACAGGTGCGGGGTGTCAACCAAATTGTTATTCCGTGCCTTAATAATTTTATTAATGGTGTCGGTCAGTTTGTTTATCTGTTTTTGAGTCTCTGAATTTATGTTAATCTGTATCTGTATGGTATCAGTAAATTAAAAGTGGGGGAATTTATTTGAGGTTGTCCTTACGGACCACCCTCCCCTTAATAAGAACAGACGTTCCTAGGTCTGCCTGCACTTTTTGTTCTGTGCACAATGGGGTTAGCTTGTTTCCTAACCTTTTGTTGTTTTTAACAAAAACCTCTTCTCCTACCTCAAAAACACGGTTTCGCCTAGCTGGGTTACATCTTTCGATATTGATTTGCTGGGCCTTTATCAACCTGTCTTTAATGCCTAGGCAGCGATCATCGGAACCCGTGTGGAGGATCTCGATCGGTTTCTTCTGTGTGACAGAATGTATTGTTTTATTATATTCTATCGTTGCCCTCAAGATTAGCTCTACCGTATAGCTGACTTTTTTATCCAGCTTAAGACATCTGGCGATTTCTGTTAAGGTGCTGTGGAAACGTTCCACTTGAAGCGGGGCCGCGTTCACGATGTCTATGTGGTAATTGTTTTTAAGTAAAGAGGTGATCGTTTCCGAATTGAAGGCGGCCTCATTGTCGCAATATATTGTTCTGATCTTGGGGAACAAGTTTACGAGTTGAAGCAAGGGCCCTGTGACGTCCGTTATTGTTCTGGACAGCACTGGCTGCACTATTGCAAGCTTCGAGAATTTGTCAAAACATGTTAAGAATTGCTTCTTATCGGTTGAGAAGATATCAATGTGCAACATTTCGCCGGTGTAGCTTGGTATGGGTGTTTCCCCAAGCTCCTGTTTTTTGGGGGCCTATCATATTTGGCTTTGGTGCATATTTTGCCATTTGCAACCACCTCTTTTGCTAGGCCGCTTATTTTGGGGAAATAGTAATCGCGGAGGACTTGCTTGGTATTCTCCTGAGCCGCCCTGTGTGCACGATTGTGTTCTGTCGTGACAATCTCTAACTGCTCGTTTCTATTGGTAACGTCTATTACAATATTTTTACAATATCGAAACTGCGTAGCCGGGAAATGAGCAATTAAGTGTTGAAAACTTGCCAGGGTGGGTAGGTCGTAGTGTATTGCATTTACGACCTCGGGGTTCACGACTTCCTTCAGCATTTCCAAAATGGTGCTTTTGTCGGCGAAATTAATTAAGTGACGAGTTTTGCTACGAAACAACACCAAGCTTCGCTTTATTTGGAAACGTGCTTCTTCTATAACAATTTGGTTTCTGAAGCAGTTTACTGGTTGGTCTGTTGCATCGACCGTGTAGGTCAGTGACATTTTACTGTGAATAGTCGCAGCGTCCGACTGAGGCTCATCTTGTAAGGCATTAATGTTCTGCCTGGAAAGAGCGTCGGCTACATGGTTGTCCTTACCCGGCTTGTAGTGGATTTTTGCGTTATGATCATCAATATAGGCTTTCCATCTTTTTATTTTCGGATTTGGATTTCGATCGGACACCGCGAATGTCAACGGTTTATGGTCCGTATAAATATTAATATCGCGAGCGCCGTATAGGTAGTGTTGTAAGTATTGTAGTGTTGTAGTGTTAAGGGTCCTAGAGATCATTGTGATGGGTCTTTTGTCTTGCGATAGAACCGCACCGATACCATTCGCGGAAGCATCCGTTGTCAGGTCGAATGGCTTCCTGAAATCAGGGTATCTGAGAATTACATCCTCGGAAGCCAAGATATTTCTCAGCCTCTCGAATGCATCTCTCTGCAAGTCACCGAACTCAATAGGAGTCTTCTTAGACATGTGCTTGCTGACAGAACCATTTTCTCCTTTTATCGAGCTTGTTAAAGGCCTCGCGATCGCCGCGAAGTCTTTAACGAAACATCGGTAATAACTGGCTAGACCCAGAAATGATCTAAGCTCATACAGATTTGTAGGCTCTGGGTATTCCTTTATGGCCTTTACTTTTTCTGGGTCGGTTTTTGCACCTCAATTGGTGACAATAAATCCCAGATATTCAACGCTTTGCTTAAAAAAATGCGTCATTTCGTTGGATACCTTCATGTTGGCATCACACAGGCTTTTTAAGACCCAATCTATGTGCCTAACATGGTCGTCTTCATTTTCAGAAAAAATAATGACGTCATCTACGTAGACATAGCAGGATTTGCCAACTGTTCCCGTAAGACGTCGTCGATGGCTCTTTGGAAGATGCTTCCCGCGTTTTTCAACCCGAACGGTAATCGACAAAACTCGTACTTTCCGCCGTTTACCGAAAAAGATGTCTTCTCACGGTCATGCTCGGCCAAGTATATCTGGTGGTAGCCGGACTTTAAATCTAACGTTGTAAAGTACTTGGCTTTTCCTAAGGCGCTTATTTTTGTTCCCCAGCTCATCGTGACCTTTTTTGTCTAAAACCCATGTTGGATTGTTGTACGGTGACCTTGAGGTTCTAGTAATGCCTTTCTGCAGTAAGTCTGCGATTTCTCGCTTAACAAACTCAGATACACCCATGGGGTGCGGGTAAAATTTGGAATATACCGGCTTTTCGTCGCTTGTGCGAATTGTGGCAACAAAAGAAGTGTTAAACGGCAGTGCCTCGTTAGAGGCTGAAAATGCCTTAGATCTGTTTGCGATCATGCTTCAAAATTGATCTTTTACATGTTCTGGTACGGCGATGTCATTTACGTTAGTAAAATTTACATCGTCGCAATTATGATGCTGAAGCTTTTCAGAAACAGAACCATAATTTATCGTACCTTTTTCTGCGTCGAGTTTTGCTCCCACTTGAGCTAGTAGGTCAAATCCTATAATACCATCGAATGGTGTTAGCGCGTCTAAAAGAAAGAACTCAGATGTTTTTCCAAAAATGTTCATCAAACATTTCTGGTGAACTCTGTTAGAACCATGAATGGAACTAACTCTGAAAGGGGAATCGACCAGCATCAAATTTTTAAGCTCCTTTACGGGCTTGATGTAGTTCTTTGCCGCCCCTGTGTCGATTAAAATTTTTAGTTTCCTCCCTTGTAGCTGTCGTTCAATGAACGGCAGTCGGGAGCGCTCCCTAAAAAATTGATCTGATTATCAGACTCTTCGTCTATCTCGGTAACGGACGCTGCGGCCGCGCCTTTATATTAGCTGTCATTTTTTTCGTGAGCCTGTTGCATGGTGTGTTTCAATCTCTGACGCCTTTGACCGGTCATGCGGAGCCAAATCTCTTGTGGCCCCGAGCACTTTCGGCCTTGGTATTTGTAGGCTGACCGCTTTCCAATGAAGTCGATTGCTTAAATTGGGTCATGGTGGAGCCTAACTCCATAGGTTCAGGCGACTGATTACGGTAGTTGCCCGGGTTCTGTGCAGAACTATTTTGTTGCGGCCTATTTTGCTTTCTGTAGAAATGAGGGTTTTTCCCTTGGTCATTTTCGGCCCTGCTATGTTTTCCCTGCGGCTCCCTTGAGCGGTTTTGATTTTTTCGGTGCTCATAGAGGAGTGTCTTGTCCTCCAAAGCCTTTGCATATGTGGCAGCGAAGGTAGTGCGCTCTATGGTAGCCTCGGATTTCCTAGCCAAAGCTAAAGCTGAGGGAAAATCCTTGGGCTGCGCTGGCAAGACTATGGCCCTCAAGGGTTTTCTAAGGCCTGCAATAAATGCATGGAGAGCAACCTCTCTAACTTCATTATCATATTGAACAGAATAGCACTGTCCGGTTCGTGTATCATAACGATCTGGTTTGTTATCAACGTTAATCGTTTTTCTACGTCGTCGTAATACTGCATTAGGCTAAGTTCCCCTTGCCTAACTGTTTTAAGTCCCTGCCTAAGGACACGCAGCGACGTTTTGTCCGCGTAAGTGCAGTCTAATCGAGCAATAATGGCATCGAAATTTAAGACTGTGTTATGGGCAACTAGTACCCCTTTTGCCGACCCCTTGTTTTTATTTCTGATAATCGAAACGGCCTGATAATGCATCTCGTATGCGTCTACGGCTGATTGCCGCCATGACACATAGTCATCTTGTTCTCCCGTAAAATCCGGCATGGTTTTTACGATGTCGAGCTTGACTTCACATCGAATACTAGGGTCCGGTTTTATCCTTTCGAAAGCTTCTAGTTGTGGTGCTTCCGCGCACAAGCTTTTCATTTGCTGTTTCATCTCATCTAACTGTGTCTGGAATGCCTGTTTCAATCTAACTTCTTGCTGGGCTAAGGCCTGGCTAACGGCTCCAGCTATAATTGCTTCTAAATGAGCAGCATCCATGACTGCTGTGTTTTTTGTCGTACTAGGCCTTAGGAAAGCCTACGAAAGCCTTCTGATTCTAATTCCCACCCGTCGTCACTCTCGTATTCGACTTTGATATCTCTATGTGCCCAACTCATTCACCATTGGTTGGCACCGCGCAATTAAATTTTTTTCGAGCGCGAAAATATTTTATCGACAGAACTTCACGCAACACTACTTCTACTTTCAACGCCAGTCCGACTTATTCGCTTTTCCACAACTCTTGACTTATGCGCGTTCTTTTTGATTTCTCTATTTCAACTTCTTCTACTTGACTTCTTGTCGACGACTTCCCTCTATATTCACGATCTGCCACTTCTTCTTCGATCATTCCAGCCAACTGCTCTCCTGATTCTATCGACAGCTTCCTGCAGTGCTGCCACCTGTGCTACCGAACTGCCATCACTATGATTGTTTACATACCTGAAACTGCATAAGAACTAGCATCTGTCGTAAGTACAATTGGTAAATCAGCATTATAGTGAACTAACACCTGATCAGAAGTTATATGTTCTTTTATTTTGTTGTATGAGTGCTAAGTGTAGTATACACACATATCGGTTAATTACTGTACTGTAAAATCATAACTTAAAAGCACATTGTAGCACTCCGTTACAATGTGTACATATACAGTCAAGCCCTAGTGTGTGTGTAATACAAAGCTCCCACCTGTATATATATATTTGTAACGTAGATAAGCATCGATAATAAGCATAGATAAGCATCGCTAAGCTGCAGGCTACGCCGGCAGCGCTGCATCCCGACCTAGGCTAAGAAATCTTTGTATGCAGAGCTGGCAGTCAATTACGATTTGACTTCAAATGGAGCGGGACCTTCCCTGCTCCCTGAAACAGAAATAAAAATCGAATGGAGCGGGACCTTCCCTGCTCCTAAGAACTGAAATAGAAATAATATTATTTCAAAGGAATATTGCGTTTCAATGCAAGCGGCAACTACATGGCGACCGTGACAGGACACTGAAGCAAAAGGAAACCGCTTGTGATAATTTTCAACTTCAAAACGGCATTCGAGGCTTATCAACCAAGACGGCGGCAATTGCGGAGTAGCGGCGATCTGAGTGAGTAGAGTGTTAGTGTGATGGGTAAAAACAGGGGCGGAGTTCGGCATAAAGCAAAAAAGAGAAGCGTGGCTATTATATACGAACACTCCACCGCCCGAACGGTCGAAAGCTCAAAAACTACAAGCTGAGCTAGACCACTGTGTCGAATATCTCAAGAAATAAAACCTCACCACACCCACTCACTCAGAAAAACAAATAAAATCATTAACAATTAAAAAAACGCAAACTCCCCAGCCAAAAAGCCTGCCGGAATTGAAAAAAAGCTGGCCGAACGACTGCGAGGGACCACTGTTCGCACAAAATTGTGAATAAAGTGGCAGGCATTGCAGATCCGGCGACGTCCAGCTGACACAAGGAGGAGCTGCAGCCCAAAAAAAAAAATATATATATTTTTTTTTGTTGCCCTGCGTGGCACACCACCCTCGATGCACTGCGCTGCATATTAATATTAAACAAAATATTGTAACGGAACTTTTTCTGCCCGATGAGAGAATGGCCCGTAAAGCCATACAAAAATTAGGCAGGAAAATGTAACAATATATATATATATCAAAACAAAATATTTTTAAAAACCAAAACCAAAAAAAAAAATAAGAAAAAAAAATTATATCGTTCGTTTGGAACTGACAATAGTCAGACATAATAATAATAAAGAAGCGTTCTATAATTTGGATAAGATTTAAAAATTTAAGAGTAAAAAGATGAATGAATAAAGAAATACTTAAGGATTCATAAAAACATATAAAAAAAAACAAATAAATTTAAAAAAAAAAAATTAGAAACCCAAACAAAATGTATTTTGAATTTAGATGATCCAAAAATTTTTGTTTTAAAATCAGAAAACTAAAATGAAAAAATTATTGAAGAAAATCGAATGAGGGAACCTTTGTTCAATCTAAGATCGATACAGATCTTAAGTAAATTTCATACGTATATAACCGTATATGAGCTAGAAGAGGAATATAGGGAAACCTTCGACTTGTGCGCAGGTCAGTTATTACATTGCACTACAATAGAAAAGGCAAAGGTGTTAGCTTACCATATGTGAAAATAACTCAGGTAATAGAAGATAACATATTTTTAAGGCAGGCCACAATTCATAAAGTTCGGCTGCCAGATAAATCCATAATACTCTTTAAATGGACTGGCAAGAAATAAAAAACGAGCTAAAGAAATTAAAACGACTTTCGACAAGTCTTATAAATGCATGACACCAAATAGAGAAGTGCAACAAGACACTCTAAACAAACATGCACAGATATTGGTAAGATGCTTTAATGAAGCACGCCAATTAATTCACAGAGAAATAAAAAGACTAACAAAAAATCATTTATCCCAATCCGTAAAATTTCTAAACAGGTTCCGTGAGAACTTGTTAAACGTGAAGTACAGACATAACTTAAATATTACAATCCCAACGATTTTAAGCACACCTATAGTGGCTGAGATCGGTGAGGATATTGAAAGTGTAGGAGAATCGGAAATAGAAATAAAAGAAGAGGATCTCCACGATCTTTCAATTCCAGAGGTAATAACATTACCAGAATTACTTGAAGAAGAACTTTCAGATTCAAATACTTCGAGTATACAGGAAAAAGCCAAAATGACAGACTCTGCCGCAACATCAAGGGAATATGTGCGACAAATTTCGTCCACAATACCTGAGTTTGACGGCAAAAAGTTAAATTTAAATAGATTCATCACGGCTCTCCGGCTAACAGATCTGACAAAAGGAGATCAGGAGATGCTAGCGGTAGAGGTAATCAAAACAAAGATACTTGGTCCATTATCACACAAAGTTGAAAATGAAAAGACCATTATCGGTATAATAAATGTACTGATGCTTTTATTAAAGGCGAATCGCCCGATGTCATCAAAGCAAAAATGCTTAATACACAACATCGCGGCAAAACTGCAGCGCAATATACAACGGAGATAGAAAACCTACGTTGCTCGAAGCAGCCTATATAGATGATGGTTTAGATCCAAACAATGCAGACAAATTCGCTACAAAGGAAGCCATATCTGCAATGACTAAGAATTGCGGGCACGATAAGGTCAAAACCATATTGGAAGCTGGAAATTTCAACACAATGAATAGCGTGATTGAAAAATACATACACTGCTGTACAGAAATGACCGGCAATTCAAATAGTGTATTATTCTATAATAATAGAAGTCACTATCGAGGTAATAATTACCGAGGAAATTACCAAAACAGAGGTAATGGCCGAGGAAATTATAACTCATACAATAACAATTATAGAGGCCGAGGTGGTTACCATGGTGGAAACAGAGGACGAGGTGGTAACCAAAATTATAATAGAGGTGGAGGTTACTCAAGAGGTAACCAAAACCATAACGGAAAACGAACATGCCCCCTTGAGCGACAATCAACAGTAAAACTATACAAAATTAATATCAATTTAAGCATTTTTATACGATTAAAGAATATGAGTACCAATTCATGGGTAACTCTTTTAATAGATACAGGTGCAGAAATTTTCCTGCTTAAATGCAGAAACAATAATATTAACGATTTAAATCCAAAAAACCCAACAAATATATCAGGAATAGGGCAAGGGACAATTCCAGTCTCTAGGTACACTACATTTAGAAATGTGTATTGCTAATGCAGCAATACCATATGAATTCCATATCGTACCTGACCATTTTCCTATACCAGGGGATGGTATAATTGGCTTGGATTTCATTAAGAAATACAATTGTATTTTGGAATTCCACGACCAAGAAGATTGGTTCACTTTGAGGCCCAAAATTTTCAGGAACATTAACATTCCTATTATACATTCACTAGATAACGAAATAATTTTGCCAGCTAGATCAGAAGTGATTCGAAAGATTCAGCTAACATCTACTGACACACATGTCCTCATCCCCAACCAGGAATTGCAACCTGGCATAATAATAGCAAGTGCACTCGTAAACACTCAGAACGTCTTGATTCGAATTATAAATACAACTGAAAAAGACGCTATAGTTAGCAGCGCAAATATAAAGAGCGAATCATTGGATGATTATGATGTATACAATGCAAATATAGAAAATAGTGCCAAAGAACTTCAGAAGTATTAAAACTTCTTAAATTTCCATCGTTATTCAAAAGCGATTTAACAAAATTATGCACCGAATATAGCGATATTTTTGGTCTTGAAACAGAAACCATATCAGCTAATAACTTTTATAAGCAAAAATTGAGATTAAATGACAAAACTCCAGTCTATATCAAAAACTATAGAATGCCAGAAAGTCAAAAGCCAGAAATTCAAAGGCAAGTTGACAAATTAATAAAAGATGGCATTGTCGAACCATCTATTTCAGAATATAATAGCCCACTTCTCTTGGTACCCAAGAAATCACTGCCTAACTCGGCGGAAAAGAGATGGCGATTAGTAGTCGATTATCGCCTAATCAACAAGAAACTGCTAGCAGATAAATTCCCACTTCCAAGAATAGAAGATATTCTTGATCAATTAGGTAGAGCAAAGTATTTCTCGTGCTTAGACCTGATGTAAGGATTTCATCAAATAGAATTAGACGAAAGATCAAGAAATATAACATCATTCTCAACTTCAACAGGAGCATACCGCTAAACGCGATTACCATTTGGTTTAAAAATAGCCCCAAATTCTTTCCAAAGAATGATGACTCTTGCATTTTCAGGCTTAACGCCTTCGCAAGCATTTCTGTATATGGATAATTTAGTAGTCATAGGCTGTTCTGAAAAGCACATGCTTAAAAATCTAACCGACGTTTTCAAATTATGTAGGCAACATAATTTAAAACTACATCCAGAAAAATGCACTTTCTTTATGAAAGAGGTTACTTATTTAGGTCACAAGTGTACTGACAAAGGTATATTGCCAGATGACTCTAAATATGAGGTAATACAAAATTACCCCCAACCTATAAACGCAGACGAAGCTAGACGATTCGTGGCATTTTGCAATTATTACAGAAGATTTATTAAGAACTTTTCGGAGAAATCACGCCACTAAACGAGGCTTTGTAAAAAGAATGTTCCATTTGAATGGACAAGCGAATGCAAAGATGCATTCGAATATCTCAAAAGGGAATTAATGAAGCCAACACTTCTTCAGTACCCAGATTTCAGCAAACAATTTTGCATAACCACAGATGCTAGTAAACAAGCATGTGGAGCGGTATTATATGGTATAATAAGTCCACTACAGAGCAAGAGCTAGCAGCTATTCACTGGGCAATAAATCACTTCAGACCATACGTATATGGTAGACATTTCTTAGTACAAAGTGACCATAGGCCACTATCATATCTTTTTTCGATGAGAAACCCCAGTTCAAAATTAACCAGAATGAAACTAGACTTGGAGGAGTTTGAATTCACTGTAGAATACAGTGAGGTATCAAGGGGAAAGATAATCATGTTGCAGACGCTTTGTCCCGAATAACCATCGGAGAACTTAAAGCAATGATTAGACAGATACTAAAGGTCACAACAAGATCTACAACAAGACAGAAAATACCTGCGCAGGTGAAAAATTGCATGAAACAAATAAGAAAGAAAATATAAAAATGCCCAATATCTATCAGGTAATCAATAACATTGATGCCAAAAAATATGTTATACTCAAAATAGACAAACATAAGTGCTTGTTAAAAAGAGGAAAACACATTATAACACGTTTTGATATGACTAATTTTTATTCTAATGAAATAATCGATTTAGATCAATTCTTTCAAAGGCTTAATGAAGAAGCAAGAATAAATAGCATCATTCAAACACAATTGTCACCAAGTGAACAAATCTTCGAATTTGTCACTATAAAGAATTTTAAAGAAAAGGGCAATAAAATACTAAAAAACTTAAAAATAGCGCTATTAAACAAGGTGACAAAGATAGTTAAAATTAAAAGGTTCAAATAAAAGCAATACTGTCTAAATATCATGATGATCCATCAGAAGGAGGCCATTCAGGAATTTCTAGAACCCTGAGGAAAATAAAAAACTATTATTATTGGCCACAAATGACAAAGGCAATAAGTAAATATGTTAAAACATGTTTAAAATGCCAACAAGCAAAGACAACCAAACATACTAAAACACCGTTGACAATAACAGAAACGCCAGCAACGGCATTTGATATAGTTTTGATAGATACCATTGGTCCACTGCCAAGATCAGAAAACGGAAATGAGTATGCTGTTACTATCATTTGCGATTTAACAAAATAATTGGTAACGGTACCTATTCCAAATAAAAGTGCAAGATCAGTTGCTAAGGCTATATTCGAAAATTTTATTCTAAATGAGTCCAATGAAAACAATCATAACGGACATGGGAACGGAATATAAAAACCAAATTATAGACGACCTGTGCAAATATATGAAGATAAAAAACATTACTTCAACAGCACACCATCACCAGACATTAGGAACAATAGAACGAAGTCACAGAACTTTCAACGAGTATGTTCGCTCATATACATATATCTGTTGACAAAACCGATTGGGATATATGGATACAATATTTTACTTATTGTTTCAACACAACACCATCGGTAGTTCATGAATATTGTCCATAGGAATTAGTATTTGGAAGATTACCAAGACAGTTCACAAATTTTAACAGGATAGACAGAATAGATCCTATTTACGACATGGATGACTATTCAAAAGAAGTTAAGCTAAGATTAGAAATAGCATATAGAAGAGCTAAAAATATGTTAAACAAGGCAAAAGCCGATAGAAAAATAAAATATGATAGAAATATTAGTAACTTTGAATTAAAAATAGGAGATAAAATATTACTTAAAAACGAAACGGGTCATAAACTTGAAAATAATTATTTAGGACCATATTTAGTTTCAGAAATAGGAGATAATGATAACATTACAATTATAGGAAATAAAAATAAAAAACAGATAGTCCATAAAAATAGGTTAAAAATTTTTAATTCCTAATACATTTTGTTTGGTTGGCCAACAACAAATAAAAGTCTAATAAAATCATTATAATACAAAACTATTTCTTTGCAAAATAAAACTATATTGAAATACAATCTATAATATATATTTCTTTACTTAGTCATTTCAAATACTAATATACAAATTAAAAAAAAAAAAAAAAAAAATTATATACTTGAAAATTACTTCATATTATAACGGTATTTTTCAAAAGGAGGGATATGTAGTATACACACATATCGGTTAATTAGTGTACTGTAAAATCATAACTTAAAAGCACATTGTAGCACTCCGTTACAATGTGTACATATACAGTCAAGCCAAAGACAATAGAATAACAAGATGCGTAACGGCCATACAAATTTTTGGCACGCGATTTTTTGGCCGTGGCTCTAGAGGTGGCTCCAGGCTCTCTTGAGTTTTTGTTCGAGAGAGAAAGAGCGGAGAGCGCTACAGCAAACAGCTCTTTTCTACGCATACAGTGATAGCATACAACTGTATGTGTGCACACGTATGCTCATGTATTGTAAATTTGACAAAATATGCCCTTCACCTTAGAAGTTCGTTGACTTTAAATCTATATTATTTTTTATCAATTGGCACCATGCGAAAAATTCTTGTTTTGCATTGCCTCAACGTTATTATTATTTAAATAAAGCTTAGAAATAGTAATAGACGAATCTATGTACATCACAAAATAAATTTCGAAAATGACTTTATATTAGAATACTTGTCATTAGGGTATTCAGCTTGCGGCGTGAGAAAAATTAATAAGGCAATGATTGTTGAGTGCTTGTGTCCGCACTTCGTGCCTGACGATATGACTTTTGCAACGAACTGTTTTCATATTTTTATTTATTTTATTAATTTTTATTTTCTACTACGTATTATTATTTTTTATGAAATATTATTATGAAATAATTTTATTTTTATTATTTATTAATAAAATTATTATTTTTATTATTTATTAATAAAATTATTATTTTTTTATGAAATTAAAAAATAATTATTATTTTTATGAAATATTTATTTCTCAATGTTATGTCTTCTTTTTGGAAAATTTATGTTTCAAATTACAGTAGTTATAATAATTTCCTTTGTATTTGCTTTAATTATTATTATAATAATTATTATAATAGTCAGGGAATTTTTATTTTATTTCATCATATTGCTACGAAATTGGCCACAACTCCAAATATGTAAATTCGTTTCTTCGATCAGAATTGATTTCGGCCCAAAAATCGTCTTCTAGAACAAGTACGCACACATATACGTGTTCTCGTCTCTTGTTTTTACTCACACAAGCAAGCAAATTCTATTTTTACATTTCTTACGCTCTCAGCGTGAGCGAGCGAAAAGAGAGCAAATTTGGCCTTCACCAAAAAAGTGGCTGCATGGTCAAGCCAAAGACACTAGAATAACAAGATGCGTAACGGCCATACCAAAGACACTAGAATAACAAGATGCGTAACGGCCATACATTCGTTTGGCACTATGCAGCCACTTTTTTGGTGAAGGCCAAATTTGCTCTCTTTCCGCTCGCTCACGTTGAGAGCGTAAGAAATATAAAAATAGAATTTGCTTGCTTGCGTGAGTAAAAACAAGAGACGAGAACGCGTATATGTGTGCGTGCTGTGCTAGAAGACGATTTTCGGGCCGAAATCAATTCTGATCGAAGAAACGAATTTACATATTTGGAGTTGTGGCCAATTTCGTAGCAATATGATGAAATAAAATAAAAATTCCCTGACTATTATAATAATTATTATAATAATAATTAAAGCAAATACAAAGGAAATTATTATAACTACTGTAATTTGAAACATAAATTTTCCAAAAAGAAGACATAACATTGAGAAATAAATATTTCATAAAAATAATAATTATTTTTTAATTTCATAAAAAAATAATAATTTAATTAATAAATAATAAAAATAATAATTTTATTAATAAATAATAAAAATAATAATATTTCATAATAATATTTCATAAAAAATAATAATACGTAGTAGAAAATAAAAATTAATAAAATAAATAAAAATATGAAAACAGTTCGTTGCAAAAGTCATATCGTCAGGCACGAAGTGCGGACACAAGCACTCAACAATCATTGCCTTATTAATTTTTCTCACGCCGCAAGCTGAATACCCTAATGACAAGAATTCTAATATAAAGTCATTTTCGAAATTTATTTTGTGATGTACATAGATTCGTCTATTACTATTTCTAAGCTTTATTTAAATAATAATAACGTTGAGGCAATGCAAAACAAGAATTTTTCGCATGGTGCCAATTGATAAAAAATAATATAGATTTAAAGTCAACGAACTTCTAAGGTAAAGGGCATATTTTGTCAAATTTACAATACATGAGCATACGTGTGCACACATACAGTTGTATCCTATCACTGTATGCGTAGAAAAGAGCTGTTTGCTGTAGCGCTCTCCGCTCTTTCTCTCTCGAACAAAAACTCAAGAGAGCCTGGAGCCACCTCTAGAGCCACGGCCAAAAAATCGCGTGCCAAAAATTTGTATGGCCGTTACGCATCTTGTTATTCTAGTGTCTTTGGCCATACATTCGTTTGGCACTATGCAGCCACTTTTTTGGTGAAGGCCAAATTTGCTCTCTTTCCGCTCGCTCACGTTGAGAGCGTAAGAAATATAAAAATAGAATTTGCTTGCTTGTGTGAGTAAAAACAAGAGACGAGAACGCGTATATGTGTGCGTGTTGTGCTAGAAGACGATTTTCGGGCCGAAATCAATTCTGATCGAAGAAACGAATTTACATATTTGGAGTTGTGGCCAATTTCGTAGCAATATGATGAAATAAAATAAAAATTCCCTGACTATTATAATAATTATTATAATAATAATTAAAGCAAATACAAAGGAAATTATTAAAACTACTGTAATTTGAAACATAAATTTTCCAAAAAGAAGACATAACATTGAGAAATAAATATTTCATAAAAATAATAATTATTTTTTAATTTCATAAAAAAATAATAATTTTATTAATAAATAATAAAAATAATAATATTTCATAATAATATTTCATAATAATATTTCATAAAAAATAATAATACGTAGTAGAAAATAAAAATTAATAAAATAAATAAAAATATGAAAACAGTTCGTTGCAAAAGTCATATCGTCAGGCACGAAGTGCGGACACAAGCACTCAACAATCATTGCCTTATTAATATTTCTCACGCCGCAAGCTGAATACCCTAATGACAAGTATTCTAATATAAAGTCATTTTCGAAATTTATTTTGTGATGTACATAGATTCGTCTATTACTATTTCTAAGCTTTATTTAAATAATAATAACGTTGAGGCAATGCAAAACAAGAATTTTTCGCATGGTGCCAATTGATAAAAAATAATATAGATTTAAAGTCAACGAACTTCTAAGGTGAAGGGCATATTTTGTCAAATTTACAATACATGAGCATACGTGTGCACACATACAGTTGTATGCTATCACTGTATGCGTAGAAAAGAGCTGTTTGCTGTAGCGTACTAAGGTGTTAATACAAATTGTGTGACATTTATTGGAAGTGGAATTAATCTTGCCATTTCGCAGCTGAACTTAGAAAAATAGCAATTTCAATACTGAAAATTATTTTATCTTCGTAGTTTAGTGTGTTTCTGAGATTTAAAGATTTGTTTGTTTTTCGTTAAATCTGTCTTATCAAAAATAAGTTTTGGAATAACATTAATTTTGGTAAGCAGTGTCCTTTCTATACTGTCAGTTATATGATTAAGTAATAAATCTATAGTATAATTGTTAGGTATTATAAGTTTATAATAAGACGGTCACACATAAGCTCATTAATGTCGTGAATTCTAGTGTCTTTGGTTCATGTAATGCCTGTATGACCTCCTTGAATTGGATCGTCACGATATGTAGACAGTATCGATTGTATCTCTTTTTCCGTTTTTATAATGGTCACCGGCTGGAGTAGCGCTACTCTTAATGATTTCAATTTTATATTGCCCATATTTTTGAAATTATCTATTGAAATGGTTTCAAAGATTTTTTCACTCGGTGCCAATTTGAGTTGGCTGATTTTTAGTATTCCGGCTCGCATTTCAAGCCTTTGGAAGAACTGACCTAAATCAAAAATTCCATTGGTATATAAATCGTCAACATCGCATTTCAAGCCTTTGGAAGAACTGACCTAAATCAAAAATTCCATTGGTATATAAATCGTCAACATCAATTCTTGCAATTACTTTATTTCCTCGTTTTAGTAAACAAATAGATTCAGTTATTCGCAAGGTCACTACTTTTCGTACTTCATCATTTGTTATGACTTTGTTTACGTTGGGCTTAGATACATTTTGGATACTTTGCCTAGGCAATAGTTCCTTATTTGTTACTGTACAGTTTTCTTGTCTACTTTGTTGCCTGGTAGTGACTTTCAGGACTAAAGAATGCCTGAGAGGGTTCTAATCCCGAGAATGATATAGTCATCATCCTCTGAAATGAATTTGGTGCTATTTTAAGACCAAATGGTAATCGCGTGCAGCGATATGAGCCATTGCTCGTTGAAAAGGATCTTATATTCCTAGAGTTTTCCCCAAGTTCTATTTGGTGGAAACCTGACATCAAGTCAAGGCACGAAAAGTATTTAGCTCGACCTAGTTGATCTAAAATGTCATCAATTCTAGGGAGTGGAAATTTTCAGAAAGTAGTTTTTTGTTTATTTGACGATAGTCAATTACTAATCACCATTTCTTCACTTGTGAATTTGGTAATGATTTTTTAGGAACTAGCAAGAGTGGGCTGTTATACTCAGATACAGACGGTTCGACGATTTTGTCGCTTCCTCAATATGGCTATGCGGGCTTCTGTAGTTTTATATATAAATGGGTTCATCATCTTTAAGTCTTAATGTTTGTTTATAAAAATTGTTTGTTGATATTGGTTCGGTTTCCAGTCCGAACACATCACTGTACTGTGTGCATAATTCTGTTAATTGATTTTTAAATTGGTCTGGAAAATTTTTCTTTAGTTTTGAAAGTATTTGTTCGCTTCTATTTCCAGTGTCGGTATTATGAATGTCATATTCTTTTAAATTTTCATATTGTATTTTATTTACTTTGACCACTTGGTCGAAATTAGTTGTATATAGAAGTCGAACGTATACATGTTTGGATGCTGCTATTGTATTTGCAACATAAATCCCATTGTGTATTTCTTGATTAGGAACAAATATGAAATCATTTACAACATTAATGTCTATTTTCCGAATAACTTGTGATCTGGCTTGCAGAAGAACTGTATTGTTGCCAGCACTATATGTTATCGGAACATATATTGGATAATTTAAATTTTGGGGTGTAATTATAAACCAGTCTTCACTTGGTTTCTTTATAAAATCAATGCCTATTATTCCATCACATGGTATTGCAAAATTTGGGTTTACCAAATGAAATTCATGTGGAATAATATATTTTGTTGATTGGAGTTCTATTGAGATTGTTCCTTGAGACTTTATCACACCTTGGCCTATGCCTTCGATGTTTATTATTTTTTCATTTTGAATTATGAAGTTATCAGAATTTACTTTAAAAAGTGAGATATCTGCACCAGTATCTACGAGAAATGTTAGTTTATTTTCAGTTGAATGATTATAGAAGGTAACGAATATATTAAGCTTATAATTGATGGAATGAACTTTTACATTTATTGGTTGTTTCCTAAAGGGTTCTGTTAGTTTTCCTACGTATTTTGCGCGATTCTCACACTGCTATTATTATTATTACCATGGTTGTAGTTTCCGCGGCCTCTCCCTTGGTTTTGGCCACGTCTACCTCCACGGTTATTATAGTTATTATTATTGTTGTTATTGCTGCCTCGGTTGTAATTGTTGTGGTAGTGATTTCTTCCACGATTATAACCCCGGGCGCCTCTATTATAATTATTTGCACCTCGTCGATAATAGAGTACAGTGTTACTTTGACCGGTTATCTCTGTGCAACTGTTTACAAATTTGGAGATGGCATCATTCATGTTTGTGAATGTGCCTGCTTGCATGATAAGTTTTACCTTATCAATGGAGCAATTCTGTGTCATTGCTTTTACAGCTGTTGTAGTGCTGTATTTATTCGCTAAGGATTGGCTGAGACCTTCACTTCAAGGGCCTTTGTCAGTTTCTCCACCTCTTGGGTGTATTGGTTAGCCGTTTTATTTCTCGGTTGTAGATTCAGAAGCTTGGCAGATATCACTTCTACCGATTCTCCTTTTACTGCACTTGACAGTTGGGTAATGATTGCAGCAATCGTCTGCTCATTACTTATAAGGTTTCTTACATGGCCTTTAAGTTTAGTTTTTATTAGGCTTATTGCTGTCGTTTCATGTGTGCTCTTTAAGCTATCTAGTCGACCTAGAGCATCCAAAAAACTTTGTAGATTTTCTGGTTTACCATCAAACTCTGGTATCAGAGATGTGGCTAGCCTGATAAATTCTATTAATGTCTGTGCCATTTCAGAAATTGTTATTGGTTCAGATTTAAATTCAATTCGGTCGTTTCCTTCTAGCGTTTCAATGTCACTATCGGACTCAGCGCCGCTTGATTGAACAGATTCGTCTAGTTCTTTGAACTGCTCTGTGTTGAATTCAACCAATTGACTTAGACTTTCTGGTACATCTATCAGAATATGCCTTCTTTTTCTGATATTATTTAATCTTGTGTTTAGGGATTTTATAACCCTTAAACATTTGTTATTATGTTCAGATTTGAGGTTATTTGCATATTTATTTACTAATGTAACTATATTATTATATTCTTCTACTAATATCTCTATATGATTTTTCAAAGTTTCGGATTTTATTACTGCGTCTCTATTGATACATTTATAAGACTTATCAAACCTGAAACGAAATTCGTCTATTCGTATAGCTATTTCGCTCCATTCCATTCTTGTCGTTAAAAAAAAAAGTTTTTAATAAGCTTTCTTCTAATCCATATTTTTATTTTTTTTTAATCTGGTCTAAACGGTTTGCCCTATTTATATAACGTTTACCAAAAAAAATTTTTCAGCTGAATATATATATATAGTGACGTATTCACGCCAACTCATCACGATATGCCACGCAGGCTGGCCAGCTCAGTTAATTGGATATTCGCGCCACCCAAACTGGGCCGCTCTTGTAAATAGATTCCCAAGCCTGACCTAGCCGTTTCGTCTGCTCTCTCTGAGGCTCTCCTCAACGTAAACATCCAAGAACATCCCAAGATTAAACTAACATAACATGATTTTATCAGTTGCTGATTTACCGTTTAAAGCTATTTTCTGCGTTATCTACGTGTCGGTCGTCTATTACTTCACTTCACAACCTTGGGAGATATTCCGTTTTTCCTATTCTTTATTTCTGTAACCCTTTGAGGCCCCTCCTCAATCTCACTCACATTCGAAATCAGTCTTAAGTTGAATGTTATACAGTAAAGTTCAATAAGTCTTAAACCGATATTTAATAAAACCAAAAACGAATTTATTCAGTGTTTCATTTATTTCGGAGTTGATCCTAGTTTAAATACGGATCATTTGTTCGATTTGGAAAATAAAAACTATTTAACTTTCAGCGTTGATCTTAGTAAATACGGATCATTTGTTCGGCTCAATTAAAAAACTATTTAACTGGCGCAGTCGGTAGGATAACTCAAAGATTGCTTGATGCGAAAATCTAAAATTTTTAATTCCTGTAATCTGTGTTATCCGCCAAAGAACTTACGTAGTGTTACTGTGAAAGTGAAGTGTTGGCCATTAATACGCCTACTCTTAAAAGATCAGTGAGACACATCTGTTTAAACAACAGTGAACTTCCAACATTTACCGGAGCTATAAATCCAAAAATTTTTTTCGTTACTCCGAACAAGTGATAAAACTAAATGTATTAAGGAATTACCAAATAAGTGAAAAATTAAAATCTAAGTGAAACAAAACATAAGGAAGTAAACCCAAATCAATCAGTTAAAAAAAAAAATCTTTAATACGAACTATTAAATAAGTGCATATAAAACAAAATTATATACACTCAAAGAAAATATATATCTAAATAAACTCTATCTAAGCTCAACAGAAAATAACAAAAGAAATAAATCTTAACGTGTTTTCAAGAGAGGAGAGTTATAGACTTCAAACGTAACATAAGTGAAAAATCAATAAGAGTGAATAAAATTTAAATTTTGTTTTGAATTTTGTACTCTAATAAAACAAAAAAAATGGCAGTAGCAGCACCAAGCCCAATAATGCTGTCCGACTCGAACATGATTCAAGTTGAACGACAAATAAATGGAGTCGAACACTTCAAGGGGGACCCACAGACCCTGTATACGTTCATCAGCCGCATCGATTTCATCCTGGCACTATATCAAACGACCGACGAACGGCAGAAGCTCACCATCTTCGGACACATTGAGCGCAACATCGCGGGAGATGTCATCCGCACACTAGGAGTTACGGACCTCACCACCTGGACGGAACTCAGGACTCATCTGATCCTAAACTACAAACCCCAGAGACCAAATCATCTACTATTGGAGGACTTCCGGAATACCCAATTCCGAGGTAACGTTCGTGAATTTTTAGAAGAAGCCGAACGTAGACGGCAGTTAGACTTAGAAAGCGACACTGCAGAAACTACCCTGTATAACCAACTAATACGATGTAGTATGTGCCTATGCAATATTAAGAACAATTAAATAAAATAGCATATTAACATATGGCAGCACTTGGTTGCTATGTTTATGTTTATGTCTATGCACGCAGTTAGACCCAGGGCGGATGTAACATGATCGCCCACTTGAAGGCCACAAAGTATAAGTGCATTGCCCACTTGAAGGCCAAAAAGTATAAGTGCATGGTCAGCATTCACACGCCGACCAAATGCATATTACATACGTACATACATAGCTCGCTCTCCCGATAAGCCTAGATATATAAGATATACATAAGAACGCCGCTCCGCCGCTGGCGTACCCGGCAGCGCAGCTACGCGGATTAGCCTAAGTCCAAATATATTCAAAACTGTAAAATCAGATACTCTGTAGACGTTGAGCTGGCAGAACCATTTCTGCCTACTCTAAAATCAAAAGAATAAATTGAATAAATATGAAGTCAGCCCGACGGCTGCATTCAACTCAAAACGGACTTGTGTTCTTAATTGGAGTTCATCATTACATGGCGACCGTGACAGGACCGTTATAAGTTGTAGCAGAAGCTAAAGGAAACCGCTTGTGATAATTTTCAACTTCCATCAACAAGCACTGAACGTGAGAGGATCAGCATGCCCGGCATTCGATGCTTATCCACCAAGACGGCGGCAATTTTGGAGAACAGCGATCTGAGTGAGTAGAGTGTTGGTGTGATGGGTAAAAACAGGGGCGGTGTTCAAAATAAAGCAAAAAAAGAGAATAGCGCACATAAAGTGGCTATTATATACATACACTCCACCGCCCCAATGGTCGAAAGCTCAAAAACTACAAGCTGAGCTAGACAACTGTGTCGAATATCTTAAGAAAAAAATCCCCACCACACCCGCTCACTCAGAAAAACAAATAAAATCGTTAACAATTAACAAAACTCCAACTCCCAATCCGAAAAGCCTGCCTGTTTTTAAAAAAAGATGCCCGAACGACTGCGAGGGACCACTTTTCACACCACATTGTGAAAATAAGTGCAGACATTGCAGCCCCAGCACATAACCCCTAAATGAGGACATCATCATCAACGTGGTGAACAGCCCGCTCACTACGTCATCGAGGGAGTGTCAGCGTGCCAACCCCGGCGACGTCCAGCTGACGCAAGGAGGGTCAGAGTGAAACAAGTAGGAGCTGAAAAATAAAATATATTTTTTTTTTGTTGTTGCCCTGCGTGGCACACCACCCTCTATGCACTGCGCTGCATATTAATATTACACAAAATATTGTAACAATGAGCGGAACTTTTTCTGCCCGATGAGAAGAATGGCCCGTAAAGCCATACACCAATTAGGCAGGAAAATGTAACAATATTTAAAAAAAAAAATCAAAACAACATATTTTTAAAGTAAAATAAACCAAAACCAAAAAAAAAAAAAAAATATATATACAAAAATGGGTTGGTTTGGATCTGACGATAGTCAGACAAAAGATAATACGGCCAATCAATAACTTAAAAATAGTCGACCATACAGAAGACATTCAGTCACTGTGGTTACTCCTTTTGATCTTGACGATGGTAACAGTCGCTCAGTTTATATTAACGCTATATGTTAAGCATAACAAGATAATAAAGAAGCGTTATATAAGCAGAGCAGAGAATAATTTGGATAAAATTTAAAAATAAAAAAAAAAAAAGATGAATGCATAAAGAAATACTTTAATAGTCATCTAATTAATTTACTTTAATATATATAAACATATATATGTTACATAAAAAAACACACCCAAAATGTATTTTGAATTAAGATGATCTAAAATTTTTATTTTTAATATCAGAAAACTAGAATGAGAAAAAAAAAAAAAGATTTTTGAAAAAACCCTTTTTTAGGAGAGGCCACAATTTATAAAGTTCGATTGCACAGATAAATCCATATTATTCTTTAAATGGACTGGCAAGAAATAAAAAACGAGCTTAAAGAAATTAAAACGACTTTCGACAAGTCTTATAAATGCATGACAGCAAATAGAGAAGTGCAACAAGACACTCTCAACAAGCATGCGCAGATATTGGTAAGATGCTTTAATGAAGCACGCCAATTAATTCACAGAGAAAGGAAAAGATTAACAAAAAATCATTTATCCCAAGCAGTAAAATTTCTAAACAGGTTCCGTGAGAACTTGTTAAACGTCAAGTACAGACATAACTTAAATATTACAATCCCAACGATTTTAAGCACACCGATAGTGGCTGAGATCGGTGAGGATATCGAAAGTGTAGGAGAATCGGAAATAGAAATAAAAGAAGAGGATCTCCACGATCTTGCAATTCCAGCGGTAATAACATTACCCGAATTACTTGAAGAAGAACTTTCAGATTCAAATACTTCAAGAATACAGGAAACAGCCAAAATGACAGACTCTGCCGCAACATCAAGGGAATATGTGCGACAAATTTCGTCCACAATACCTGAGTTTGTCGGCAAAAATTTAAACTTAAATAGATTCCTGATGGCCCTCCGGCTAATAGATCTGACAAAAGGAGATCAGGAGATGTTAGCGATAGAGGTAATCAAGACAAAGATACTTGGTCCATTATCATACAAAGTTGAAAATGAAAAGACCATTATCGGTATAATAAATGTATTAAAAGCATCAGTTAAATTCGAATCGCCCGATGTCATCAAAGCAAAAATGCTTAGTACACAACAGCGCGGCAAAACTGCAGCGCAATATACCACAGAGATAGAAAACCTACGTGGGTTGCTCGAAGCAGCCTATATAGATGATGGTTTAGATTCAAACAATGCAGACAAATTCGCTACAAAGGAAGCCATATCTGCAATGACCAAGAATTGTGGGCACGAGAAGCTCAAAACCATATTGGAAGCTGGAAATTTCAACACAATGAATAGCGTGATTGAAAAATACATACACTGCAGTACAGAAATGACCGGCAATTCAAATAGTGTATTATTCTATAATAATAGAGGACACTATCGAGGTAATAATTACCGAGGAAATTACCAAAACAGAGGTAATGGCCGAGGAAATAATAACTCATACAACTACAATTATAGAGGTCGAGGTGGTTACCATAGTGGAAACAGAGGACGAGGTGGTAACCAAAATTATAATAGAGGTGGAGGTTACTCAAGAGGTAACCAAAACCATAACTATAAAACAAGTCATACCCACAATGTCCGAAACATACAATCGGAAAACGAACATGCCCCCTTGAGCGACAATCTACAGTAAAATTATACAAAATTAATCTCAATTTAAGCATTTTTATACGATTAAAGAATATGAGTACCAATTCATGGGTAACTCTTTTAATAGATACAGGTGCAGAAATTTCCCTGCTTAAATGCAGAAACAATAATCTTAACGATTTAAATCCAAAAAACACAACAAATATATCAGGAATAGGGCAAGGGACAATTCAGCCTCTAGGTACACTACATTTAGAAATGTGTATTGCTAATGCAGCAATACCATATGAATTCCATATCGTACCTGACAATTTTCCTATACCAGGGGATGGTATAATTGGCTTGGATTTCATTAAGAAATACAATTGTATTTTGGAATTCCACGACCAAGAAGATTGGTTCACTTTGAGGCCCAAAAATATCAGGAACATAAACATTCCTATTATACATTCACTAGATAACGAAATAATTTTGCCAGCTAGATCAGAAGTGATTCGAAAGATTCAGCTAACATCTACTGACACACATGTCCTCATCCCCAACCAGGAATTGCAACCTGGCATAATAATAGCAAGTGCACTCGTAAACACTCAGAACGTCTTGATTCGAATTATTAATACAACTGAAAAAGACGCTATAGTTAGTAGCGCAAATATAAGAAGCGAATCATTGGATGATTATGATGTATACAATGCAAATATAGAAAATAGTGCACAAAGAACTTCAGAAGTATTAAAACTTCTTAAATTTCCATCGTTATTCAAAAGCGATTTAACAAAATTATGCACCGAATATAGCGATATTTTTGGTCTTGAAACAGAAACCATATCAGCTAATAATTTTTATAAGAAAAATTGAGATTAAATGACAAAACTCCAGTCTATATCAAAAACTATAGAATGCCAGAAAGTCAAAAGCCAGAAATTCAAAGGCAAGTTGACAAATTAATAAAAGATGGCATTGTCGAACCATCTATTTCAGAATATAATAGCCCACTTCTCTTGGTACCCAAGAAATCACTGCCTAACTCGGCGGAAAAGAGATGGCGATTAGTAGTGGATTATCGCCAAATCAACAAGAAACTGCTAGCAGATAAATTCCCACTTCCAAGAATAGAAGATATTCTTGATCAATTAGGTCGAGCAAAATATTTCTCGTGCCTAGACCTGATGTCAGGATTTCATCAAATAGAATTAGACGAAAGGTCAAGAAATATAACATCAATCTCAACTTCAACAGGAGCATACCGCTACACGCGATTACCATTTGGTTTAAAAATAGCCCCAAATTCTTTCCAAAGAATGATGACCCTTGCATTTTCAGGCTTAACGCCTTCGCAAGCATTTCTGTATATGGATGATTTAGTAGTCATAGGCTGTTCTGAAATGCTTAAAAATCTAACCGACGTTTTCAAATTATGTAGGCAACATAATTTAAAACTACATCCAGAAAAATGCACTTTCTTTATGAAAGAGGTTACTTATTTAGGTCACAAGTGTACTGACAAAGGTATATTGCCAGATGACTCTAAATATGAGGTAATAAAAAATTACCCCAAACCAGTAAACGCAGACGAAGCTAGACGATTCGTGGCATTTTGCAATTATTACAGAAGATTTATTAAGAACTTTTCTGAGAAATCACGCCATTTAACGAGGCTTTGTAAAAAGAATGTACCATTTGAATGGACAAGCGAATGCCATGAGGCATTCGAATATCTTAAAAGGGAATTAATGAAACCAACACTCCTTCAGTACCCAGATTTCAGCAAACAATTTTGCATAACCACAGATGCTAGTAAACAAGCATGTGGAGCGGTACTATCTCAAGACCATAACGGTCAACAGCTACCAGTGGCATACGCTTCAAGAAGTTTTACAAAAGGCGAAAGTAATAAGTCCACTACAGAGCAGGAGCTAGCAGCTATTCTCTGGGCAATAAATCACTTCAGACCATACGTATATGGTAGACATTTCTTAGTACAAAGTGACCATAGGCCACTATCATATCTTTTTTCGATGAGAAACCCCAGTTCAAAATTAACCAGAATGAGACTAGACTTGGAGGAGTTTGAATTCACAGTAGAATATCTCAAGGGGAAAGATAATCATGTTGCAGACGCATTGTCCCGAATAACCATCGGAGAACTTAAAGCGATGAATAGACAGATACTAAAGGTCACAACAAGATCTACAACAAGACAGAAAAATACCTGCGCAGGTGAAAAATTGCATGAACCAAATAAGAAAGAAAATATAAAAATGCCCAATATCTATCAGGTAATCAATAACATTGATGCCAAAAAATATGTTATACTCAAAATAGACAAGCATAAGTGCTTGTTGAAAAGAGGAAAACAAATTATAACACGTTTTGATATGACTTATTTTTATTCTAATGAATAATAGTAATAAGCCTAGATATATAAGATATACATAAGAACGCCGCGGACTTGTGTTCTTAATTGGAGTTCATCATTACAACGAACCAGTATAGAAACATTAATTCTAAGATTACCAACTCACATACAGTTAAGAATAATTAAATGCGAAATTCCGAATTTAAGATCATTAATAAATATATTGCAAGAAAACGGAATTTATGAAATAGCAACTACATACAAGAACAATACAAAGCCAGTCCCAAATCCCATTCAATCACCAACAATGCAACTCACAGACAAACAACTCCTATAATCATAAAACACCATTCCAACCATCATACCACGCCATGTATCAACCAATTCGCCAACCAATTTCATATATACCACCTCAATTACCCAGAACTAACCCTAATCCGTTTTCCCAATACCAATACCGTCAACTTCACCCTCAACCTAAATTATCTGTTATAGCTCAACCTAGACCATTGAATCGTCAACATACATTTGACCAGAACCGACCAGGACTTAGTTATTCAAACGCACTAAATACAAGAGAAAATATAACGACAGGTGGACCAGCACTAAAGAGACAACGACCGTCTGACAGTGGACAATCACGTATGAGTTTTGATGAGGCTCATTACCAAGAAGAATTAGATCAAACCCATCAACAGTTCAATCCTTACATGCATTACGGGAATCATCCCCAATATCCTTTCGATCTTTACATGCCTTACGGGCCGCCCCCCAACAACATCCCGATTTATTACATGCCTTACGACCCCCCACAACAACATCCGGTTGGCATACAAGAGATGGCAGAGGCACGAGAAGAGCCAACTGAACCTCCTATGGAATTAATAACAGAAGCTGAAACGGCTGAGAATTTTCGGCCCCAAGCCTCGGAACAAGCCAATTCATAATTATTAAAGGACAAAGGACTCAATTTAAAATGCTTAATAGACACAGGCTCAACAGTAAATATGGCCACTCAAAATTTTTTCAAATTACCAATCCAAGAGATAGCAAAGAAAATAAACTCAAGTAATGGCCAGTTCATTGCACAAAAGCAAGTAACGTTACCCAAAAATAATCTTTTCCCTAAACCATACGATTTTTTGATATATCCTTTTTCAACTAAATACGACTTGATTTTAGGACGACAATTACTTGACGAGGGAACTACATCAGTAAATTACGGACCCCGTACAGTTACAATATACGGACACGTGCACGAAATGATCGATGCCTTCCTTCCTTCAGAAGAAATACATATTCAAGATACACAGAATAATTGCTTTAGGCTAGACCACTTAAATTCCGAAGAAAAAGCTAAATTGATAACCCTCCTAAAAGAATTCCAAGACCTTCAATATAAGAAGGGAGACCAGCTCACATTCACTAATAACGTAAAACACACTATTAGAACATCCCATAATAACCCAGTATACAGAAAGCATTACGGATACGCACCCGGACTAGATACGGAAGTAGAAAACCAAATAAAAGAAATGTTAGATCAGGGAATAATCCGAGAAAGCAATTCCCCTTATTGTAGCCCCATTGTAGTAGTACCCAAGAAAACAGACACCTCCGGACAGAAGAAATACAGAATAGCCATAGACTACCGTAACCTCAATGAAATAACAATAGCAGACAAATACCCAATACCAAATATGGACGAAATCTTAAGCAAGTTAGGAGGATGCAACTATTTCACTACAATTTACTTAATCAAAGGGTTTCACCAAATAGAAATGGACCCCGAGTCTATCCCCAAAACAGCCTTCACAACTAAGACAGGGCATTACGAGTATACCCGTATGCCATTTGGACTTTAAAACACCCCAGCTACCTTCCAACGATGTATGAACGATGTACTTCGTCCACTATTAAATAAAATCTGTATGGTATACTTAGACGACATTATTGTATTTTCAGCTTCCTTAGAGGAACATCTTCAATGCCTTATAGCAGTCTTTCAAGCATTATCTAATGCTAATCTAAAACTCCAATTAGATAAATGCGAGTTTTTAAAACACGACACATATTTCTTAGGACATATGGTTTCTCCAGAAGGTATAAGACCTAACCCGGAAAAACTACGAGCAATAGAAAATTACCCCCTTCCTACTAAGCCGAAGGAGATAAAATCATTTTTAGGACTCACAGGTTTATAGAAAGTTCATACCCCATTTCGCACAGCTTGCAAAACCCCTAACAACATGTCTTAAAAAATACAAAAAAGTAGATAGTAAAAACCCGGAATATATTGAGGCATTCAAAAGGTTAAAACTCCTTATTTCTAACGATCCCATACTTCGATCACCAGACTTCAAGAAAAAATTTGTACTCACAACAGACGCGAGTAATGTAGCTCTAGGAGCAGTACTTTCTCAAGATGGTCACCCCATAAGTTATATTAGCAGAACACTTAACGACCATGAAACAAACTACAGTACGATTGAAAAAGAACTACTAGCTATTGTTTGGGCAACGAAAACGTTTAGACACTATTTGCTAGGTCGACATTTTGAAATAGCAAGTGATCACCAACCGTTGTGCTGGTTGCACAAGATGAAGGAGCCCAACGCTAAATTAACAAGGTGGAAATTCAGACTAGCAGAATACGACTTCAATATTAAATACGTCAAAGGCAAATAAAATCATGTAGCAGATGCCCTATCCAGGATTACTATAGAGGAAGCGTTCTTTACTGAAGCTACACAGCACAGCGCCCAAGAAGACAACAAGAATTTAATTTCCCTAACAGAAAAAGCGGTAAATAATTACAATAGACAAGTCATTTTCACTAAGGGACCAGAAAAAGTAAAACAGGAGAATTATTATAAAAAAAAGATCATTCATATTTCGTACGAAACACTCACTCATAAAAAAGCCAAACAGTATTTGATAGATTACTTCGTAAACAACCACAGCGCTTTATACATAGACAGCGACGCTGATTTTGAAACAATACAGGCAGCCCATAAAGAAATTATCAACACAAGCACCACAAAGGTAATTAGAAGCCTAACTTTACTAAAAAACATTAAATCATATGCAGAATTTAAGGAATTAATCCTTCAATCCCATGAAAAGTTATTGCACCCAGGAATCCAGAAAACTAAGAAATTATTTAGTGAAAACTACTTTTTTCCAAATAGCCAACTACAAATCCAAAACATTATAAACGAATGTCAAGTTTGTAATCTAGCAAAGTCAGAGCATAGAAATACCAAAGTCCCATTTAAACTTACGCCAAGTATAGAATTCTGTAGAGACAAATTCGTTATAGATATTTATTCAGCCGAAGGCAAACACTATTTGAGCTGCATAGACACTTATTCAAAATTCGCTACACTAGAGCAGATAAAAACCAAGGACTGGATAGAATGCAAGAACGCCCTGATGCGCATATTTAATCAATTAGGAAAACCGAAGCTATTAAAAGCAGACAGAGATGGTGCATTTTCAAGTCTAGCATTAAAAGAATGGTTAGAAACAGAAGGAGTACAACTACAGCTAAATACCACAAAAACAGGAGTAGCAGATATAGAACGTTTTCATAAGAGCATTAACGAAAAAATAAGAATAATCAATACTATGAAAAATACTGAAACAGACCTGAGTACTTACTTTATACTTACAATCACAAAACAAGACATGACACCACGGGACAAACGCCCGCTCACATATTTTTATACGCAGGACAACATACCTTGAACACGCAGGAACTAAAGAAAACTAAAATAGACAAATTAAACAAAGGTAGAGAAGACCACGATATCGACACAAGATACAGAAAAGGACCATTACAAAAAGGCAAATTGGACAACCCATATAAACCAACCAAAAACGTAGAACAAATAGACCCTGACCATTACAAAATTACTAATAGAAACAGAGCATTACTACAAAACACAATTCAAAAAACGAAAGAAAATTAATCAATCCCATACCCCGACTCAAATGGCTACCAGTTAGACTACACAGATTCACAATTATATTTTGAAAAAGAAAACAAAGTGTATAGTAATGAAAATAAAGAAATAAACAATGAATGTGTCACCAATATAATTAAGCACCAAAATCCAATCTGTAATTTTAAGCCAATACCCACAAATGAATTAATGAAATATATAGAATAATGATGTATACAAAACTAAATTTAAGAAAAAACCAAAATCAGGACACACCACCACAAACTGGAATGGAAGAAGTTCCACTACCCTTACTATATCCATCAGTCCCAGCCCAAGTATAGGCTTCTCTTTAAGGGAAGGGAAGTGACGTATTCACGCCAACTCATCACGATATGCCACGCAGGCTGGCCAGCTCAGTTAATTGAATATTCGCGCCACCCAAACTGGGCCGCTCTTGTAAATAGATTCCCAAGCCTGACCTAGCCGTTTCGTCTGCTCTCTCTGAGGCTCTCCTCAACGTAAACATCCAAGAACATCTCCCAAGATTAAACTAACATAACATGATTTTATCAGTTGCTGATTTACCGTTTAAAGCTATTTTCTGCGTTATCTACGTGTCGGTCGTCTATTACTTCACTTCACAACCTTGGGAGATATTCCGTTTTTCCTATTCTTTATTTCTGTAACCCTTTGAGGCCCCTCCTCAATCTCACTCACATTCGAAATCAGTCTTAAGTTGAATGTTATACAGTAAAGTTCAATAAGTCTTAAACCGATATTTAATAAAACCAAAAACGAATTTATTCAGTGTTTCATTTATTTCGGAGTTGATCCTAGTTTAAATACGGATCATTTGTTCGATTTGGAAAATAAAAACTATTTAACTTTCAGCGTTGATCTTAGTAAATACGGATCATTTGTTCGGCTCAATTAAAAAACTATTTAACTGGCGCAGTCGGTAGGATAACTCAAAGATTGCTTGATGCGAAAATCTAAAATTTTTAATTCCTGTAACCTGTGTTATCCGCCAAAGAACTTACGTAGTGTTACTGTGAAAGTGAAGTGTTGGCCATTAATACGCCTACACTTAAAAGATCAGTGAGACACATCTGTTTAAACAACAGTGAACTTCCAACATTTACCGGAGCTATAAATCAAAAATTTTTTTTGGTTACTCCGAACAAGTGAATTGCTGGAAATTAAAAAAAAAACCTAAAACTAAATGTATTAAGGAATTACCAAATAAGTGAAAAATTAAAATCTAAGTGAAACAAATCATAAGGAAGTAAACCCAAATCAATCAGTTAAAAAAAAAAATCTTTAATACGAACTATTAAATAAGTGCATATAAAACAAAATTATATACACTTAAAGAAAATATATATCTAAATAAATAAATCTAAATAATAAATAAATAAACTCTATCTAAGCTCAACGGAAAATAACAAAAGAAATAAATCTTAACGTGTTTTCAAGAGAGGAGAGTTATAGACTTCAAACGTAACATAAGTGAAAAATCAATAAGAGTGAATAAAATTTAAATGAACAAAAAAAGACTGAAGATATAAAGTTTGAATAAATTAAAAATAAACTAAAACTATACAATACAAAAACAAAAATAACAATAATAAAATTATGAAATAACCGCTACTCACGAAACATCAGCAACTATAAACATTTAAAAACAAAAGAAAAAAAAAAAACAACATTAATGAGCTTATGTGTGACCGTCTTATTATAAACTTCTAATACCTAACAATTATACTATAGATTTATTACTTAATCATATAACTGACAGTATAGAAAGGACACTGCTTACCAAAATTAATGTTATTCCAAAACTTATTTTTGATAAGACAGATTTAACGAAAATCAAACAAATCTTTAAATCTCAGAATTATACTATAAAATCCGATCAACATATTTATAATATGTAAAAATTAAACACACTAAACTACGAAGATAAAATAATTTTCAGTATTGAAATTGCTATTTTTCTAAGTTCAACTGCGAAATGGCAAGATTAATTCCACTTCCAATAAATGTCACACAATTTGTATTAACACCTTAGTACGCTACAGCAAACAGCTCTTTTCTACGCATACAGTGATAGCAGACAACTATATGTGTGCACACGTATGCTCGCTCATGCATTGTAAATTTGTCAAAATATGCCCTTCACCTTAGAAGTTCGTTGACTTTAAATCTATATTATTTTTTATCAATTGGCACCATGGGAAAAATTCTTGTTTTGCATTGCCTTAACGTTATTATTATTTAAATAAAGCTTAGAAATAGTAATAGCCGAATCTATGTTCATCACAAAATAAATTTCGAAAATGACTTTATATTAGAATACTTGTCATTAGGGTATTCAGCTTGAAACGTGAGAAAAATTAATAAGGCATTGATTGTTGAGTGCTCGAAGTGAGGACCTTCGTGCCTCAAGATATGACTTTGGCAACAAACTGTTTTCATATTTTTATTTATTTTATTAATTTTTATTCCTTAAATTTGTAATACTTCAGAAAACTAAAGGCACCATCTGATCTTTTTTTTAATATTTGTAAAATACACATTAAAGTTATTGAAATATTTTTAAAAATAAAAAAATACCAAAGGAGCATCGAAAAATTTATTGTTGAGCATTAAGTTCACAAATAAAAGTAGTGTATATACACATAATTAAATACATAAATTAAACAACATAAATATAAATATGTAAAGGGTAGCTAATTCAGGCGGCGATTTTAACTGTGAAAGGTGCTATTGTGAAGGGTGATATTTTAATGTTTAAGAAAAGAAGAGCTTAGCTTCTGCTCTGTTCGAGGTTCTTTATTTTAATAATCAAAGTGTGCTGAAGTTGGGTTCAGCTAACCCGCACATACATTGCTTATATCTATGTATTCTTACTTACATTTATACATATACCTATGTATGCAGAAGGCATTGACCACTTGAGCTGCAAAGTGCATGCTCAGCATTCCCACGCTCCGCGATCGGCTTATGTATAAGCGTTAGATCGTATTACTGGGGCGCTGGAGTGCTTACGTAGTTTTTGGTGGTCTTTTTTGTATATTTGTATATTTATACTTATTATGACAAAGTGTCACAATGTATTGACGCTAAGTTATACCCAATCATTTATTGTATTGTTAGGGTAGATTAGTCCAATATGCTACATAACAAACGAATTTAAAAAACTTTAAAATTATAATATTCAGGTCGTGAATTTTTAATAATTATTTTATATCATCATATTGCTACGAAATTGGCCACAACTCCAAATATGTAAATTAGTTTCTTCGATCGGAATTTATTTCGGCCCGAAAATAGTCTTCTAGCACAAAACGCACACATATACGCCTTCTTGACTCTTGTTTTCACACACACTCACACAAGCAAGCAGCGTAGAATTGGGGTGTGTGAGTTGCGCGCGCGCGAAGTTCATTGAATTGGCGCTCCTGGGAAATCTCGAAATTTTCCGGGTCGCACCGGCCCGACAGTGACAGGAGCGGCTGTCCCCACCGCACAAAGGTTGGGCCAAAGACACTAGAATAACAAGATGCGTAACGGCCATACAAATTTTTGGCACGCGATTTTTTGGCCGTGGCTCTAGAGGTGGCTCCAGGCTCTCTTGAGTTTTTGTTCGAGAGAGAAAGAGCGGAGAGCGCTACAGCAAACAGCTCTTTTCTACGCATACAGTGATAGCATACAACTGTACCATATGTGTGCACACGTATGCTCATGTATTGTAAATTTGACAAAATATGCCCTTCACCTTAGAAGTTCGTTGACTTTAAATCTATATTATTTTTTATCAATTGGTACCATGCGAAAAATTCTTGTTTTGCATTGCCTCAACGTTATTATTATTTAAATAAAGCTTAGAAATAGTAATAGACGAATCTATGTACATCACAAAATAAATTTCGACTTTATATTAGAATACTTGTCATTAGGGTATTCAGCTTGCGGCGTGAGAAAAATTAATAAGGCAATGATTGTTGAGTGCTTGTGTCCGCACTTCGTGCCTGACGATTTGACCTTTGCAACGAACTGTTTTCATATTTTTATTTATTTTATTAATTTTTATTTTCTACTACGTATTATTATTTTTTATGAAATATTATTATGAAATATTATTATTTTTATTATTTATTAATAAAATTATTATTTTTATTATTTATTAATAAAATAATTATTTTTTTATGAAATTAAAAAATAATTATTATTTTTATGAAATATTTATTTCTCAATGTTATGTCTTCTTTTTGGAAAATTTATGTTTCAAATTACAGTAGTTATAATAATTTCCTTTGTATTTGCTTTAATTATTATTATAATAATTATTATAATAGTCAGGGAATTTTTATTTTATTTCATCATATTGCTACGAAATTGGCCACAACTCCAAATATGTAAATTCGTTTCTTCGATCAGAATTGATTTCGGCCCGAAAATCGTCTTCTAGCACAACACGCACACATAAACGCGTTCTCGTCTCTTGTTTTTACTCACACAAGCAAGCAAATTCTATTTTTACATTTCTTACGCTCTCAGCGTGAGCGAGCGGAAAGAGAGCAAATTCGGCCTTCACCAAAAAAGTGGCTGCATAGTGCCAAACGAATGTATGGCCGTTACGCATCTTGTTATTCTAGTGTCTTTGGTTGGGCCGTACTCACCAGCAGTAGGCACAACTCCAAGGGTCCAGGGAACGCCCGCCGTCGACGATCTTCAGGGCCATGGGGCTGGACAGGGTGAGAGTAGGAAACAACTTTCTCTTCACTATTTTCTCTTCCTTCCGTGTTGTTGTGGTGGCTGACAAGTGCCAGTCACGCCAGCTGATCACGCAGTCAGCTGGGATAGCAGTGCTGGTAAACGGCAAAAGCTCCCAGGTCTGGCAGCGCTGGTCGGCTGCACGAGCCCCCTGGCAAAGGTGACGCTTTCTACCCAGTGCACTCACTGACGAAAGCTAGCAGCTACGGAAGCCACCAAACGATCTGTTCTCCGGGCGTAGCATACATACATGGGCGGCCAACGGTTATCCTTGGCAACATCCCATGGAATCCCGGAGACAGACCCATGAATCGAGCAGGAGAGGCAGAAGATGTGTGTAAAAAGTCAAGGAGCAGACCAATAGCCAACCACCCCCGCGTAGGCGGCACAATTTAAACTCGGGGCTCTGGCGACCGAGCTGGAGCGGTATATCTCCCACCGCAGCAACCTTCTTTGCCCTGCTCACAACACCACACCCCCCCCACCCCCACCCAAAGCCCACGGCGCGTCTGACCCAAATTGGGCGGCTACGTGGCCTGTGCCTGTACTCTTGGCAGCCGGGCATCAGCACAACTAAAACCCATTCTGCGTCTGTGCCAAGTTGGCCGGCAGAATGGTCTGCGTCTGCGCCGCATCGGCCGGCAGTGAACCTAAAACCTGGCGATAGGTATAAAGCCGCAAACCTGGCAGTAGGAATAAAATGCAACAAAAAATAAGAATGTCTGGAAATAACACTATTACTCTAGGCGGCAGCCACATATGTGGAAATCCACCCTCGGCTAATCCCGAGGCTAGGGCACGGATTCTGGAGGCCCTACCCAACATTCCCCCCATCCCCGCCCCGACGGCGGCACACTTGGCCGTCGGAACAAGCAATGCAACAAGTGCAAGCAAAGATGAAGAGAGCTTGGCGTTTGGGAAAAGGTCAAAGGTTCTAAGGACCCCACCCCAAAACCCGAGCGATGGCACCCCCTACCAGAGCTCAACTAGCAAAGCGGGTCAAGACCCCCCAGCTAGAAATCGAGGAGATGGGAGCAATCCTGGACGACCTTCTGACGAAGGTCAACCTCAACGGGGTGAGGAGCATCAATCTGGCAATGAAGAACTCATTCGCCAGATTGAAGGAGCTCCAATTAAAGCTGCGCACTAGGCTGCCGGAGGCGGAGAAAACGCAGGTTGGATGCTAGCCAACAGACCACCCCCAAGCTCCCATTCGGCCTCGAAGAACCGTGCAACGTTAAGGGCAGCCCTAAGCCAAAGGATCGCACGGCGCTGTCTGCGATGAGAGCCCAGCGACCCGACCACCAGAAGGGTGCGGGACCCAAGCGCCTACCAAGGGCTCCGCCCCAAGCCACTGTAGCGGGAAAGAAGTCGCAACCAAACTTGCAGCAACCGCCCGGACCGCAGAAGAAGAGACCGCCGAGGGAGAGACCAGATGCGCTGGTTATCACCCCCACAGCTGGCTTACCCTACAGCGAAGTGCTGTCCCTGGTCACGAGAGGGCAGGACGCTAGGCTCAGGGCCATCGGGGAAAACGTAGCAAGGGTGAAGAGGACGGCCAAAGGCGAACTGCTCCTCGAACTACGTGCCTCAGCCCAAGACTTGACGCAGAAGCTCAAGATGGACATGGGAGCGGTGCTAGGAGACCGCGCCAGCCTTCGCGCGTTAACACAAACTAAGGTATTTGTGATTCGCGACCTCGACGAGCTCACCACGGAAGACGAGTTGAAGAGTGCCTTGGAGGCCCAGGCAGAGATCCCTGCAGCAGTGGTGGCTATCAAGAGCCTTCGGCAATCGCAGTACGGAGGGAAGACTGCGGTGATAGCAGTCCAAGCCAATCTGACGGACCCGCTGATCAAGCGTGGCAAGCTGAGGTTAGGATGGTCCCAATGCTTGATCAAGGAGCTGGAGCCACGCCAAAGATGCTTCAGATGCCTGGAAGAAGGCCACATAGCGGCCCACTGCAGAAGCACCGTTGACAGAAGCCAGTGCTGCTTCAGATGCGGGACCGCGGGACACAAAGCCGCCGAGTGCCCTAACGAAGCTAAGTGCTTCTTGTGCGCAAACAGAGGTAGCCAAGCGACCAACCACCAAATGGGCACCCGGAAGTGCCCATTGGCGGGTAAAGGAGCACCAAAGGCACTGCAATGATGCGGCTGATTCAGCTAAACCTGAATCACTGCACGGCAGCCCAAGACCTGCTAGTGCAGACGGTGCGTGAACGCAGAGTGGAGCTCGCGCTACTTAGCGAGCCCTACCGAACGGCGGCTAGCCCAGATGCAGCGGATGCTAGAGGCCGCACCCAGGTCCTAATAGCGGGCGACTTCAACGCATGGTCAGAGAGCTGGGGCAGCTCAACCACCAATGCGAGAGGCAGGATGGTGCTGGAGGCATTCGCGACGTTGGACCTGGCTCTTCTTAACCATGGAAACCGGCACACGTTCAGGCGCGCCGGACTGGGCTCTGTGGTGGACCTCACCTTCACTAGCGGCTCGTCGTACAGGCTAGCGAGGTGGAGACTCAGCGAGGACTACACTGGCAGCGACCACCTGGCCATCATCTGCGACCTGGGAAGCCCACCCTCGTCCCAAGCCCAGACACCAGCCCAGGCCAGGATTAAATACAAGACGGACTCTCTGGACACGCAGGTGTTTCGAGAGCAGTTCCTACCCTTGGCGAGCAGACAAGGAGCCGAGCTGACGGCAGTGGAGCTGATGAGGCGGCTGAAGGCCGCGTGCGACGCCAGCATGCAATCGAGCAGGTCGCATAGCCGACAAAGAGCCCCTGTCTACTGGTGGAACCAGGAGATAGAGTCGGCTCGTCGTGAGTGCCTCTCCGCCAGACGTCGCTACCAACGCGCAAGAGGTGCGGAGTCCTTTGCCGAACGCCAATCCGAGTACAGAGCCCGCAGAAAAACGCTTAAGATAGCCATAAGGGAGAGCAAGCGCAAATGCTTCCTCGACCTATGCGATTCTGCCGACAGCGACCCATGGGGAAGTGCCAACAAGGTGGTGGTCAAGAAGGCGTACACTAGGACTCCTAAGCTACTGGACCCAGCGATGCTCCGCAGTGTAGCGGAACACCTGTTCCCTGTGATGGATGGGTTACGCCCAGCCGCCCCAGCCACAGGGGACCACTTCGATCCCGACGCCACGGTCAGCAGTGACGAGATCCTGGAGCTGGCAAAACTGCTGAAGGACGGCAAGGCCCCCGGACCCGACGGCATCCCGAACAGGGCGCTTCGGCTTGCTCTCCACCTCCAGCCAGACTCGTTTGCGAAGGCACTCACCAAGTGCCTGGAGGAAGGAGTTTTCCCGAGTTGCTGGAAAATCCAAAAGCTGCTTCTCCTCCCAAAACCAGGGAAACCACCCGAGGAGCCTTCATCGTTCCGGCCAATATGCCTCATCGATGGAACTGGCAAGCTCCTGGAGAAACTGGTGTGCACTCGGCTTGAGAGGGCTATCGCCGACGCGGGTGACCTCTCACGATCCCAGTTTGGATTCAGGAAAGCGCGGTCCACCGTAGACGCTGTCAACAGAGTGGTCGAAGTAGCGGCCCAAGCAATCACCAGATGGAAGGGTGGCAGCAAAGAGTACTGCCTCATGGTCACTCTAGACATCAGGAACGCCTTCAACACAGCGAGATGGGACCGGATCCTAGAAGCACTAATTGGCTTCAGCGTCCCAGCCTACCTAGTCAGGATCATACGCAGCTATTTTTCTGATCGGGTCTTACTGTGCGAGTCGTCGGAAGGCGTCTTCAGGCACCAGGTCACCGGTGGAGTCCCGCAAGGCTCGGTCCTCGGCCCGCTTCTGTGGAACACCATGTACGACGGGATACTTCGTCTACCGCTGGTCGGGAGGAGCGAGATCGTAGGCTTCGCGGACGACGTGGCCTTGCTCGTTGTCGACAAGTATCCCGGCAAGGCCGAAGAAAGCTGCAACCAAAACATCAGGGCCATCGAACATTGGCTCAGTTCAATGGGGCTAGAGCTGGCGCCGGAGAAGACCGAGGCTGTCCTGATTAGCTCAAGGAAAGCTCAAGGAAAGCGAAGGAAAACGAAGTGGTCTTCAACCAAACCCACGGTCGAAGACTCTCCCCCGGCGCCAAGAAGGCAATACGAGCTGAAGCAAGGCAGCACACCCTGGAGACATGGCAGCACAGGTGGACCAACGAGCCCAAGGGTCGCTGGACGTAGCAGCTGATACCCAACCTCAAGCCGTGGCTAGAGCGGAAGCACGGCGATATTACGTTCCACCTAACGCAGCTGATCAGCGGGCACGGTTGCTTTCGCAGCTACCTGATGCGCTTTGGACACGAGGATGCGGAGGTGGTCCATGGTGCGGAGGTGGTCGGAGCGAAACAGCTGAGCACGTTCTCTTCTCGTGCGTTAAAGACGCTAGGGAACGGAGCTCTCTGGAAACCGTACTTGGCGGCAGACTGAATGCGGACAACCTAGTCCCATTCATGCTGCAGGGGGAGGCGGAATGGCAAGCGGTCAACAGCTTCGCCGCAGAGATAACCACCGAGCTCAGAAGAGCCGAGAGAGCCAGGAGGGTCCACGAGTGAGCAAATCCTGATCGTCCTCGCGAAGCAATGCTTCACGGCCATACCGCGGGGAGTCCTGGATTTGCCCTCATAAATGTTAATATATTGTATTGTATATAGTTTATCATAGGGATTCAATAAACGAATTTAAAAAAAAAAAAAAAAAAAAAAAAAAAAAGCAGCGTAGGCGCTCCCAGCGTAAGCGAGCGAAAAAAGAGCAAATTTGGCCTTCACCAAAAAAGTGGCTGCATAGTGCCAAACCAATGTATGGCCGTTACGCATCTTGTTATTCTAGTGTCTTTGCTGTAATAGAGGAACAATTCGCCTGCGAAATCGAGTCTATCAATAATCTAAATAATCTAAATAAATAATAATCTAAATAACCTTGGAAATAACACCTGTTGGGGACACCTTATCCAAAATAAAAGTGACGTGTTGGAACTAGAAAAAAGGCTTCATATTTATATTTAACAGAAACAACCTCCCAATCAGCTCTCCCAAACAGACCATAACCCACATCAATGGCTCGGCAACACAAATCAACGAGGAGTTACCGACCCATCGGTACCGTACACCACTCCTCCCCCTGAGCATGGTGCTCACAGACATAGAAGACATTGAACCGGGAAGCTTTGTTATACCAACGGACAAAGTTGCAACATAAATATCAGCGGCCTTATACCAGCGCGCTGTGGTCCAGAATTCAATTTTTTGGCATAAAGTCTAAAAATTGAGCTAGTTTGCACACAAAATTTGGTCTGTGCAACCACGCCCTCTCTTGCCTCCCATATTAACTACTGGTATGACTCAGGAGTCAACGAAATTTCATTGATTTTTTTTTTTTTTTAATAAAAGTGTGTATATTGTTGTTTTAAAAATAATCGCTTCCTCTTCTTCTTCTAGTTCTACATTATAAATTTTCGAATCTGAACTCGAAGTAGAATCAGAATGTGAATCCAATATTTTGTCTGATTGATAAGGTTTAAAATTAGACTGTATTTCCAAAAGACTTATTACTGCCTTCGGAAGTGTTTTTTCCTATTTTTTCTCTCTCTTTCTTTTAAACTAATTGTTGATAATAGTGGGTCCGAGGAATCAATCGCTCTGTGGAAAATATCACTCATCGTATTGATCCGACTACTTTTCCTTGCATGTGACAGTTGGTCCCTTGTGTAAAGTTTATTCCTTGCTTTACTCGCACTTTCAGTTTCGTTCTTAATCTTTCTCCTGCATTTTGGTAAGATAAGTTTCGACGTCCCATTTGCTGGGGTATTTTGGAGTTTTCAAAATCACTAACAAGAATTCTTATCTTAGACGCCATCCACTTGGTATGTTTGGAAATAAATCGGGCTAGTTGTCTATTACACTCGGGCAGTTTTCTTTTAATAAATAATTCAAAATTTACTATTTTTTTGTCAACCTCTTCTGTCTTTTTCGATTCCTGATTATTATTGTTGATTGAGGAATAAATGTAATCTGAAACATAACTTATTTGCCTATTGTTACGCCTCAAAATGTCTAGGAGGTCGCTATGTCTGAACTCGAACTTGCCTATATAAAATCAAATTTAATAAAAAGGAGCAAAAATGGGCAAAAGATATTACTTTACCGTGAAAGACAATAGTTAAAGGTACAAACTGACGTTTTTAACTTTTGTCAAAAATTGTCAGAAAATTAGTTATATTCCATGAAACACAGGGGACACGTTAGAATTATCTGTTAAAATACACATAAATTGGCTGTTACACAAGACAAAAACAGTAAAACTACACATATATTACCTACATACGTTAAAAACATCATACCTTGGCATATATTTTCCATATTTTACTATAATTTATGGATGCGTATTAACGATCGTACCACGTCCAAAAGTAAGCAAATAATTTGGCGGGCATTGCATTCCCTCAATCAGCTGTTTAACACTTCACCTTTAAAAGCTCGTAAAACGATTTAGTGAAGCTTTCGGTCAATTTTGTTTTTGGTTTTTATTTATATGATCAATTTTCTATTAAAAAATAATTGCAAAACGACGATTTATTGACATAAAAATTTAGACTTTATGCCAAAAAAAACGAATTCTGGACCATAGTGCACTGTATGGCAAAGCATTTGAATTTGAAACATTAATGTGGTGCTAGTATCCCTTTGAGCGTCTCCTTCATATTTGAGGCCGTTTATTAAATTTCTATTGGCCAGAGTGATTTTATTTATTTTGTCAATGATAAGCCTATTAAGAATAACCTGGTTATTATTGTTAGTTAAAGCTGAATTTATTTTTTCTTGAATTATTTCAAAATCTATGCTATCTGGAGATCCAGCCAGCCATTTCCAAGCACTACCTATTAGATCTATATGTCTTTTTTAATACTCATGACTTTCAAGCTATTGATTAGGTTTTTAGAAATCCTGACTTCCTCTATTATGAAGGGTAGGATTGGGTCCTAAGTTTTTAATTTCATTACGGCTGTCTGGTTTATTATATCAATTGTTTTTTCATATTCCTCTATGTCAATAATATGGATTAATCAGAAGATCCCTGTTTGAACCTTGGCTAGTCCTGTAGTCAGTGTCACCATGTCAGAATTAGTGTAGTCCGTTATTTGTACGTCCGCAGCGCTCACAGTCAGAAGGGCTCTGTAAGTGATAGTGTTTAATTTCGAATTAGTTTTTTATAAATTATTCTCCCGCTTTCTGCTAGTATTGTAGTGTTTCTGTTTTCCTTGACAATTTCTTTTTTGTATCTGGGTGACAATTTGGTGCCTAATCTTTTATTGTTTTGTACAAATATTTCTTGTCCAGGATAGTAATTTTTTATCCGATTCCTACTTTTATTATGGTGAGCTAGATCTTTTTTCTGCGTGAGCTTGATTTTGTCCGTAGTTTTCTGTCTGTAATAGTTATATATATAGAGATATAAAGATACTTTTCTGCCAAAGAATAAATCGACCGGTTTCCTGTTTGTGGTTGAGTGTATTGAACAATTATATTTGACAACTGATCTCTCTATCAGGTCGTTTAATGAACTGTGTAATTTCTCGGCTTTTTGGCATCTAATAATTTCTGAAAGAGTTGAATGAAAGCGTTCGATCTGACCGTTGGCTGAGCTGTTGTAGGGTGGTGCTTTATAGACCTTTATATTGAATTGGTCTTGCAGCATCCGCATACCTGATCCAAGGGACTTTTCGTTATCTATTACCACTACTTCAGGAATACCGAAGTTTATTAATATTTCTTTCAGGGGTTGTTTTATGTCTTGGGTTGCTCCTGAATTGACTATTTTTGCTTGTGTGAATTTAGAAAATTTATCTATTGCTGTGAGGACTACTTGTTTACATGTGAGATAAAAGTCGACATGAATAATTTGCCCTGGGTATTGTGGTATAGGTGTGCTTTGTAGCTCTGGCTTATTTGGGTGTCTTTCGTATTTTTGTTCTTTGCATGTCCGACATTCCTTCGTTATTTTTTTTTTTTTTTTTATATTTGTGGAAAATATACTTTTTCTAACAGCTGCTGTTTGTTTTCGCTGCTATTGCGGTGTGCTCTCCTGTGTTCCGATATAATTGCGTTTTCTTGGTCATTTTTGTCGGTCAGGTCTGTAACTATTTTATTAGAGAATCTGGTTTTGTAATTATTAAAAAGTGGATAAATTTCTTGTCGGTGTAGATTCCATTTATGACGGACGGATTGAGTCTATCTTTTAGAATTTGTATCAATTGTCTGAATTGAATATTGGTTCTGTAATAGTGTGTCTGTGATATGTTGGAAAAACAATTTCAAATTTATTTAAGATTAATTTCCTCAAGATAGCAGTATTTGAATTTTAAAAATTGGTTCTTCTGCCATGGGTATTAGTTTTTCGGGAGAGCTGAAACTACTGTGCACGGCGTATGGAAGGGAGGTCTACTCAATGCATCTGCAACCACGTTTGCCTTGCCAGGTTTGTGCAAAAGTTCGTGGGTGTATTCTTCTAAAATTGCTTTTATTCTTTTTTTTTACTTTTCTTATAGATTTTGTATGTTTTACACTTGCGTTTTTTTTTATTCTTATCTCTTAACTTGCTTTACTTACAGTATAAAATACATCCTGAACCGGTTATTTGGTATTCTTCCTTTTTGCTTCCTGCGGCGATAGCCTTCAGGCCGATGTAAGTAAGTCCTTTTTGTGCAGGATCCGTCCCACGGTGAACTTGGCAGCCAATTGGGTGCTCTTACAGATTTGTTGTATTTGTTTGTTTTTGTTGTTTTTATCGTTCGCGAACCGGGGCAGCCTATGGGGTGCACTTACTGTATTTTTGTTACGACGAAGGATTTTTTCCGCGGCAGGACCCTTTTAAGGTTGGGCGCCAGTTAAAGTAAACGTTTGTTTATTTTCACAAGAAGGTAATTAGGACCGGTGGTCCGGGCAACTGAGGTACGCAAGCCATCTTATGCAGCCCTAACTGGGCCCATTAAGGTTGCGGTCGTATCAGAGGGGTACCTCAAAGTCATCCTCAGCAGTGAGAACCTCTCACAGCTCGAGGACGCACTACTGGAGGAAATAATCTTCTCCCGTTGGGATTCTCTAATCAAGTTTGGAGGAATCCACTTCAGGGTTGGCCACCTGATAGTGGACTGCCGCAACGCAACCACTGCTGAGTGGCTGCAATCAGCAGTCCCCAGCCTCAGTAAGTGGAGCGGTGTCACCCTGGAGGTAGGGATGGGCGACTACTACAAAACATCACCATCTTCTGCCCCAGGACAGGGGACAAAACACCAAAGTGGATCATGGAATTGATCAAGAAACAGAAAGACTTGGACACTGAGAACTGGCGTCTCATATCAAGGAAGAATGAGGATGGTGGCTCGCTCCTCAGCCTTGGCATTGATGACAACTCATGCGCCAAGCTGAGCTTCAGTTTTGGAGACATCTCAGTTTGTGGTCTAAAGAAGGACAAAGCGATCAAATCCGGCACAAGACAGGTCGAGACTCCTCGAAATCCACTAGTGTCCGCGGAGAAGAAGAAGCCCAATAAGCTCTCCGAATCCAGCGAGGAACTTTCGGATGACGAGGATCTTGATGCGACCATCATCGAGATGGGGGATCAGACCCCGTTATCTTCTCAGGAGCTAGGCATGGAACTAGACATGCTGAGTAAGGAAGAAGCGATACCGGTGGATGGTGATCTGGGTATCTCCAGATCAGCAACGCCGCCGATGGAGCCGATCATCTAATGGTCGGGAGTACAGGGATAGCTCAGGTGAACATCCATCTCGCCAAGGCGTCCTCGGCTGCGCTGGCAAGGATGTTCACCAAACAACATCTTGGGCTAGCCCTGGTACAGAAACCAAGGTATAACCAGGGAATAAAGGGACTGTACATGAAGAACGCCAAGGTAATTTGGGATCAACGGGCCTCTAGCCCTAGAGCCTGTAGCCTCACATGTAGAAGTATTAATTATTATATACTTACAGAATTTCTCACGCGGGACTATGTACCGATCGTGGTAGAAAATGTGGTAGCAGCCAAGAAGACTGTGGTGGCATCGATATACTTTGCCGGTGACGAGGCGTGCCCACCGCCCGAAATCACTGCACTGGCAGAATACTGCAAGAGGGCACACTCACCCATCATCATCGGATGTGATGCAAATGCACATCACGTGATATGGGGCAGCAGCGACGTGAACCAAAGAGGTGAGTCACTCTTAGAATTTATCTTGAATAACAATCTAAAAATCCTAAATGTCGGCAATGTAGCGTAGGCACAATCCCAGGAATACGAATTGGGAAGGGTTCAATGCCTCCTTACTGCGGAGTAGGGTAACCGGGAAACTCCTTACCACTCTAGAACTGGAGGCCACCGTATAAGATATTAAGTCCTGTCTTTCTAACGCGTTTAGAGAAAACTGCTCCATTGGCCACGCCAAGAGGGAAAAAGATGCTCAATGGTGGAACGACCAATTGGAGAAGTTACGGAAAGCGACCAGGCGTCTCTTTAACAAAGCAAAAAGAGAAGAGAACTGGGATGCCTACCGGAATAAACCTACCATGTATAACCATGAGATCAGGAAAGCCAAACGAATTAACTATAGAACCTTCTGTGAGGCAATAGTAAACACATGTGAAGGCGCAAGACTTCACATAGCAATCTCCAAAGGAGTGTCAGAATCAAATCAGGCACTACGTACGAAGGATAACTCCTATACTATAGGAAGTAAGGAGAAACTTGAGCTACTACTGGCAACTCACTTTCCGGGAAGCACGCTTCAAACGGATGGGAATACCGCGGTAATGGCACAAAGTAGACCGTGTGCTACTGATTGGGCCAAAGCAAAATCAATAGTAACAATGGAGAGATTAAGATGGGATACTGGTACATTCCAACCCTACAAATCTCCTGGTCCAGATGGCATTCAACCAATCCTGCTACAACGAGCGCTAAATCAGCTCGCAGTGCCTGGAAAGAAATACTGATCCGAAGTCGTTCAGACCAATCAGCTTGACATCGTTTTTGCTAAAAACGTTGGAAAAGCTAATGGATGTCAGCATTAGAAGCACTCTGCTTGTAGAGCATCCGCTCCAACGGACGCAGCATGCCTATAGGGCGGGCAGATCAACTGATACTGCCCTATATCACCTGAAAAGCCTTATTGTGGATGCACTTACTCATAAGGAAGTGGCGTTATGTGTCTGCTTAGACATACAGGGTGCATTCGACAATACCTCCCATGAGGCTGTGAACGCATCCCTGGCAAGTAGAGAACTATATGCAACAACCAGCAGATGGATCAAATCACTACTGGCATCTAGGCGAGCCATGGCCACTATAGGAGGACAGTCGTCCACCGTATCTACCACAAGGGGTTGCCCCCAAGGGGGTGTCCTCTCGCCTCTCTTGTGGAGTTTGCTGGTAGACGAGTTGCTGGACAGACTGACCCGCAGAGGTATACTTTGCTAAGGCTATGCTGACTATATTTTCACTATAGCTAGAGGTAAATATGAGGAAACACTCTGCGATATCATTCAACTGGGCCTCAATATGACCAGCGAATGGTGCAAGGAAGTAGTTCTGATCGTAAATCCTAGCAAAATTGTTATTGTTCCTTGCACAAATAGGTACAAGCTACAGAGAATAACCTATGGGGCAATAGCCTGGGGTGATAGAGCACGCCTTAGCACCACTCCATAAGCTGCAAAGAAGGGCCTGCATATGCATGACAGGAGCAATGCGTTCCTGTCACACTGCATCCTTAGAAGTACTAATAGAGGTGACGCCGCTTGATATCGTCATTGAAATGGATCGGAAAGCCACCCTAATAAGAATTGAGCGAGAAGGAAATGACTGCCTCACAAGTAAGGATGCTGAAAGCCTAAAAAGGGATATCCCTTTGCTAATGCAACCAAGGGATGAGATGCCAGCTGGGCATAGGTTCGCTCAGAACCTCAGCACTCATCTCAGTAATAAAAATAGTTGGACAACCCTGGGGAAAGTACACCCTATGAAACCAAAAACAATAAAGTGGTATAAAGACGGATCCCTCACCAACGAGGGAAGTGGGCTAGGGGTTGTAGGCCCCAAGTTGAAATACCACGAATCAATGGGCAGATACACCATCATTTTTCAAGCTGAAGTCTGTGCTATTGGACGCTGTGCGAAGTTTAATCTGCAAAGGAACTATCATGGCAAGGACATTGCTATACTGTCTGATAGTCAAGCAGCCATAAAGGCGCTCAGCAAAGCTAAGATAACATATAAGCTAGTAAATGAAGTGAGTGAGGAGGAGGCCCTAGACAAACTAGGAGCTGTCAACAAACTCACAATAAGGTGGGTCCCGGGACAGAACAACATCCCGGAATATGAGCTAGCGGACAACCAAGCCAGAAAAGGGGCAGAGAACCATTCTGTGGTGTTGGTTACCACAGAGTACTGGGCTTACTTAAGTCAATATAACCATAAAAGATTCGAGACCTTAATGACACACGGGAAAACACCGTGCGCATTTTAACTGGCCTTCTTACGGGGCACTGCCAACTTCGCAGTCATTTGCATAAGATTGGCATTGCAGACAGTGAACTCGGTCGCCTCTGCTGCATGGAGGAGGAGAGCTCTGCCCATATTATATGTGACTGTATGGCGCTTTCCAACAGGAGGAACAGACTCCTGGGCATGTACATAGTCCCACGGCAAACAATTGCAGCCCTGAACCCCAATAAAATTTTGGCATTTATACAGTGCATTGGACTTCAGGGAGATCTTTGAGTCATGAAGGTGTAGTACAATAGATCCGACTGGGTCGCAGTACACATACAAACCAACTTATTAATAAATCAAGATCTATGAAGGGGTAGTACAATAGATCAGTATGGGTCGCAAAAGACATAGAAACCCACTTAATAATAATAATAACCCGCGCACCGTTTTGTGTCGAAAACTCACTCTATAAATATTTTCAGCGAACAGAAAAAAAATCTCAGGCCCTCAGGTTATAATTTTTTCACGACACGAACTTTTCACGACTTGACTCATCGACTATTTCATTAGAAAAGAAATAAAACGGAAACTCAAGCCGAGGCCATCGGCGGAAGTCACTATCAGCTGAAACTCACTCTATTTGCGATAACCAAATTATCCCAAAACTTTCCGGGTGCAGCTGATAAGGGTTGCATCCCGTCTAGTATATTCCCGCCGCAAAATACTGCATCTTGTATGACCCCAAATTAGTGTGTCACAGCTGAGCGCAAGCTCCATAAAGTTTGTTTATCGGGAACTATATTATTTTACCGCTACAGTCGCCTCTATAATTATTGGCATGAAACAAAAACGAGTCACTCAGGTATTCGACAATTATGCTTTTTGCTTGGCTTTGTGCCTTTTTAATTTCAACAGTCACTATATTTGGTTCTTCACCTACTACACTCAATAAATCATTTTCTTCTAGAAGCACTCTCACTCTATACTTCCAAATAGAACATTTTCCCCCATCAAATGGTTTAATATTTCTCTTGCCCTTATCCATATTTTTTATTAATCAATACACACAACTTGTATTCGTTTTTTTTTTTCTTTTGACTTGTCTTCTTAGAAATGCTAATGGTAACGTCTAGAACAAGAAGAGAGAAAGAAGAAAAAAAACGTTACCGACGCCAGCTACGGGGCTCCGCGGCGTCGTGGAATCGCTTCACAGAATCACTTCTGTGTATGTGACAAAATTGTTAAATTATGATAATCGATTATAACGCGCACAAATTAAATTGCCATACAACTATATGTATGTAATTATATTATGCATGTATGTATGTACATACAACTCAATGCATATATGTATGTACATATGTATATATACAAATTATGTTTTTTTTTTTTTTTTTTTTTTTTTTGTTTTATACGTATCATTTATTTTAATAACGTTATTTAAATAAATGCAAGACCGCCAGGCCTCCATACATAAATTACAAAAAGAATATCAGATCTCACAATACGAATGGCATGGTACCTTAAATCCATACACACAAAAATTGTATAAATAGAAAAGAATTACGTTAATAACTAATAAGTACAACGGAATTGTGTGGAAGATGTGGTCCAATCTTCACTTTGTGTTATTTTTATCAGACTCCGTATGTCTCACAGAATGTGGGAACCTTGCGTTCCACCAACTCAACTCTTGTCTTTTTACATGCTCATAACTGCTATTTGATTTAGGCTAGCTTCTGCTACGATCTTTTACGCGACTTATGCGATGGTCGATCCTGAGGCAGTTTAAACTCAAGGGGATCGTAGTCCTCATACGCGAGCTTTCGCTCTGGCGCCGACTCAGGTAACTTGTTGATTTTCTGCAGTCGTGCAAGAACAATCTGCAAATGCCGACCGATATAGTCCTCGGCGGGTGCCAAGCGTTGGGCGTACTGCAGGCATGCAGCTGCCTTGGCCAGCCGCTTACGTTCCACGAACACCACGCAGAGGTTGTGCAAGCCCTGAGTGTTGTGGGGATCGTAGTGAAGTATGCTGCGGTAGCACTTCTCCGCCTCGTCCAGATTCTTCATGTGATTAATGTAGATGTCGCCCAGCAGGATCAGGCCTTTAACATGCGACGGATGATGTCGTATCAGTTGATTCAGAAATGGCACCTCATCCAAGGGCCGTTTTGTATCGGCCAGTAGCAGAGCCAGATTAAAAGTGGTTGAGTGTTCCCGCGTTGTTCAAAAAACTTCTCTCGGCCGGTAGCGGTGGTTAGACGTTTGCGTCGGTAGAGTCTTCTTCTGAAGATTACGTTGGAGGGCTTGACTTCGCCCCCTTAGGTTTATTGACTAGCCTTGTGGCGTAGCAATGTGAATAATAAGTACAGTTATTATTTGAGACTGTAAGCCGGAGCACGTTCTGATTTATTTCGATGCAAAACTGAGACTAAAGAGATAACAAAACATAGAGCTAAGTTTTCCAAAACGGCAACAAGACGAGTCGGCAAAGCCGACTCAGCATTCCCTGCAGCGCGAAGCAACACTCCGAACAAGAAGTGTCAGCCTTCCGTTGCCGGACGTTCTTTGCGCAGAGCGCTGAACTCAATTCTGGCGCGTCAGCATTCTATACGTAGAGCTACTTAGTTGCTATGAATTATTATGTTAAGAGTTGTTAACTTACACATGTATTATTCTCGACTTTTTATTTTATCTTGTTATAAACAACCAAAGACCTATCCATTTCAATGCTATTTTGTGTCTGGGCCCATAACCTATTTATAAATATTATTGTGAAATACAATTATAAAATATTGTGAGACTAGCATGAAATAAATAGGCATGTGTTTGTTTTCTTTATTTATGACTCTTTATTGTAAGAACAACTGCACACTGTCGCTTTCGTAAATCGACTGACGCTGCGTTGATCATAGGCACACATGCAAGGACACAAAGCGAAGCGTTCGAGTTCCCGCGTATTACGCACGACTTTTTGCTGCGCTGCGCGATTTTCGACATATACGAGTCTGGTCAGCCGTAAACAGCTAAATTGGCAATTAATCAGATCTGCTGCATCAGATAAGACAGCATTGCCAACCTTTCGCGGTGGTCGAGCTGGTAAGTCTGGCTTTGCCAGATCAGCGGTGCGATCAGCATTCGGCCGCGCGCTCGTTGAACGTGAAATTCGAATTCAAATTCAAGTTTGAATTAATTAATTTGAACTAAAATTTTGAAATCAAAATCAAGAACTGCAACTAGTTCTAATTCCCACGGAGCGCTGGTGACCAAAAAGCCATAGTCCCCCTATTATATCAGATGGACAGAAAAGGGGGGCAGTGCCCCCGACCCCAACGACACGTTTAGGAGGAGTGGATATCGAGGTCCTCTATAAGAGGAGTCGGAACCCCAATCCAGGTTGCGGGAAGTGAGTAAGCAGGCCCCCGCCGCCGAAAACTAGCGACTGCAGTGCAGCTGTGGATGTGGAGACTCTGGCCCCTACAGCCTCCACGACTGCCACAAGCCAAAAGACGATGGACTTCATCAGCGTTCCGGCTCAAAGGGCAGGAGCGAAGTCCTAATCAGGATCGGCGCATCGCTCGCCAGAACTGACCACGACGCTCCAGAATGAGGACCTAAAGGGAAGGGTCATGATGAAAGTCAAGATCACCGCCATTCTATCCTCGCTCGAGACTAGGCGCCACGTAACCAGTGAGGACAGGGGCGTGCTATTGGACCTATCGGCGCTCAATAGCAGAGCAATTGAGCTACAGGAGGGTAACAACAACAAGCCACCCAGACAGGCTTCACCAAATGTGCAGGTCCCCAAAACGGACAACCATACATCTGCCGCGAAATCCACCGGTAAGGCGGTACCCACGAGGGCTGACTCCAAACCGGAAAGGAGGGACGCTAACAAGGACGAAGAATGGGCTAAGGTGAAGCCCAAGCACCTGCGCAAAAAACCTGAGGCGCTAATCCTGAAAAAAACAGGTGAGGTTACGTACGCGGATATGCTTCGGAAGTTGAAAGCAGAACCGAGTCTGAGCGAATTCGGCAAGCACGTACGTAAAATAAGGAGAACGCAACAGGGAGATCTACTTCTTGAATTAGAAAGTAAAGCCTCTGAGGTCATCCCCAACTTTAAAAATGAGCCAGAAGCGACGCTCAAAGAGATTTCTTCGGTTCGCATGGGCGCGCATAGGACTGCGCTAATCTGCAGCAGAGTAGACGAGGCTACGACGGCCCAGGATCTTCATAATTCCCTGGTCTCCCAATTTCAGGGCATCTGCCTAGAACCAGAGGATGAAAGAGGCCTCCGCAGGATGCGTGACGGGACCCAGATAGCCTCTGTGCTGATGTGCGCGGACGCACATTGCGGTTATCAACCGGGGCGTTGTAACCGTGAGATGGTCACGTTGCCGCTTAACCAAAGACATTCGCCCAATAAGATGCTTCAGATGCCTCGAATTCGGCCACCGGGCTCCCAATTGCAAGTCAGTCGATCGCTCTGACTGCTGCTACGGTGCGGCGAGCATGGACATAAGGCAAAGGGCTGCGTAGCCCCACCAAGATGCCTGATCTGCAGCAGTGACGTGGACAAGAACCATGCGACGGGTGGTTTTACATGCCCCACCTACAAAGCTAACACCAAAGGAGCTAATAGCCGTCAAAATGATGCCAGAAGAAATTAACATCATTCAGCTCAACGTCAACCATTGCGCAGCTGCACAGAACCTCCTGACTCAAACAGCGAAGGAGCGCAATGCGGACGTAATGCTTCTGAGTGAACCTTCCTGGTGTGGGCAACTCAGGAGTGCTACCCGATGAGACAGGCAAGGCGGCCATTAAATGTACATCCAGACTATTGGTACAGGAGTGGGAAACCGTACCAATGCGCGGCATAGCATACGCGAAAATTAGAGGAATCAACTTCAACAGCTACTATGCTCCACCAAGCGACAGTCCCGAACCATTCGAGGACATACTCGAAAAGCTGGTCAACCATGCAAGTAGGCGCAGACCAACAGTCATCGGAGGTGACCTCAATGCCTGGGCTACAGAATGGGGCAGTCGAATTTCTAACACAAGAGGTCGAGCAGTGATCGATGCCAAGAACCTGCTAGATCTCGTATTGCTAAACGACGGACTCAAACCGACGTTTAATAATGACAGAGGTACTTCTTTCATTGATGGCCCTTTGTTAGCAGAGTTCTAGTGGCTAGCTCGAACTGGATGGTCCATGAGGACATAACGCTGAGCAACCATGAGGCCGATACCCAAACAGCGAAGATGGGCGCTAGGAGCGGTATGGGACATTAGGAAACTGGATGAAGACATGCTTGCATACCAGATCGAGAGCATGGAGTCAATAAATGGACACGCGGAGACCATGTGACAGCGCTCATGGATGGGCTCAGTGCTACGTGTGATTCGGTGATGCCGAGGAAAGTGAACACGAAACGAAAGCCCCCTGTCTACTTTTGAAGTGACTCATTGCACCAGCTTCGGACGGAATGCCTCAAGGCGAGGAGACAAGCGCAGAGATCTAGAGGGAAACCACACCACGCCCAGTCCATTGAGTTATATAAAGCGAAGCGAAATGAGCTTAAGAACGGCATATCAGCAGCAAAAGCGAATGCATTTAAGGACCTGATTGCTAGCGTAGACGACAACCCCTGGGGTCTCGCCTACAAAATCGTAAGGAAAAACTCAATTCCGTTGGTGCAGGACCTCCGCTGGACCCAGCCGCCCTGGCTGACATCGTGTCGGAACTATTTCCAAGCCAACACACGATAAGGCAACCCGCTGTTGACCCCCCAGCCTCTGACTTCCCGTGCATCACAACATGCGAAGTCGTCGAAGCAGCAAAGAAGATCAGATCGAACAAAGTTCCGAGCATTGATGGTATCCCGGCCGTGATCGTCAAAGCAGCCGCCACCGCAAGACCTTAGGTCTTCAGGGATACATTCCAACAGTGTCTGCTGGACGGAGACTTCCACAAGCGCTGGAAAAAGATGAAGCTGGTCCTTCTGCCGAAAGGCACGGGGCCCGCAAGTGCACCTCGCAATTACCGACCGTTGTGTCGGTTGGACAGTGTTGGCAAGCTCTTTGAGCGCATACTGACGCGCGCATTGAGCTAATCACTGAAAGTTCCACAGGCCTTCAGAGCCAACAGTATGGCTTCCGGAGGGGAAAAGTACGCTCGACGCTCTCAAAGCCGTAACAGACGATGTCAGGAAAGCACTCGACGGTAACCGATGGTTAGGCGACAGTAAGGATTACTGTGCTATCATCACGCTAGACGTCAAGAACGCATTTAATACAGCGAGATGCCCCAATATCCAACATCCATTCCCGACTATATACGAGGCGTAATTGGCAACTACTTCAGGGACCGTGTGTTATGTTACGTAACAGAAGCTGGTCCAAGAAGCCACCAAGTCTCCGCAGGTGTTACCCAAGGGTCGGTACTAGGACCGATCTTGTGGAACATTATGTATGATGGAATACTGAGCATTAGCAAGCCCAGAGGTGTGGAGCTGCACTGCTTCGCCGACGACGTTGCGGTAACAGCGGTCGCCAAGACAATATCGGAGCTCCAGGACAAAAGTAACGTGTCAATCAGGGCGGTCATAGAATGGCTCGAGAAAGTCGGACTTAGAATAGCTGCGCATAAGACCGAAGTAGTCCTGCTGAGCGGAGGAAAGTCCGTTGAGTGGCATGCGAATTAAAATTGTTACTCTTTATTTATTTAAAAAATAAATTTTATTTTTTATTATTTAACATTTATTTGGTGATAAACTTTTCACTTATACTATTACGAGACACTTGGTAACTTATGTTTAACTTCGAGCTGTTGACGATCTCGTCCCGATTCAGATCCCGATTCAGACTCCCGATTCAGACTGATCTTCAAATTCTAAGTCCTAATCCAATCAACCTCGGCCAGAAGCTTTTCTTTCGGAAAATTACCGAACTTTCAATAAACGCTTTATGCTGGAAATTTTCCCCTGCATTGTGAAATTCAATTATGCTGATCGATGCAATTTTTGATTGATACGCAATAAGTCGGCAGTGGCTTGGTCTCCAAGCGGAAGCTGTGTTTACGTTAAGTTTGGGTTGCTTATGTTAGCGGGTAGCTGAGTGCTGGCAAAGGCAATGACAAAAACAAAGACAAGGGCAATTCCGACGAGATTGAGAATTGGAATTTGTTTATAAATTGTGGAAGGGAGCTATGTTCATGGGTTGGATAACTCTCCCCCTCTAAATGACGCGTCCCGCTTCATTATTAATTTCGTTCAAACGTTCATTTAATTCTGTTAAAAATTCTACATCATTATTTGGTTTTTCTGGTTCTGGCCGTTTTTGTTTGGTTACAAATATATAATACCTGATTTTTATTATTAATATAGTAATGAAATACAAAATGATTAAAATTAATAATATGAATGAAATTGAAATTTTCCAATTGTAAATTTCAATAAATGGGTTTAAAATATTAATGTTGTCAAGAGAAAGTTCTGAATTGTTTGATTTTATATATTCTGATATTTCTAAGTTTTTGAAGTGGTTGGTAGTTATGTACTCAAGTATTTTGTTTTCTGAATTGGTGTATGAAATATTATTTATTGTAGTTGTGCTGTTAAATGTTATTAAATATGACCCATTTAAATGAGAATTGTTCACAATATTATTTCCATTTATTAGAATGGCACCTTCTTGAATGATATCTATATTCTTATTCTTTTCTAGAATTTTAGTGCAAATTGATTTTTCTCCATTTAGTAAGCGGGTAAAACAAGTCTTATCTTTACTTATAATACAATAGTTGTTCAAAAGTTCGTTCTTAAAATTAGATATTTCATAATAGGTATTTTCGCATTTTGCGACCTGATTACTTATAAGTAATTTTCCATCATTATGTGAAATGGATCTGGCATAGTAAATTTCGCATCTGTTTGTTATAACGGGGTATTTTATATAAATTATTAAGAGTTCTTTAAGCAATACAATTTTGAATATGGCGATGTCCATTAAGTCTGCAATAAGTACAGGCTGTTGTTCGTGATCTAATATTTCTTTGATGTCTTCATTGTTTAAAATTTTTGTGTTGAATAAATCAATTTTGGCCAGTGTGATAGTATCAATAATGTTTTGTAAGTCAAATGTTAATAAAACGTAGGCGATGTTTTCTTAATGGCAATTCTTGATCGATAAAAATGTTTTTAAAATGATCGGAAAGTGATTTTATCTCTTTAAACAATTTGGAATTAATAATAAATTGTTGGTTATTGTTTTCAATTTTAGACTTTTCCACAACGAAAACAACCAACTAACTTTCTGCAACGCGCCGTCAAACACTCTATACCACAACAGATAATATACCGATTCACACAAAAATCTTACCGTTACCCATTTGTACATAAAGACGAAGTTCGAAAGCAAATTTCAAAAATGCTCGAACAAAACATCATAAAAAACAGCCATTCCCCCTGGAGTGCACCCGTCTGGGTCGTACCGTGTACCGTACCGTACCGTGGTCTTCTTTGACATAAAATAAACAGGATGCAATAGACCATCGTCGACTGTAATAAAAGTGTAATTTTCTTCATTAAAATCAAATCTAAACATTGCCTTTTTCTTTGTCAACTCAGTTCAAGGTGTAGCTATGCCTGCGTAATTTTCTATAAACGTCTGAAAGCCCATCAAGCCCAAAAAACTTTCTACTTGCTAAATAGTTTGTGGCATCTTGGTTACAGCTTCTATTTTCTCGGTGAGGGGTAAATTTTGTGATTTCCTATAACATGGCCAAGAAATTGAATGCGCGAGTTACCGGTTCCTACCGGCACACAGACCCTCCAACCCTCCAACCGTTCAGCGAACGGTCGTTGCCACCTCGCTTCATTTAATTGCTTAGATGTTATCTTAGCTTTGCTGAGCGCCTTTATGGCTGCTTGACTATCAGACAGTATAGCAATGTCCTTGCCATGATAGATGGCCTCTCATCCCTTGGTTGCATTTGCAAAGGGATATCCCTTTTAAGGCTTTCAGCATCCTTACTTTTGAGGATACAGTCATTTCCTGCTCCATCAATTCTTATTAGGGTTTCCGTTTCATTTCAATGACGATATGAAGCGGCATCACCTCCATAAGTATCCCAAGATACCTAACTTCTTTGCTGGCCTCTATGCGACATTCTGACAGGGTTATTGCCTTCATTCTCTGTAGCTTGTACCTATTTGTGAAAGGAACAATAACAGTTTTGCTAGATTTAGGCTCAGGCCTACTTCCTTGCACCATTCGAATAATATCGCAGACTGTTTGCTCATATTTACTTCTAGCTATAATGACAATATCGTCAGCATAGCCTTGGCAAAATATACCCAGGAGAGGCGAGAGGACACCCCCGACTATCGTCCTATACTGGCCATGGCTCGCCTAGATGCCAGTAGTGATTTGATCCATCTGTGCGTTGACATGACTCAGGGGAGGTATTGTCGAAAGCACCCTGTATGTCTAAAGAAGGCACATAATGCCACTTCCTTATGAGTCAGTGAATCCTCAATACGGCTTTTCAGGTGATATAGGGCAGTATCAGTTGATCTGCCCGCCCTGTAGTCATGCTGCGTCCGTTGGAGCGGATGCTCCTCAAGCAGAGTGCTTCTAATGCTAGCTTCTAATCCACTACCTTTTCCAACGTTTTTAGCAAAACGATGTCAAGCTGATGGGTCTGAACGACTTCGGATCAGTGATGTATTTCTTTCCAGCTTTCGGAATGAAGACCACTTTTGCTATACTCCAGGCAGTAGATATGTGTCCTATAGCTAGGCTGCTGATCAGTATTTTCGTGATCGGTACTGCGAGCTGACTTAGCGCTCGTTGAAGCAGGATTGGCTGAATGCCATCTGGACCAGGAGATTTGTAGGGCTGGAATGTACCAATTGCCCATCTTAATCTCTCCGTTGTTACTATTGATTTTGTGCCGTTACCAGGGTATTCCCATCCGTTTGGAGCGTGCTTCCCGGAAAGTGAGTTGCCAGCCAGTAGTAGCTCAAGTTTTTCCTTACTTCCTATAGTATAGGAGTTATCCTTTCGTATTGCCTGATTTGATTCTGGCACTCCTTTGGAGATTGCTCTGTGAAGTCTATCACCTTGCCTCACAGAAGGTTCTATAATTCCTTCGTTTGGCTTTCCTGATCTCATGGTTATACATGGTCAGTTTATTCCGGTAGGCATCCCAATTCCCTTCTCTTTTTGCTTTGTTAAAGACGCCTGGTCGCTCTCCGCAACTTCTCCAATTGGTAGTTCCACCATGGAGCACCTTTATCCCTGGCTCGGCCAAGGGATCAGCTTTCTCTGAACGCGTTAGTAAAACACGAGTTAATATCTTCGTCTCCAGTTCTAGAGTGGTACGGAGTTTCCCGGTTACCCTAGTAACTGGATCTCGCAGTAAGGAGGCATTGAACCCTTCCCAGTTCGTATTTTCGCTACATTCTAGACTTAGCCCTATGTTAAAACGAATAATTCTGTGATCTGACATTTACTGCTAGGGAGAAGCCTGAGGCAGTGGATTCCTCCAAACTTAATTGGAGAATACCAACCGAACAGGACTATCTCTTCCAGTAGTGCGTCCTCGAGCTGTGAGAGGCTCTCACTCCTGAGGACGACTTTGGGGTATCCCTCTGGTACGACCGCAACTTTAATGGCCCCAGTTACGGCCGCATATGAGTACGTGCTTGCGTACCTCAGTTGCCTTTGCAGCACTTGAGGTACTTGGGCCATCGAAAGGAGCAGTCAGTGGCCTGCTCTTCTCCACCTTCTGCCTCTTAGGCGTTTCCGTCGGAGGTGTCAGGGTTTTTAGCCGTCCCGCTTGGCCGGCTTGGACCACATTCGAGTGACTCGGTGTGGCTGCCGGATTCTTCCCTCCCGCAACTGGGCGTGCTTGTGCCGTTGGCACACTCCGATTACGAGCATTTTTTTGTGTTACCACCGAAGTAGGCCGCTCTCCGTCAAGGAGACGGTCCTCAAATTGTCTTCCGACATTTCCCGCAGTCAAGGCCTGCGGTATTTTGATTTTTAGGTCTATTGTTCATAGTTCCCACGAGTTGCAGAGAAATAAACGGTCCACCCGGGCAGAGTACCCGGGTAAGGCTAACTAGACCGGGCGGACGCCAATTGCCCGACTCTCCGTTAGCGACTGGGCTAGTTGTTTCCCGGGCCCCCAGCCTGGCAGACTCTCGGCACGGGTCGAATGACACCTTAGTCCGGCCCGGAGATTATGATTCGAGTAAAATGACGTAATAAAGAAAGAATAAATATGTGAATGGCCTGTGCAGTCCCATCGCGTGTTCTGCAGAGGGTTGCTTTAAAATTTAAATTGTTTAAGAAAAGAACATGAGATACACGAAGATCGAAGAAAATAAAATACGTCGAGTTAATTTCTGTAGTCCCATCGCGTGTTCTGCAGAAGACTACATAAAAGCTAAGGTTTGTTTGCGATAAATCTTTATATTTCCATGTAGTAATTTTAAAGGAAAGAAATTTCTAGAGCTATAACAACAGCGAGGAAAAACAGTACATACTTAAACTGTGCAAGTTATTAAAAAGACTTTTCCACAACGAAAACAACCAACTAACTTTCTGCAACGCCGTCAAACACTCTATACCACCAACAGATAATATACCGATTCACACAAAATCTTACCGTTACCCATTTGTACATAAAGACGAAGTTCGAAAGCAAATTTCAAAAATGCTCGAACAAAACATCATAAAAAACAGCCATTCCCCTGGAGTGCACCCGTCTGGGTCGTACCGTGTACCGTACCGTACCGTGGTCTTCTTTGACATAAAAAACAGGATGCAATAGACCATCGTCGACTGTAATAAAAGTGCTCATTTTCTTCATTAAAATCAAATCTAAACATTGCCTTTTTCTTTGTCAACTCAGTTCAAGGTGTAGCTATGCCTGCGTAATTTTCTATAAACGTCTGAAAGCCCGTCAAGCCCAAAAAACTTTCTACTTGCTAAATAGTTTGTGGCATCTTGGTTACAGCTTCTATTTTCTCGGTGAGGGGTAAATTTTGTGATTTCCTATAACATGGCCAAGAAATTGAATGCGCGAGTTACCGGTTCCTACCACACAGACCCTCCAACCCTCCAACCGTTCAGCGAACGGTCGTTGCCACCTCGCTTCATTTAATTGCTTAGATGTTATCTTAGCTTTGCTGAGCGCCTTTATGGCTGCTTGACTATCAGACAGTATAGCAATGTCCTTGCCATGATAGATGGCCTCTCATCCCTTGGTTGCATTTGCAAAGGGATATCCCTTTTAAGGCTTTCAGCATCCTTACTTTTGAGGATACAGTCATTTCCTGCTCCATCAATTCTTATTAGGGTTTCCGTTTCATTTCAATGACGATATGAAGCGGCATCACCTCCATAAGTATCCCAAGATACTAACTTCTTTGCTGGCCTCTATGCGACATTCTGACAGGGTTATTGCCTTCATTCTCTGTAGCTTGTACCTATTTGTGAAAGGAACAATAACAGTTTTGCTAGATTTAGGCTCAGGCCTACTTCCTTGCACCATTCGAATAATATCGCAGACTGTTTGCTCATATTTACCTCTAGCTATAATGACAATATCGTCAGCATAGCCTTGGCAAAATATACCAGGAGAGGCGAGAGGACACCCCCGTCGTCCTATACTGGGCCATGGCTCGCCTAGATGCCAGTAGTGATTTGATCCATCTGCTGCGTTGACATGACTCAGGGGAGGTATTGTCGAAAGCACCCTGTATGTCTAAAGAAGGCACATAATGCCACTTCCTTATGAGTCAGTGAATCCTCAATACGGCTTTTCAGGTGATATAGGGCAGTATCAGTTGATCTGCCCGCCCTGTAGTCATGCTGCGTCCGTTGGAGCGGATGCTCCTCAAGCAGAGTGCTTCTAATGCTAGCTTCTAATCCACTACCTTTTCCAACGTTTTTAGCAAAAACGATGTCAAGCTGATGGGTCTGAACGACTTCGGATCAGTGATGTATTTCTTTCCAGCTTTCGGAATGAAGACCACTTTTGCTATACTCCAGGCAGTAGATATGTGTCCTAAAGCTAGGCTGCTGATCAGTATTTTCCTGATCGGTACTGCGAGCTGACTTAGCGCTCGTTGAAGCAGGATTGGCTGAATGCCATCTGGACCAGGAGATTTGTAGGGCTGGAATGTACCAATTGCCCATCTTAATCTCTCCGTTGTTACTATTGATTTTGTGCCGTTACCAGGGTATTCCATCCGTTTGGAGCGTGCTTCCCGGAAAGTGAGTTGCCAGCCAGTAGTAGCTCAAGTTTTTCCTTACTTCCTATAGTATAGGAGTTATCCTTTCGTATTGCCTGATTTGATTCTGGCACTCCTTTGGAGATTGCTCTGTGAAGTCTATCACCTTGCCTCACAGAAGGTTCTATAATTCCTTCGTTTGGCTTTCCTGATCTCATGGTTATACATGGTCAGTTTATTCCGGTAGGCATCCCAATTCCCTTCTCTTTTTGCTTTGTTAAAGAGACGCCTGGTCGCTCTCCGCAACTTCTCCAATTGGTAGTTCCACCATGGAGCACCTTTATCCCTGGCTCGGCCAAGGGATCAGCTTTCTCTGAACGCGTTAGTAAAACACGAGTTAATATCTTCGTCTCCAGTTCTAGAGTGGTACGGAGTTTCCCGGTTACCCTAGTAACTGGATCTCGCAGTAAGGAGGCATTGAACCCTTCCCAGTTCGTATTTTCGCTACATTCTAGACTTAGCCCTATGTTAAAACGAATATTCTGTGATCTGACATTTACTGCTAGGGAGAAGCCTGAGGCAGTGGATTCCTCCAAACTTAATTGGAGAATACCAAACCGAACAGGACTATCTCTTCCAGTAGTGCGTCCTCGAGCTGTGAGAGGCTCTCACTCCTGAGGACGACTTTGGGGTTTCCCTCTGGTACGACCGCAACTTTACTTAAAATATAAAACATAAAACTCAAACACAAACTTGACTATTTATTTATTTATTAAGAAAGGAAATATAAATTATAAACTACAACAGGTTATGGGCCCAGTCCATGCCTAATAAACAATTAAATTGTGAATTAAAGATTGTGAAAATAAATTGTGAAATAGCATTTTTTTTCACATTCTTGTGAAATTAATTCCTTCTCAGAATTTGAGTGAAAAATGGACAAGGCTAAACGTAATATTAAGCCGTTTGATGGCGAGAAGTACGCGATTTGGAAATTTAGAATTAGGGCTCTTTTAGCCGAGCAAGATGTACTTAAAGTAGTTGATGGTTTAATGCCTAACGAGGTAGATGACTCCTGGAAAAAGGCAGAGCGTTGTGCAAAAAGTACAATAATAGAGTACCTAAGCGACTCGTTTTTAATTTCGCAACAAGCGACATTACGGCGCGTCAGATTCTTGAGAATTTGGACGCCGTTTATGAACGAAAAAGTTTGGCGTCGCAACTGGCGCTGCGAAAACGTTTGCTTTCTCTGAAGCTATCGAGTGAGATGTCACTATTAAGCCATTTTCATATTTTTGACGAACTTATAAGTGAATTGTTGGCAGCTGGTGCAAAAATAGAAGAGATGGATAAAATTTCTCATCTACTGATCACATTGCCTTCTGTTACGATGGAATTATTACAGCGATAGAGACATTATCTGAAGAAAATTTGACATGGCGTTTGTGAAAATAGATTGCTGGATCAAGAAATTAAAATTAAAATGGACCACACGATACAAGCAAGAAAGTTATGAACGCGATCGTGCACAACAAAAATACACTTATAAAAAATAATTTGTTTAAAATCGGGTAACTAAACCAAAGAAATATTCAAGGGAAATTCAAAGTGTCACCACTGTGGCAGAGAAGGCACATTAAAAAAGACGCTTCCATTATAAAAGAATATTAAATAATAAAAATAAAGAAAATGAAAAACAAGTTCAAACTGCAACATCACACGGCATTGCGTTTATGGTAAAAGAAGCGAATAATACTTCAATGATGGATAACTGCGGTTTGTCCTTGATTCTGTGCTAGTGACCATCTTATAAATGATGAGTCGCTGTATACCGACAGTGTGGAGGTGTGCCTCCACTTAAGATGCAGTGGCCAAGCAAGGCGAATTTATTTATGCCACTAAGGTGGTATTGTCCGACTACGGAATGACCATGAGATTACACTGGAGGATGTACTCTTTTGTAAGGAAGCTGCTGGTGATGTCCGTAAAGCGTCTCCAAGAGGCAGGAATGTCGATCGAATTGACAAAAGCGTGTAACCATTTCGAAAAATGGGTTAATGGTTGTCAAAAATCAGTATGTTAAAAATGTCCTGTGATCAATTTTCAAGCATATTCTATAAATGCTAAGCATAAAAATAATTTTGTTTATGGCATGAGAGTTTGGCCATATAAGCGATGGCAAATTTTAGAAATAAACGAAAGAATATGTTTAGTGATCAAAGTCTTCTAAACAACTTAGAGTTATCATGTAAATTTGTGAACCCTGTTTAAATGGTAAACAGCAAGACTTCCTTTTAAACAATTGAAAGATAAGACCCATATTAAAAGACCTCTTTTGTAGTACACTCAGATGTCTGTGGGCCTATTACTCCAGTTACTTTAGATAATAAAAATTATTTTGTGATCTTTGTTGATCAGTTTACACATTATTGTGTAACTTATTTAATTAAATATAATCTGATGTGTTTAGCATGTTTCAAGATTTTGTAGCCAAGAGTGAAGCTCATTTTAATTTAAAGGTTGTGTATTTATACATTGACAATGGTAGAGAATACTTGTCAAATGAGATGAGACAATTTTGTGTTAAGAAAGGAATTTCTTATCACTTAACAGTGCCACATACACCTCAGTTAAATGGTGTTTCTGAGAGAATGATAAGAACCATTACGGAAAAAGCTCGAACCATGGTTAGTGGTGCAAAAGTAGATAAAAGCTTTTGGGGCGAAGCAGTATTAACTGCTACTTATTTAATCAACAGAATTCCTAGCAGAGCACTTGTTGATAGTTCAAAGACCCCATATGAGATGTGCACAATAAGAAGCCATACTTAAAACATTTTGAGAGTGTTTGGTGCAACTGTTTATGTGCATATTAAAAACAAACAAGGAAAGTTTGATGATAAATCATTTACAAGTATTTTTGTGGGCTATGAACCCAATGGTTTTAAGTTGTGGGATGCTGTAAATGAAAAATTTATTGTCGCAAGAGATGTTGTTGTCGATGAAACCAATATGGTTAATTCTAGAGCTGTTAAATTTGAACAGTGTTCCTGAAAGATAGTAAGGAAAGTGAAAATAAATATTTTCCGAATGACAGTAGGAAAATAATACAAACAGAATTCCCGAATGAGAGTAAGGAATGCGACAACATACAATTCCTGAAAGATAGTAAGGAAAGTGAAAATAAAAATTTTCCAAATGACAGTAGGAAATAATACAAACAGAATTCCGAATGAGAGTAAGGAATGCGACAACATACAATTCCTGAAAGATAGTAAGGAAAGTAATAAATATTTTCTGAATGAGAGTAAGAAAAGAAAGCGAGATGATCACCTGAATGAAAGTAAGGATCAGGCAACCCGAATGAGAGTAGGGAAAGTGAAACAGCAGAGCACTTAAAGAAATTGGAATTGATAATCCAACTAAAAATGATGGCATAGAAATTATTAATAGAAGAAGTGAGAGATTAAAGACTAAGCCTCAGATATCTTATAATGAAGAGGATAATAGTCTAAATAAAGTTGTTCTAAATGCTCACACTATATTTAACGATGTCCCAAATTCATTTGATGAAATTCAATATAGGGATGATAAATCTCTTGGGAAGAAGCCATCAATACAGAGTTAAATGCTCATAAAATTAATAATACTTGGACAATTACAAAAAGGCCTGAAAACAAAAATATTGTAGATAGCAGATGGGTATTTTCTGTTAAATATAATGAACTTGGAAATCCAATTAGATACAAAGCTAGATTGGTTGCACGAGGATTCACTCAAAAATACCAAATAGACTATGAAGAGACATTTGCTCCTGTAGCTAGAATTTCAAGTTTCCGATTTATATTGTCATTAGCAATACAGTATAACTTGAAAGTCCATCAAATGGATGTAAAAACAGCTTTCTTAAATGGCACGTTAAAAGAGGAAATTTATATGAGACTTCCTCAAGGTATATCGTGTAATAGTGACAATGTGTGTAAATTGAATAAGGCAATTTACGGACTCAAGCAAGCGGCTAGATGCTGGTTTGAAGTATTTGAGCAAGCATTGAAAGAGTGTGAGTTTTTAAACTCTTCAGTTGATCGCTGTATATATATTTTAGACAAAGGTAACATCAATGAAAACATATATGTATTATATGTATATATATGTAGATGATGTGGTTATAGCTACAGGAGATATGACAAGAATGAATAACTTCAAAAGGTATTTAATGGAAAAGTTTAGGATGACTGACCTAAATGAAATAAAATATTTCATTGGAATTAGGATAGAAATGCATGAAGATAAAATCTATTTAAGCCAATCTGCATATGTTAAAAAAATTTTAAGTAAATTTAACATGGAAAATTGTAATGCAGTTAGTACTCCTTTACCTAGTATAATAAATTATGAATTACTTAATTCAGATGAAGACTGCAATACCCCATGCCGTAACCTCATAGGATGTTTAATGTACATAATGCTTTGTACACGCCCAGATTTAACTACTGCAGTAAATATCTTGAGCAGATATAGTAGCAAAAATAACTCCGAGTTATGGCAGAACTTAAAAAGAGTTCTTAGATATTTGAAGGGCACTATCGATATGAAATTGATTTTTAAAAAGAACTTGGCATTTGAAAATAAAATTATTGGTTATGTGGATTCTGATTGGGGTGGTAGTGAAATTGATAGAAAAAGTACAACAGGGTATTTATTCAAAATGTTTGATTTTAATCTCATTTTTTGGAATATAAAGAGACAGAACTCAGTAGCAGCCTCATCAACTGAAGCTGAGTATATGGCCCTATTTGAAGCCGTGAGAGAAGCTCTATGGCTTAAATTTTATTAACTAGTATTAACATTAAACTAGAAAACCCCATTAAAATTTACGAAGACAATCAAGGCTGTATTAGCATAGCAAACAACCCCTCATGTCATAAACGAGCTAAACATATTGATATTAAATATCATTTTGCCAGAGAGCAAGTTCAGAATAATGTGATTTGTCTTGAGTATATTCCTACAGAGAATCAACTGGCTGACATATTTACAAAATCGTTGCCTGCTGCGAGATTTGTGGAGTTACGAGACAAATTGGGTTTGCTGCAAGACGACCAATCGAATGCTGAATGAAATTTTTATATATATTTTTCAAATTTAAATTCCTGTAAACATATTTTGTTACAATGATCTGATCGGGTTTTTCTGGGTTTTCCCCGTATCCTCGCAGCAAATGCTGGATCAGTTAACACTTCCCAGAATGCACACCACCCACATTTGATAGTTACTAATGAATATTATTGTTATGTTTTTAATTATAGACGTTATTTTTGAGGAGGCGTGTTGGAATATACTATTCAACCTACAAAAATAACGTTAAACAACACTACTTTATATTTGACATGAATGGCCACACCTTTTATTTGATTTCTCATTCTTGTACGTTTTTTGCTGTGAGTAGGTCGTGGTGCTGGTGTTGCAGTTGAAAATAACTTAAAATATAAAACATAAAACTCAAACACAAACTTGACTATTTATTTATTTATTAAGAAAGGAAATATAAATTATAAACTACAACAGCAGCACTTGAGGTACTTGGGCCATCGAAGGAGCAGTCAGTGGCCTGCTCTTCTCCACCTTCTGCCTCTTAGGCGTTTCCGTCGGAGGCGTCAGGGTTTTAGCCCGTCCCGCTTGGCCGGCTTGGACCACATTCGAGTGACTCGGGTGGGCTGCCGGATTCTTCCCTCCCGCAACTGGGCGTGCTTGTGCCGTTGGCACAATCCGATTACGAGCATTTCTTGTGTTACCACCGAAGTAGGCCGCTCTCCGTCAAGGAGACGGTCCTTAAATTGTCTTCCGACATTTCCCGCAGTCAAGGCCTGCGGTATTTTGATCTTTTTAGGTCTATTGTTCATAGTTCTAACGAGTTGCAGAGAAATAAACAGTACATACTTAAACTGTGCAAGTTATTAAAAAGACTTTTCCACAACGAAAACAACCAACTAACTTTCTGCAACGCCGTCAAACATTCTATACCACCAACAGATAATAATAGTAATAATCAGTACTGATTCACACAAAATCTTACCGTTACCCATTTGTACATAAAGACGAAGTTCGAAAGCAAATTTCAAAAATGCTCGAACAAAACATCATAAAAAAACAGCCATTCCCCCTGGAGTGCACCCGTCTGGGTCGTACCGTGTACCGTACCGTACCGTGGTCTTCTTTGACATAAAATAAACAGGATGCAATAGACCATGGTCGACTGTAATAAAAGTGCTCATTTTCTTCATTAAAATCAAATCTAAACATTGCATTTTTCTTTGTCAACTCAGTTCAAGGTGTAGCTATGCCTGCGTAATTTTCTATAAACGTACTGAAATAGCCCATCAAGCCCAAAAAACTTTCTACTTGCTAAATAGTTTGTGGCATCTTGGTTACAGCTTCTATTTTCTCGGGTGAGGGGTAAATTTTGTGATTTCCTATAACATGGCCAAGAAATTGAATGCGCGAGTTACCGGTTCCTACCGGCACACAGACCCTCCAACCCTCCAACCGTTCAGCGAACGGTCGTTGCCACCTCGCTTCATTTAATTGCTTAGATGTTATCTTAGCTTTGCTGAGCGCCTATATGGCTGCTTGACTATCAGACAGTATAGCAATGTCCTTGCCATGATAGATGGCCTCTCATCCCTTGGTTGCATTTGCAAAGGGATATCCCTTTGAGGGCTTTCAGCATCCTTACTTTTGAGGATACAGTCATTTCCTGCTCCATCAATTCTTATTAGGGTGGCATTCCGTTTCATTTCAATGACGATATGAGCGGCGTCACCTCCATAAGTATCCCAAGATACCTAACTTCTTTGCTGGCCTCTATGCGACATTCTGACAGGGTTATTGCCTTCATTCTCTTTACCTTGTACCCCTTTGTGAAAGGAACAATAACAGTATTGCTATGATTTAGGCTCAGGCCTACTTCCTTGCACCATTCGAATAATATCGCAGACTGTTTGCTCATATTTACTTCTAGCTATAATGACAATATCGTCAGCATAGCCTTGGCAAAATATACCAGGAGAGGCGAGAGGAGAGGTGGAGAGGAGAGGACACCCCCGACTATCGTCCTATACTGGCCGTGGCTCGCCTAGATGCCAGTAGTGATTTGATCCATCTGGGATGCGTTGACAAGACTCAGGGGAGGTATTTTCGAAAGCACACTGTATGTCTAAAGAAGGCACATAATGTCACTTCCTTATGAGTCAGTGAGTCCTCAATACGGCTTTTCAGGTGATATAGGGCAGTATCAGTTGATCTGCCCGCCCTGTAGTCATGCTGCGTCCGTTGGAGCGGATGCTCCTCAAGCAGAGTGCTTCTAATGCTAGCTTCTAATCCACTACCTTTTCCAACGTTTTTAGCAAAAACGATGTCAAGCTGATGGGTCTGAACGACTTCGGATCAGTGATGTATTTCTTTCCAGCTTTCGGAATGAAGACCACTTTTGCTATACTCCAGGCAGTAGACATGTGTCCTAAAGCTAGGCTGCTGATCAGTATTTTCCTGATCGGTACTGCGAGCTGACTTAGCGCTCGTTGAAGTAGGATTGGCTGAATGCCATCTGGACCAGGAGATTTGTAGGGCTGGAATGTACCAATTGCCCATCTTAATCTCTCCGTTGTTACTATTGATTTTGTGCCGTTACCAGGGTATTCCCATCCGTTTGGAGCGTGCTTCCCGGAAAGTGAGTTGCCAGCCAGTAGTAGCTCAAGTTTTTCCTTACTTCCTATAGTATAGGAGTTATCCTTTCGTATTGCCTGATTTGATTCTGGCACTCCTTTGGAGATTGCTCTGTGAAGTCTATCACCTTGCGTCACAGAAGGTTCTATAATTCCTTCGTTTGGCTTTCCTGATCTCAAGGTTATACATGGTCAGTTTATTCCGGTAGGCATCCCAATTCCCTTCTCTTTTTGCTTTGTTAAAGAGACGCCTGGTCGCTCTCCGCAACTTCTCCAATTGGTAGTTCCACCATGGAGCACCTTTATTCCTGGCTCGGCCAAGGGATCAGCTTTCTCTAAACGTGTTAGTAAAACACGAGTTAATATCTTCGTCTCCAGTTCTAGAGTGGTACGGAGTTTCCCGGTTACTCTAGTAACTGGATCTCGCAGTAAGGAGGCAGTGAACCCTTCCCAGTTCGTATTTTCGCTACATTCTAGACTTAGCCCTATGTTAAAACGAATAATTCTGTGATTTGACATTTACTGCTAGGGAGAAGCCTGAGGCAGTGGATTCCTCCAAACTTAATTGGAGAATACCAACCGAACAGGACTATCTCTTCCAGTAGTGCGTCCTCGAGCTGTGAGAGGCTCTCACTCCTGAGGACGACTTTGGGGTATCCCTCTGGTACGACCGCAACTTTAATGGCCCCAGTTACGGCCGCATATGAGTACTTGCTTGCATACCTCAGTTGCCTTTGCAGCACTTGAGGTACTTGGGCTATCGAAAATAGCAGTCAGTGGCCTGCTCTTCTCCACCTTCTGCCTCTTAGGCGTTTCCGTCGGAGGTGTCAGGGTTTTTAGCCCGTCCCGCTTGGCCGGCTTGGACCACATTCGAGTGACTCGGTGTGGCTGCCGGATTCTTCCCTCCCGCAACTGGGCGTGCTTGTGCCGTTGGCACACTCCGATTACAAGCATTTTTTTGTGTTACCAAATTTCTAGAGCTATAACAACAGCGAGGAAAAACAGTACATACTTAAACTGTGCAAGTTATTAAAAAGTCTTTTCCACAACGAAAACAACCAACTAACTTTCTGCAACGCCGTCAAACACTCTATACCACCAACAGATAATATACCGATTCACATAAAATCTTACCGTTACCCATTTGTACATAAAGACGAAGTTCGAAAGCAACTTTCAAAAATGCTCGAACAAAACATCATAAAAACAGCTATTCCCCCTGGAGTGCACCCGTCTGGGTCGTACCGTGTACCGTACCGTACCGTGGTCTTCTTTGACATAAAATAAACAGGATGCAATAGACTATCGTCGTCTGTAATAAAAGTGCTCATTTCTTCATTAAAATCAAATCTAAACATTGCCTTTTTCTTTGTCAACTCAGTTCAAGGTGTAGCTATGCCTGCGTAATTTTCTATAAACGTCCTGAAATAGCCTGTCAAGCCCAAAAAACTTTCTATTTGCTAAATAGTTTGTGGCATCTTGGTTACAGATTCTATTTTCTCGGGTGAGGGGTAAATTTTGTGATTTCCTATAACATGGCCAAGAAATTGAATGCGCGAGTTACCGGTTCCTACCGGCACACAGACCCTCCAAACCCTCCAACCGTTCAGAGAACGGTCGTTGCCACCTCGCTTCATTTAATTGCTTAGATGTTATCTTAGCTTTGCTGAGCGCCTTTATGGCTGCTTGACTATCAGACAGTATAGCAATGTCCTTGCCATGATAGATGGCCTCTCATCCCTTGGTTTCATTTGCAAAGGGATATCCCTTTAAGGCTTTCAGCATCCTTACTTTTGAGGATACAGACATTTCCTGCTCCATCAATTCTTATTAGGGTGGCTTTCCGTTTCATTTCATTGACGACATGAAGCGGCATCCCAAGATACTTAACTTCTTTGCTGGCCTCTATGCGACATTCTGACAGGGTTATTGCCTTCATTCTATGTAGCTTGTACCTATTTGTGAAAGGAACAATAACAGTTTTGCTAGGATTTAGGCTCAGGCCTACTTCCTTGCACCATTCGAATAATATCGCAGACTGTTTGCTCATATTTACCTCTAGCTATAATAACAATATCGTCAGCATAGCCTTGGCAAAACCCAATACCCAGGAGAGGCGAGAGGACACCCCCTTGGGGGCAACCCCTTGTGGTAGATACTGTGGACGACTGTCCTCCTATACTGGCCATGGCTCGCCTAGATGCCAGTAGTGATTTGATCCATCTGCTGGTTGTCACATCTAGTCCTCTTCTTGGCAGGGATGCGTTGACAAGACTCAGGGGAGGTATTGTCGAAAGCACCCTGTATGTCTAAAGAAGGCACATAATGCCACTTCCTTATGAGTCAGTGAATCCTCAATACGGCTTTTCAGGTGATATAGGGCAGTATCAGTTGATCTGCCCGCCCTGTAGTCACGCTGCGTCCGTTGGAGCGAATGCTCCTCAAGCAGATTGCTTCTAATGCAAGCTTCTAATCCACTACCTTTTCCAACGTTTTTAGCAAAAACGATGTCAAGCTGATGGGTCTGAACGACTTCGGATCAGTGATGTATTTCTTTCCAGCTTTCGGAATGAAGACCACTTTTGCTATACTCCAGGCAGTAGATATGTGTCCTATAGCTAGGCTGCTGATCAGTATTTTCCTGATCGGTACTGCGAGCTGACTTAGCGCTCGTTGAAGTAGGATTGGCTGAATGCCATCTGGACCAGGAGATTTGTAGGGCTGGAATGTACCAATTGCCCATCTTAATCTCTCCGTTGTTACTATTGATTTTGTGCCGTTACCAGGGTATTCCCATCCGTTTGGAGCGTGCTTCCCGGAAAGTGAGTTGCCAGCCAGTAGTAGCTCAAGTTTTTCCTTACTTCCTATAGTATAGGAGTTATCCTTTCGTATTGCCTGATTTGATTCTGGCACTCCTTTGGAGATTGCTCTGTGAAGTCTATCACCTTGCCTCACAGAAGGTTCTATAATTCCTTCGTTTGGCTTTCCTGATCTCATGGTTATACATGGTCAGTTTATTCCGGTAGGCATCCCAATTCCCTTCTCTTTTAGCTTTGTTAAAGAGACGCCTGGTCGCTCTCCGCAACTTCTCCAATTAGTAGTTCCACCATGGAGCACCTTTATTCCTGGCTCGGCCAAGGGATCAGCTTTCTCTAAACGTGATAGTAAAACACGAGTTAATATCTTCGTCTCCAGTTCTAGAGTGGTACGGAGTTTCCCGGTTACCCTAGTAACTGGATCTCGCAGTAAGGAGGAATTGAACCCTTCCCAGTTCGTATTTTCGCAACATTCTAGACTTAGCCCTATAAACGAATAATTCTGTGATCCGACATTTACTGCTAGGGAGAAGCCTGAGGCAGTGGATTCCTCCAAACTTAATTGGAGAATACCAACCGAACAGGACTATCTCTTCCAGGAGTGCGTCCTCGAGATGTGAGAGGCTCTCACTCCTGAGGACGACTTTGGGGTATCCCTCTGGTACGACCGCAACTTTAATTGCCCCAGTTACGGCCGCATATGAGTACGTGCTTGCGTATCTCAGTTGCCTTTGCAGCACTTAAGGTACTTGGGCCATCGAAAGGAGCATCTTCTCCACCTTCTGCCTCTTAGGCGTTTCCGTCGGAGGTGTCAGGGTTTTTAGCCCGTCCCGCTTGGCCGGCTTGGACCACATTCGAATGACTCGGTGTGGCTGCCGGATTCTTCCCTCCCGCAACTGGGCGTGCTTGTGCCGTTGGCACACTCCGATTACGAGCATTTTTTTGTGTTACCACCGAAGTAGGCCGCTCTCCGTCAAGGAGACGGTCCTCGAATTGTCTTCCGACATTTCCCGCAGTCAAGGCCTGCGGTATTTTGATCTTTTTAGGTCTATTGTTCATAGTTCCCACGAGTTGCAGAGAAATAAACGGTCCACCCGGGCAGAGTACCCGGGTATGGCTAACTAGACCGGGCGGAAGCCAATTGCCCGGACTCTCCGTTAGCGACTGGGCTAGTTGTTTCCCGGGCCCCCAGCCTGGCAGACTCTCGGCACGGGTCGAATGACATCTTAGTCCGGCCCGGAGATTATGATTCGAGTAAAATGATGTAATAAAGAAAGAATAAATATGTGAATGGCCTGTGCAGTCCCATGGCGTGTTCCGCAGAGGGTTGCTTAAAATTTAAATTGTTTAAGAAAAGAAAATGAGATACACGAAGATCGAAGAAAATAAAATACGTCGAGTTAATTTCTGTAGTCCCATCGCGTGTTCTGCAGAAGACTACATAAAAGCTAAGGTTTGTTTGCGATAAATCTTTATATTTCCATATCGTAATTTTAAAGGAAAGAAATTTCTAGAGCTATAACAACAGCGAGGAAAAACAGTACATACTTAAATTGTGCAAGTTATTAAAAAGACTTTTCCACAACGAAAACAACCAACTAACTTTCTGCAACGCCGTAAAACACTCTATACCACCAACAGATAATATACCGATTCACACAAAATCTTACCGTTACCCATTTTTACATAAAGACGAAGTTCGAAAGCAAATTTCAAAAATGCTCGAACAAAACATCATAAAAAACAGCCATTCCCCCTGGAGTGCACCCGTCTGGGTCGTACCGTTGTAATGATGAACTCCAGTTAAGAACACAATTCCGTTTTGAGTTGAATGCAGCCGTCGGGCTGACTTTATATTTATTCAATTTATTCTTTTGATTTTAGAGTAGGCAGAAATGGTTCTGCCAGCTCAACGTCTACAGAGTATCTGATTTTACAGTTTTGAATATATTTGGACTTAGGCTAATCCGCGTAGCTGCGCTGCCGGGTACGCCAGCAGCGGAGCGGCGTTCTTATGTATATCTTATATATCTAGGCTTATCGGGAGAGCGAGCTATGTATGTACGTATGTAATATGCATTTGGTCGGCGTGTGAATGCTGACCATGCACTTATACTTTTTGGCCTTCAAGTGGGCGATCATGTTACATCCGCCCTGGGTCTAACTGCGTGCATAGACATAAACATAAACATAGCAACCAAGTGCTGCCATATGTTAATATGCTATTTTATTTAATTGTTCTTAATATTGCATAGGCACATACTACATCTACCTCCTTTTGAAAAATAACGTAATAATATGAAGTTATTTTCAAGTATATACATTTTTTTTTTTTTTTTTTTTAATATGTATATTAATATTTGAAATGAATGATTAAAGAGATATTAAAAATATATATATATATTTTCATTGTATTTTGCAAAGTAAAAGTTTTGTATTATAATGTTTTTATTGGTTTTTTATTTGTGGTTGGCCAACCAAACAAAATGTATTATGAATTAAAAATTTTTAACCTATCTTTATGGACTATCTGTTTTTTGTTTTTATTTCCTATAATTGTAATGTTGTCATTATCTCCTATTTCTGAAACTAAATATGGTCCTAAATAATTATTGTCAAGTTTATGACCCGTTTCGTTTTTAAGTAATATCTTATCTCCTATCTTTAATTCAAAGTTACTAATATTTCTATCATATTTTATCTTTCTATCGGCTTTTGCCTTGTCTAACATATTTTTAGCTCTTTTATATGCTATTTCTAATCTTAGCTTAACTTCTTTTGAATAGTCATCCATGTTGTAAATAGGATCTATTCTGTCTATCCTATTAAAATCTATGAACAGTCTTGGTAATCTTCCAAATACTAATTCGTATGGACAATATTCATGAACTACCGATGGTGTTGTGTTGAAACAATAAGTAAAATATTGTATCCATATATCCCAATCGGTTTTGTCAACAGATATATATGAGCGAACATACTCGTTGAAAGTTCTGTGACTTCGTTCTATTGTTCCTAATGTCTGGTGATGGTGTGCTGTTGAAGTAATGTTTTTTATCTTCATATATTTGCACAGGTCGTCTATAATTTGGTTTTTATATTCCGTTCCCATGTCCGTTATGATTGTATTCATTGGACCGTACTTTAGAATAAAATTTTCGAATATAGCCTTAGCAACTGATCTTGCACTTTTATTTGGAATAGGTACCGTTACCAAATATTTTGTTAAATCGCAAATGATAGTAACAGCATACTCATTTCCGTTTTCTGATCTTGGCAGTGGACCAATGGTATCTATCAAAACTATATCAAATGCTGTTGCTGGCGTTTCTGTTATTGTCAACGGTGTTTTAGTATGTTTTGTTGTCTTTGCTTGTTGGCATTTTAAACATGTTTTAACATATTTACTTATTGCCTTTGTCATTTGTGGCCAATAATAATAATTTTTTATTTTCCTCAGGGTTCTAGAAATTCCTGAATGGCCTCCTTCTGATGGATCATCATGATATTTAGACAGTATTGCTTTTATTTGAACCTTATCATTTTTATCTATCTTAGTCACCTTGTTTAATAGCGCTATTTTTATGTTTTTTAATATTTTATTGCCCTTTTCTTTAAAATTCTTTATAGTGACAAATTCGAAGATTTGTTCACTTGGTGACAATTGTGTTTGAATGATGCTATTTATTCTTGCTTCTTCATTAAGCCTTTGAAAGAATTGATCTAAATCGATTATTTCATTAGAATAAAAATTAGTCATATCAAAACGTGTTATAATTTGTTTTCCTCTTTTCAACAAGCACTTATGCTTGTCTATTTTGAGTATAACATATTTTTTGGCATCAATGTTATTGATTACCTGATAGATATTGGGCATTTTTATATTTTCTTTCTTATTTGGTTCATGCAATTTTTCACCTGCGCAGGTATTTTTCTGTCTTGTTGTTGATCTTGTTGTTACCTTTAGTATCTGTCTATTTATTGCTTTAAGTTCTTCGATGGTTATTCGGGACAATGCGTCTGCAACATGATTATCTTTCCCCTTGAGATATTCTACTGTGAATTCAAACTCCTCCAAGTCTAGTCTCATTCTGGTTAGTTTTGAACTGGGGTTTCTCATTGAAAAAAGATATGATAGTGGCCTATGGTCACTTTGTACTAAGAAATGTCTACCATATACGTATGGTCTGAAGTGATTTATTGCCCAGTGAATAGCTGCTAGCTCCTGCTCTGTAGTGGACTTATTACTTTCGCCTTTTGTAAAGCTTCTTGAAGCGTATGCCACTGGTAGCTGTTGACCGTTATGGTCTTGAGATAGTACCGCTCCACATGCTTGTTTACTAGCATCTGTGGTTATGCAAAATTGTTTGCTGAAATCTGGGTACTGAAGGAGTGTTGGTTTCATTAATTCCCTTTTAAGATATTCGAATGCCTCATGGCATTCGCTTGTCCATTCAAATGGAACATTCTTTTTACAAAGCCTCGTTAAGTGGCGTGATTTCTCAGAAAAGTTCTTAATAAATCTTCTGTAATAATTGCAAAATGCGACGAATCGTCTAGCTTCGTCTGCGTTTACTGGTTTGGGGTAATTTTTTATTACCTCATATTTAGAGTCATCTGGCAATATACCTTTGTCAGTACACTTGTGACCTAAATAAGTAACCTCTTTCATAAAGAAAGTGCATTTTTCTGGATGTAGTTTTAAATTATGTTGCCTACATAATTTGAAAACGTCGGTTAGATTTTTAAGCATGTGCTTTTCAGAACAGCCTATGACTACTAAATCATCCATATACAGAAATGCTTGCGAAGGCGTTAAGCCTGAAAATGCAAGGGTCATCATTCTTTGGAAAGAATTTGGGGCTATTTTTAAACCAAATGGTAATCGCGTGTAGCGGTATGCTCCCGTTGAAGTTGAGAATGATGTTATATTTCGTGACCTTTCGTCTAATTCTATTTGATGAAATCCTGACATCAGGTCTAGGCACGAGAAATATTTTGCTCGACCTAATTGATCAAGAATATCTTCTATTCTTGGAAGTGGGAATTTATCAGCTAGCAGTTTCTTGTTGATTTGGCGATAATCGACTACTAATCGCCATCTCTTTTCCGCCGAGTTAGGCAGTGATTTCTTGGGTACCAAGAGAAGTGGGCTATTATATTCTGAAATAGATGGTTCGACAATGCCATATTTTATTAATTTGTCAACTTGCCTTTTTGAATTTCTGGCTTTTGACTTTCTGGCATTCTATAGTTTTTGATATAGACTGGAGTTTTGTCATTTAATCTCAATTTTTGCTTATAAAAATTATTAGCTGATATGGTTTCTGTTTCAAGACCAAAAATATCGCTATATTCGGTGCATAATTTTGTTAAATCGCTTTTGAATAACGATGGAAATTTAAGAAGTTTTAATACTTCTGAAGTTCTTTGCACACTATTTTCTATATTTGCGTTGTATACCATACATCATAATCATCCAATGATTCGCTTTTTATATTTGCGCTACTAACTATAGCGTCTTTTTCAGTTGTATTAATAATTCGAATCAAGACGTTCTGAGTGTTTACGAGTGCACTTGCTATTATTATGCCAGGTTGCAATTCCTGGTTGGGGATGAGGACATGTGTGTCAGTAGATGTTAGCTGAATCTTTCGAATCACTTCTGATCTAGCTGGCAAAATTATTTCGTTATCTAGTGAATGTATAATAGGAATGTTTATGTTCCTGAAATTTTTGGGCCTCAAAGTGAACCAATCTTCTTGGTCGTGGAATTCCAAAATACAATTGTATTTCTTAATGAAATCCAAGCCAATTATACCATCCCCTGGTATAGGAAAATTGTCAGGTACGATATGGAATTCATATGGTATTGCTGCATTAGCAATACACATTTCTAAATGTAGTGTACCTAGAGACTGAATTGTCCCTTGCCCTATTCCTGATATATTTGTTGTGTTTTTTGGATTTAAATCGTTAAGATTATTGTTTCTGCATTTAAGCAGGGAAATTTCTGCACCTGTATCTATTAAAAGAGTTACCCATGAACTGGTACTCATATTCTTCAATCGTATAAAAATGCTTAAATTGAGATTAATTTTGTATAATTTTACTGTAGATTGTCGCTCAAGGGGGCATGTTCGTTTTCCGATTGTATGTTTCGGACATTGTGGGTATGACTTGTTTTATAGTTATGGTTTTGGTTACCTCTTGAGTAACCTCCACCTCTATTATAACTTTGGTTACCACCTCGTCCTCTGTTTCCACTATGGTAACCACCTCGACCTCTATAATTGTTGTTGTATGAGTTATAATTTCCTCGGCCATTACCTCTGTTTTGGTAATTTCCTCGGTAATTATTACCTCGATAGTGTCCTCTATTATTATAGAATAATACACTATTTGAATTGCCGGTCATTTCTGTACTGCAGTGTATGTATTTTTCAATCACGCTATTCATCGTGTTGAAATTTCCAGCTTCCAATATGGTTTTGAGCTTATCGTGCCCACAATTCTTGGTCATTGCAGAAATGGCTTCCTTTGTAGCGAATTTGTCTGCATTGTTTGAATCTAAACCATCATCTATATAGGCTGCTTCGAGCAACCCACGTAGGTTTTCTATCTCTGTGGTATATTGCGCTGCAGTTTTGCCGCGCTGTTGTGTACTAAGCATTTTTGCTTTGATGACATCGGGCGATTCGCCTTTAACTGATGCTTTTAATACATTTATTATACCGATAATGGTCTTTTCATTTTCAACTTTGTATGATAATGGACCAAGTATCTTTGTCTTGATTACCTCTATCGCTAGCATCTCCTGATCTCCTTTTGTCAGATCTATTAGCCGGAGGGCCGTCAGGAATCTATTTAAGTTTAACTTTTTGCCGTCAAACTCAGGTATTGTGGACGAAATTTGTCGCACATATTCCCTTGATGTTGCGGCAGAGTCTGTCATTTTGGCTGTTTCCTGTATTCTTGAAGTATTTGAATCTGAAAGTTCTTCTTCAAGTAATTCGGGTAATGTTATTACCGCTGGAATTGCAAGATCGTGGAGATCCTCTTCTTTTATTTCTATTTCCGATTCTCCTACACTTTCGATATCCTCACCGATCTCAGCCACTATAGGTGTGCTTAAAATCGTTGGGATTGTAATATTTAAGTTATGTCTGTACTTGACGTTTAACAAGTTCTCACGGAACCTGTTTAGAAATTTTACTGCTTGGGATAAATGGTTTTTTGTTAATCTTTTCCTTTCTCTGTGAATTAATTGGCGTGCTTCATTAAAGCATCTTACCAATATCTGCGCATGCTTGTTGAGAGTGTCTTGTTGCACTTCTCTATTTGGTGTCATGCATTTATAAGACTTGTCAAAAGTTGTTTTAATTTCTTTAAGCTCGTTTTTTATTTCCTGCCAGTCCATTTAAAGAATAATATAGATTTATTTGTGCAATCGAACTTTATAAATTGTGGCCTCTCCTAAAAAGGTTTCTTCAAAATTCTTTTTTTTTTTTTTTCATTCTAGTTTTCTGATATTAAAAATAAAAATTTTAGATCATCTTAATTCAAAATACATTTTGGGTGTGTTTTTTTTTTTTTTTTTTAAATTTTATCTGCTCTGCTTATATAACGCTTCTTTATTATCTTGTTATGCTTAACATATAGCGTTAATATAAACTGAGCGACTGTTACGATCGTCAAGATCAAAGGGAGTAACCACAGTGACTGAATGTCTTCTGTATGGTCGACTATTTTTAAGTTATTGACCACATTGGCCGTATTATCTTTTGACTGACTATCGTCAGATCCAAACCAACCCATTTTGTATATTTTTTTTTTATTTTTGGGTTTTGGTTTATTTTACTTTAAAAATATGTTGTTTTGATTTTTTTTTTTTTCAATATAGTTACATTTTCCTGCCTAATTGGTGTATGGCTTTACGGGCCATTCTTCTCATCGGGCAGAAAAAGTTCCGCTCAATGTTACAATATTTTGTGTAATATTAATATGCAGCGCAGTGCATCGAGGGTGGTGTGCCACGCAGGGCAACAAAAAAAAAATATTTTATATTTCAGCTCCTACTTGCTTCACTCTGACCCTCCTTGCGTCAGCTGGACGTCGCCGGGGTTGGCACGCTGACACTCCCTCGATGACGTAGTGAGCGGGCTGTTCACCACGTTGATGATGATGTCCTCATTTAGGGGTTATGTGCTGGGGCTGCAATGTCTGCACGTTGGGAGTTGGAGTTTTGTTAATTGTTAACGATTTTATTTGTTTTTCTGTTTTCAGTGGTCTAGCTCAGCTTGTAGTTTTTGAGCTTTCGACCATTGGGGCGGTGGAGTGTTCGTATATAATAGCCACTTTATGTGCGCTATTCTCTTTTTTTGCTTTATTTTGAACACCGCCCCTGTTTTTACCCATCACACCAACACTCTACTCACTCAGATCGCTGTTCTCCAAAATTGCCGCCGTCTTGGTGGATAAGCATCGAATGCCGGGCATGCTGATCCTCTCACGTTCAGTGCTATAACGGTCCTGTCACGGTCGCCATGTAATGATGAACTCCAGTTAAGAACACAATTCCGTTTTGAGTTGAATGCAGCCGTCGGGCTGACTTTATATTTATTCAATTTATTCTTTTGATTTTAGAGTAGGCAGAAATGGTTCTGCCAGCTCAACGTCTACAGAGTATCTGATTTTACAGTTTTGAATACATTTGGACTTAGGCTAATCCACGTAGCTGCGCTGCCGGGTACGCCAGCAGCGGAGCGGCGTTCTTATGTATATCTTATATATCTAGGCTTATCGGGAGAGCGAGCTATGTATGTACGTATGTAATATGCATTTGGTCGGCGTGTGAATGCTGACCATGCACTTATACTTTTTGGCCTTCAAGTTCATGTTACATCCGCCCTGGGTCTAACTGCGTGCATAGACATAAACATAAACATAGCAACCAAGTGCTGCCATATGTTAATATACTATTTTATTTAATTGTTCTTAATATTGCATAGGCACATACTACACCGTGTACCACACCGTACCGTGCAATAATAAACAGGATGCAATAGACCATCGTCGACTGTAATAAAAGTGCTAATTTTCTTCATTAAAATCAAATATAAACATTGCCTTTCTACTTGCTAAATAGTTTGTGGCATCTTGGTTACGGCTCCTATTTTCTCGGGTGAGGGGTAAATTTTGTGATTTCCTATAACATGGCCAAGAAATTGAATGCGCGAGTTACCGGTTCCTATCTACACAGACCCTCCAACCCTCCAACCGTACAGCGAACGGTCGTTGCCACCTCGCTTCATTTAATTGCTTAGATGTTATCTTAGCTTTGCTGAGCGCCTTTATGGCTGCTTGACTATCAGACAGTATAGCAATGTCCTTGCCATGATAGATGGCCTCTCATCCCTTGGTTGCATTTGCAAAGGGATATCCCTTTTAAGGCTTTCAGCATCCTTACTTTTGAGGATACAGTCATTTCCTGCTCCATCAATTCTTATTAGGGTGGCTTTCCGTTTCATTTCAATGACGATATGAAGCGGCATCACCTTCATAAGTATCCCAAGACACTCAAATTCTTTGCTGGCCTCTATGCGACATTCTGACAGGGTTATTGCCTTCATTCTCTGTAGCTTGTACCTATTTGTGAAAGGAACAATAACAGTTTTGCTAGGATTTATGTTCAGGCCTACTTCCTTGCACCATTCGAATAATATCGCAGACTGTTTGCTCATATTTACCTATAGCTATAATGACAATATCGTCAGCATAGCCTTGGCAAAATATACCCAGGAGAGGCGAGCGGACACCCCCTTGGGGGCAACCCCTTGTGGTAGATACTGTGGACGACTGTCCTCCTATACTGGCCATGGCTCGCCTAGATGCCAGTAGTGATTTGATCCATCTGCTGGTTGTCACATCTAGTCCTCTTCTTGGCAGGGATGCGTTGACAAGACTCAGGGGAGGTATTGTCGAAAGCACCCTGTATGTCTAAAGAAGGCACATAATGCCACTTCCTTATGAGTCAGTGAATCCTCAATACGGCTTTTCAGGTGATATAGGGCAGTATCAGTTGATCTGCCCGCCCTGTAGTCACGCTGCGTCCGTTGGAGCGAATGCTCCTCAAGCAGAGTGCTTCTAATGCAAGCTTCTAATCCACTACCTTTTCCAACGTTTTTAGCAAAAACGATGTCAAGCTGATGGGTCTGAACGACTTCGGATCAGTGATGTATTTCTTTCCAGCTTTCGGAATGAAGACCACTTTTGCTATACTCCAGGCAGTAGATATGTGTCCTATAGCTAGGCTGCTGATCAGTATTTTCCTGATCGGTACTGCGAGCTGACTTAGCGCTCGTTGAAGCAGGATTGGCTGAATGCCATCTGGACCAGGAGATTTGTAGGGCTGGAATGTACCAATTGCCCATCTTAATCTCTCCGTTGTTACTATTGATTTTGTGCCGTTACCAGGGTATTCCCATCCGTTTGGAGCGTGCTTCCCGGAAAGTGAGTTGCCAGCCAGTAGTAGCTCAAGTTTTTCCTTACTTCTTACTTACTTACTAGGAGTTATCCTTTCGTATTGCCTGATTTGATTCTGGCACTCCTTTGGAGATTGCTCTGTGAAGTCTATCACCTTGCCTCACAGAAGGTTCTATAATTCCTTCGTTTGGCTTTCCTGATCTCATGGTTATACATGGTCAGTTTATTCCGGTAGGCATCCCAATTCCCTTCTCTTTTAGCTTTGTTAAAGAGACGCCTGGTCGCTCTCCGCAACTTCTCCAATTGGTAGTTCCACCATGGAGCACCTTTATTCCTGGCTCGGCCAAGGGATCAGCTTTTTCTAAACGTGTTAGTAAAACACGAGTTAATATCTTCGTCTCCAGTTCTAGAGTGGTACGGAGTTTCCCGGTTACTCTAGTAACTGGATCTCGCAGTAAGGAGGCATTGAACCCTTCCCAGTTCGTATTTTCGCTACATTCTAGACTTAGCCCTATGTTAAAACGAATAATTCTGTGATTTGACATTTACTGCTAGGGAGAAGCCTGAGGCAGTGGATTCCTCCAAACTTAATTGGAGAATACCAACCGAACAGGACTATCTCTTCCAGTAGTGCGTCCTCGAGCTGTGAGAGGCTCTCACTCCTGAGGACGACTTTGGGGTATCCCTCTGGTACGACCGCAACTTTAATGGCCCCAGTTACGGCCGCATATGAGTACGTGCTTGCATACCTCAGTTGCCTTTGCAGCACTTGAGGTACTTGGGCCATCGAAAGGAGCAGTCAGTGGCCTGCTCTTCTCCACCTTCTGCCTCTTAGGCGTTTCCGTCGGAGGTGTCAGGGTTTTTAGCCCGTCCCGCTTGGCCGGCGTGGACCACATTCGAGTGACTCGGTGTGGCTGCCGGATTCTTCCCTCCCGCAACTGGGCGTGCGTGTGCCGTTGGCACACTCCGATTACGAGCATTTTTTTGTGTTACCACCGAAGTAGGCCACTCTCCGTCAAGGAGACGGTCCTCAAATTGTCTTCCGACATTTCCCGCAGTGAAGGCCTGCGGTATTTTGATCTTTTTAGGTCTATTGTTCATAGTTCCCACGAGTTGCAGAGAAATAAACGGTCCACCCGGGCAGAGTACCCGGGTAAGGCTAACTAGACCGGGCGGACGCCAATTGCCCGGACTCTCCGTTAGCGACTGGGCTAGTTGTTTCCCGGCCTCCAGCCTGGCAGACTCTCGGCACGGGTCGAATGACACCTTAGTCCGGCCCGGAGATTATGATTCGAGTAAAATGACGTAATAAAGAAAGAATAAATATGTGAATGGCCTGTGCAGTCCCATTGCGTGTTCTGCAGAGGGTTGTTTAAAATTTAAATTGTTTAAGAAAAGAAAATGAGATACACGAAGATCGAAGAAAATAAAATACGTCGAGTTAATTTCTGTAGTCCCATCGCGTGTTCTGCAGAAGACTACATAAAAGCTAAGGTTTGTTTGCGATAAATCTTTATATTTTCATGTCGTAATTTTAAGGGAAAGAAATTTCTAGAGCTATAACAACAGCGAGGAAAAACAGTACATACTTAAACTGTGCAAGTTATTAAAAAAACTTTTCCACAAAGAAAACAACCAACTAACTTTCTGCAACGCCGTCATACACTCTATACCACCAACAGATAATATACCGATCTTACCGTTACCCATTTGTACATAAAGACGAAGTTCGAAAGCAAATTTCAAAAAAGGTCGAACAAAACATAAAATACAGCCATTCCCCCTGGAGTGCACCCGTCTGGGTCATACCGTGTACCGTACCGTACCGTGGTCTTCTTTGACATAAAATAAGCAGGATGCAATAGACCATCGTCGACTGTAATAAAAGTGCTCATTTTCTTCATTAAAATCAAATCTAAACATTGCCTTTTTCTTTGTCAACTCAGTTCAAGGTGTAGCTATGCCTGCGTAATTTTCTATAAACGTCCTGAAATAGCCCGTCAAGCCCAAAAAACTTTCTACTTGCTAAATAGTTTGTGGCATCTTGGTTACGGCTCCTATTTTCTCGGGTGAGGGGTAAATTTTGTGATTTCCTATAACATGGCCAAGAAATTGAATGCGCGAGTTACCGGTTCCTACCTACACAGACCCTCCAACCCTCCAACCGTTCAGCGAACGGTCGTTGGCACCTAGCTTCATTTAATTGGTTAGATGTTATCTTAGCTTTGCTGAGCGCCTTTATGGCTGCTTGACTATCAGACAGTACAGCAATATCCTTGCCATGATAGATGGCCTCTCATCCCTTGGTTGCATTTGCAAAGGGATATCCCTTTTAAGGCTTTCAGCATCCTTACTTTTGAGGATACAGTCATTTCCTGCTCCATCAATTCTTATTAGGGTGGCTTTCCGTTTCATTTCAATGACGATATGAAGCGGCATCACCTCCATAAGTATCCCAAGATACTCAACTTCTTTGCTGGCCTCAATGCGACATTCTGACAGGGTTATTGCCTTCATTCTCTGTAGCTTGTACCTATTTGTGAAAGGAACAATAACAGTTTTGCTACGATTTATGTTCAGGCATACTTCCTTGCACCATTCGAATAATATCGCAGACTGTTTGCTCATATTTACCTCTAGCTATAATGACAATATCGTCAGCATAGCCTTGGCAAAATATACCCAGGAGAGGCGAGAGCCCCTTGGGGGCAACCCCTTGTGGTAGATTCTGTGGACGACTGTCCTCCTATACTGGCCATGGCTCGCCTAGATGCCAGTAGTGATTTGATCCATCTGCTGGTTGTCACATCTAGTCCTCTTCTTGGCAGGGATGCGTTGACAAGACTCAGGGGAGGTATTGTCGAAAGCACCCTGTATGTCTAAAGAAGGCACATAATGCCACTTCCTTATGAGTCAGTGAATCCTCAATACGGCTTTTCAGGTGATATAGGGCAGTATCAGTTGATCTGCCCGCCCTGTAGTCACGATGCGTATGTTGGAGCGAATGCTCCTCAAGCAGAGTGCTTTTAATGCTAGCTTCTAATCCACTACCTTTTTCAACGTTTTTAGCAAAAACGATGTCAAGCTGATGGGTCTGAACGACTTCGGATCAGTGATGTATTTCTTTCCAGCTTTCGGAATGAAGACCACTTTTGCTATACTCCAGGCAGTAGATATGTGTCCTATAGCTAGGCTGCTGATCAGTATTTTCCTGATCGGTACTGCGAGCTGACTTAGCGCTCGTTGAAGTAGGATTGGCTGAATGCCATCTGGACCAGGAGATTTGTAGGGCTGGAATGTACCAATTGCCCATCTTAATCTCTCCGTTGTTACTATTGATTTTGTGCCGTTACCAGGGTATTCCCATCCGTTTGGAGCGTGCTTCCCGGAAAGTGAGTTGCCAGCCAGTAGTAGCTCAAGTTTTTCCTTACTTCCTATAGTATAGAAGTTATCCTTTCGTATTGCCTGATTTGATTCTGGCACTCCTTTGGAGTGCCTCACAGAAGGTTCTATAATTCCTTCGTTTGGCTTTCCTGATCTCATGGTTATACATGGTCAGTTTATTCCGGTAGGCATCCCAATTCCCTTCTCTTTTAGCTTTGTTAAAGAGACGCCTGGTCGCTCTCCGCAACTTCTCCAATTAGTAGTTCCACCATGGAGCACCTTTATTCCTGGCTCGGCCAAGGGATCAGCTTTCTCTAAACGTGTTAGTAAAACACGAGTTAATATCTTCGTCTCCAGTTCTAGAGTGGTACGGAGTTTCCCGGTTACCCTAGTAACTGGATCTCGCAGTAAGGAGGAATTGAACCCTTCCCAGTTCGTATTTTCGCAACATTCTAGACTTAGCCCTATAAACGAATAATTCTGTGATCCGACATTTACTGCTAGGGAGAAGCCTGAGGCAGTGGATTCCTCCAAACTTAATTGGAGAATACCAACCGAACAGGACTATCTCTTCCAGGAGTGCGTCCTCGAGATGTGAGAGGCTCTCACTCCTGAGGACGACTTTGGGGTATCCCTCAGGTACGACCGCAACTTTAATGGCCCCAGTTACGGCCGCATATGAGTACGTGCTTGCGTATCTCAGTTGCCTTTGCAGCACTTAAGGTACTTGGGCCATCGAAAGGAGCAGTCAATGGCCTGCTCTTCTCCACCTTCTGCCTCTTAGGCGTTTCCGTCGGAGGTGTCAGGGTTTTTAGCCCGTCCCGCTTGGCCGGCTTGGACCACATTCGAATGACTCGGTGTGGCTGCCGGATTCTTCCCTCCCGCAACTGGGCGTGCTTGTGCCGTTGGCACACTCCGATTACGAGCATTTTTTTGTGTTACCACCGAAGTAGGCCGCTCTCCGTCAAGGAGACGGTCCTCGAATTGTCTACCGACATTTCCCGCAGTCAAGGCCTGCGGTATTTTGATCTTTTTAGGTCTATTGTTCATAGTTCCCACGAGTTGCAGAGAAATAAACGGTCCACCCGGGCAGAGTACCCGGGTAAGGCTAACTAGACCGGGCGGACGCCAATTGCCCGGACTCTCCGTTAGCGACTGGGCTAGTTGTTTCCCGGGCCCCCAGCCTGGCAGACTCTCGGCACGGGTCGAATGACACCTTAGTCCGGCCCGGAGATTATGATTCGAGTAAAATGATGTAATAAAGAAAGAATAAATATGTGAATGGCCTGTGCAGTCCCATGGCGTGTTCCGCAGAGGGTTGCTTAAAATTTAAATTGTTTAAGAAAAGAAAATGAGATACACGAAGATCGAAGAAAATAAAATACGTCGAGTTAATTTCTGTAGTCCCATCGCGTGTTCTGCATAAGACTACATAAAAGCTAAGGTTTGTTTGCGATAAATCTTTATATTTCCATATCGTAATTTTAAAGGAAAGAAATTTCTAGAGCTATAACAACAGCGAGGAAAAACAGTACATACTTAAATTGTGCAAGTTATTAAAAAGACTTTTCCACAACGAAAACAACCAACTAACTTTCTGCAACGCCGTAAAACACTCTATACCACCAACAGATAATATACCGATTCACACAAAATCTTACCGTTACCCATTTTTACATAAAGACGAAGTTCGAAAGCAAATTTCAAAAATGCTCGAACAAAACATCATAAAAAACAGCCATTCCCCCTGGAGTGCACCCGTCTGGGTCGTACCGTGTACCATACCGTACCGTGCAATAATAAACAGGATGCAATAGACCATCGTCGACTGTAATAAAAGTGCTAATTTTCTTCATTAAAATCAAATATAAACACTGCCTTTTTCTTTGTCAACTCAGTTCAAGGTGTAGCTATGCCTTCGTAATTTTCTATAAACGTCCTGAAATAGCCCGTCAAGCCCAAAAAACTTTCTACTTGCTAAATAGTTTGTGGCATCTTGGTTACGGCTCCTATTTTCTCGGGTGAGGGGTAAATTTTGTGATTTCCTATATGGCCAAGAAATTGAATGCGCGAGTTACCGGTTCCTACCTACACAGACCCTCCAACCCTCCAACCGTACAGCGAACGGTCGTTGCCACCTCGCTTCATTTAATTGCTTAGATGTTATCTTAGCTTTGCTGAGCGCCTTTATGGCTGCTTGACTATCAGACAGTATAGCAATGTCCTTGCCATGATAGATGGCCTCTCATCCCTTGGTTGCATTTGCAAAGGGATATCCCTTTTAAGGCTTTCAGCATCCTTACTTTTGAGGATACAGTCATTTCCTGCTCCATTAATTCTTATTAGGGTGGCTTTCCGTTTCATTTCAATGACGATATGAAGCGGCATCACCTTCATAAGTATCCCAAGACACTCAAATTCTTTGCTGGCCTCTATGCGACATTCTGACAGGGTTATTGCCTTCATTCTCTGTAGCTTGTACCTATTTGTGAAAGGAACAATAACAGTTTTGCTAGGATTTATGTTCAGGCCTACTTCCTTGCACCATTCGAATAATATCGCAGACTGTTTGCTCATATTTACCTATAGCTATAATGACAATATCGTCAGCATAGCCTTGGCAAAATATACCCAGGAGAGGCGAGAGGACACCCCCTTGGGGGCAATCCTTGTGGTAGATACTGTGGACGACTGTCCTCCTATACTGGCCATGGCTCGCCTAGATGCCAGTAGTGATTTGATCCATCTGCTGGTTGTCACATCTAGTCCTCTTCTTGGCAGGGATGCGTTGACAAGACTCAGGGGAGGTATTGTCGAAAGCACCCTGTATGTCTAAAGAAGGCACATAATGCCACTTCCTTATGAGTCAGTGAATCCTCAATACGGCTTTTCAGGTGATATAGGGCAGTATCAGTTGATCTGCCCGCCCTGTAGTCACGCTGCGTCCGTTGGAGCGAATGCTCCTCAAGCAGAGTGCTTCTAATGCAAGCTTCTAATCCACTACCTTTTCCAACGTTTATAGCAAAAACGATGTCAAGCTGATGGGTCTGAACGACTTCGGATCAGTGATGTATTTCTTTCCAGCTTTCGGAATGAAGACCACTTTTGCTATACTCCAGGCAGTAGATATGTGTCCTATAGCTAGGCTGCTGATCAGTATTTTCCTGATCGGTACTGCGAGCTGACTTAGCGCTCGTTGAAGCAGGATTGGCTGAATGCCATCTGGACCAGGAGATTTGTAGGGCTGGAATGTACCAATTGCCCATCTTAATCTCTCCGTTGTTACTATTGATTTTGTGCCGTTACCAGGGTATTCCCATCCGTTTGGAGCGTGCTTCCCGGAAAGTGAGTTGCCAGCCAGTAGTAGCTCAAGTTTTTCCTTACTTCTTACTTACTTACTAGGAGTTATCCTTTCGTATTGCCTGATTTGATACTGGCACTCCTTTGGAGATTGCTCTGTGAAGTCTATCACCTTGCCTCACAGAAGGTTCTATAATTCCTTCGTTTGGCTTTCCTGATCTCATGGTTATACATGGTCAGTTTATTCCGGTAGGCATCCCAATTCCCTTCTCTTTTAGCTTTGTTAAAGAGACGCCTGGTCGCTCTCCGCAACTTCTCCAATTGGTAGTTCCACCATGGAGCACCTTTATTCCTGGCTCGGCCAAGGGATCAGCTTTCTCTAAACGTGTTAGTAAAACACGAGTTAAGATCTTCGTCTCCAGTTCTAGAGTGGTACGGAGTTTCCCGGTTACTCTAGTAACTGGATCTCGCAGTAAGGAGGCATTGAACCCTTCCCAGTTCGTATTTTCGCTACATTCTAGACTTAGCCCTATGTTAAAACGAATAATTCTTTGATTTGACATTTACTGCTAGGGAGAAGCCTGAGGCAGTGGATTCCTCCAAACTTAATTGGAGAATACCAACCGAACAGGACTATCTCTTCCAGTAGTGCGTCCTCGAGCTGTGAGAGGCTCTCACTCCTGAGGACGACTTTGGGGTATCCCTCTGGTACGACCGCAACTTTAATGGCCCCAGTTACGGCCGCATATGAGTACTTGCTTGCATACCTCAGTTGCCTTTGCAGCACTTGAGGTACTTGGGCCATCGAAAGGAGCAGTCAGTGGCCTGCTCTTCTCCACCTTCTGCCTCTTAGGCGTTTCCGTCGGAGGTGTCAGGGTTTTTAGCCCGTCCCGCTTGGCCGGCGTGGACCACATTCGAGTGACTCGGTGTGGCTGCCGGATTCTTCCCTCCCGCAACTGGGCGTGCGTGTGCCGTTGGCACACTCCGATTACGAGCATTTTTTTGTGTTACCACCGAAGTAGGCCACTCTCCGTCAAGGAGACGGTCCTCAAATTGTCTTCCGACATTTCCCGCAGTGAAGGCCTGCGGTATTTTGATCTTTTTAGGTCTATTGTTCATAGTTCCCACGAGTTGCAGAGAAATAAACGGTTCACCCGGGCAGAGTACCCGGGTAAGGCTAACTAGACCGGGCGGACGCCAATTGCCCGGACTCTCCGTTAGCGACTGGGCTAGTTGTTTCCCGGCCTCCAGCCTGGCAGACTCTCGGCACGGGTCGAATGACACCTTAGTCCGGCCCGGAGATTATGATTCGAGTAAAATGACGTAATAAAGAAAGAATAAATATGTGAATGGCCTGTGCAGTCCCATCGCGTGTTCTGCAGAGGGTTGCTTAAAATTTAAATTGTTTAAGAAAAGAAAATGAGATACACGAAGATCGAAGAAAATAAAATACGTCGAGTAAATTTTTGTAGTTCCATCGCGTGTTCTGCAGAAGACTACATAAAAGCTTAGGTTTGTTTGCGATAAATCTTTATATTTCCATGTCGTAATTTTAAAGGAAAGAAATTTCTAGAGCTATAACAACAGCGAGGAAAAACAATACATACTTAAACTGTGCAAGTTATTAAAAAGACTTTTCCACAACGAAAACAACCAACTAACTTTCTGCAACGCCGTCATACACTCTATACCACCAACAGATAATATACCGATCTTACCGTTACCCATTTGTACATAAAGACGAAGTTCGAAAGCAAATTTCAAAAAAGGTCGAACAAAACATAAAATACAGCCATTCCCCCTGGAGTGCACCCGTCTGGGTCATACCGTGTTCCGTACCGTACCGTGGTCTTCTTTGACATAAAATAAGCAGGATGCAATAGACCATCGTCGACTGTAATAAAAGTGCTCATTTTCTTCATTAAAATCAAATCTAAACATTGCCTTTTTCTTTGTCAACTCAGTTCAAGGTGTAGCTATGCCTGCGTAATTTTCTATAAACGTCCTGAAATAGCCCGTCAAGCCCAAAAAAACTTTCTACTTGCTAAATAGTTTGTGGCATCTTGGTTACGGCTCCTATTTTCTCGGGTGAGGGGTAAATTTTGTGATTTCCTATAACATGGCCAAGAAATTGAATGCGCGAGTTACCGGTTCCTACCTACACAGACCCTCCAACCCTCCAACCGTTCAGCGAACGGTCGTTGCCACCTAGCTTCATTTAATTGCTTAGATGTTATCTTAGCTTTGCTGAGCGCCTTTATGGCTGCTTGACTATCAGACAGTACAGCAATGTCCTTGCCATGATAGATGGCCTCTCATCCCTTGGTTGCATTTGCAAAGGGATATCCCTTTTAAGGCTTTCAGCATCCTTACTTTTGAGGATACAGTCATTTCCTGCTCCATCAATTCTTATTAGGGTGGCTTTCCGTTTCATTTCAATGACGATATGAAGCGGCATCACCTCCATAAGTATCCCAAGATACTCAACTTCTTTGCTGGCCTCTATGCGACATTCTGACAGGGTTATTGCCTTCATTCTCTGTAGCTTGTACCTATTTGTGAAAGGAACAATAACAGTTTTGCTACGATTTATGTTCAGGCATACTTCCTTGCACCATTCGAATAATATCGCAGACTGTTTGCTCATATTTACCTCTAGCTATAATGACAATATCGTCAGCATAGCCTTGGCAAAATATACCCAGGAGAGGCGAGAGCCCCTTGGGGGCAACCCCTTGTGGTAGATTCTGTGGACGACTGTCCTCCTATACTGGCCATGGCTCGCCTAGATGCCAGTAGTGATTTGATCCATCTGCTGGTTGTCACATCTAGTCCTCTTCTTGGCAGGGATGCGTTGACAAGACTCAGGGGAGGTATTGTCGAAAGCACCCTGTATGTCTAAAGAAGGCACATAATGCCACTTCCTTATGAGTCAGTGAATCCTCAATACGGCTTTTCAGGTGATATAGGGCAGTATCAGTTGATCTGCCCGCCCTGTAGTCACGATGCGTATGTTGGAGCGAATGCTCCTCAAGCAGAGTGCTTTTAATGCTAGCTTCTAATCCACTACCTTTTCAACGTTTTTAGCAAAAACGATGTCAAGCTGATGGGTCTGAACGACTTCGGATCAGTGATGTATTTCTTTCCAGCTTTCGGAATGAAGACCACTTTTGCTATACTCCAGGCAGTAGATATGTGTCCTATAGCTAGGCTGCTGATCAGTATTTTCCTGATCGGTACTGCGAGCTGACTTAGCGCTCGTTGAAGCAGGATTGGCTGAATGCCATCTGGACCAGGAGATTTGTAGGGCTGGAATGTACCAATTGCCCATCTTAATCTCTCCGTTGTTACTATTGATTTTGTGCCGTTACCAGGGTATTCCCATCCGTTTGGAGCGTGCTTCCCGGAAAGTGAGTTGCCAGCCAGTAGTAGCTCAAGTTTTTCCTTACTTCCTATAGTATAGGAGTTATCCTTTCGTATTGCCTGATTTGATTCTGGCACTCCTTTGGAGATTGCTCTGTGAAGTCTATCACCTTGCGTCACAGAAGGTTCTATAATTCCTTCGTTTGGCTTTCCTGATCTCAAGGTTATACATGGTCAGTTTATTCCGGTAGGCATCCCCATTCCCTTCTCTTTTTGCTTTGTTAAAGAGACGCCTGGTCGCTCTCCGCAACTTCTCCAATTGGTAGTTCCACCACGGAACACCTTTATCCCTGGCTCGGCCAAGGCATCAGCTTTCTCTGAACGCGTTAGTAAAACACGAGTTAATATCTTCGTCTCCAGTTCTAGAGTGGTACGGAGTTTCCCGGTTACTCTAGTAACTGGATCTCGCAGTAAGGAGGCATTGAACCCTTCCCAGTTCGTATTTTCGCTACATTCTAGACTTAGCCCTATGTTAAAACGAATAATTCTGTGATCTGACATTTACTGCTAGGGAGAAGCCTGAGGCAGTGGATTCCTCCAAACTTAATTGGAGAATACCAACCAAACAGGACTATCTCTTCCAGTAGTGCGTCCTCGAGCTGTGAGAGGCTCTCACTCCTGAGGACGACTTTGGGGTATCCCTCTGGTACGACTGCAACTTAAATGGCCCAAGTTACGGCCGCATATGAGTACTTGCTTGCATACCTCAGTTGCCTTTGCAGCACTTGAGGTACGTGGGCCATCGAAAATGGCAGTCAGTGGCCTGCTCTTCTCCACCTTCTGCCTCTTAGGGGTTTCCGTCGGAGGTGTCAGGGTTTTTAGCCCGTCCCGCTTGGCCGGCTTGGACCACATTCGAGTGACTCGGTGTGGCTGCCGGATTCTTCCCTCCCGCAACTGGGCGTGCTTGTGCCGTTGGCACACTCCGATTACGATCATTTTTTTGTGTTACCACTGAAGTAGGCCGCTCTTCGTCAAGGAGACGGTCCTCAAAATGTTTTCCGACATTTCCCGCAGTCAAGGCCTGCGGTATTTTGATCCTTTTAGGTCTATTGTTCATAGTTCCCACGAGTTGCTGAGAAATAAACCCACCCGGGCAGAGTTCCCGGGTAAGGCTAACTAGACCGGGCGGACGCCAATTGCCCGGACTCTCCGTTAGCGACTGGGCTAGTTGTTTCCCGGGCCTCCAGCCTGGCAGACTCTCGGCACGGGTCGAATGACACCTTAGTCCGGCCCGGAGATTATGATTCGAGTAAAATGACGTAATAAAGAAAGAATAAATATGTGAATGGCCTGTGCAGTCCCATCGCGTGTTCTGCAGAGGGTTGCTTAAAATTTAAATTGTTTAAGAAAAGAAAATGAGATACACGAAGATCGAAGAAAATAAAATACGTCGAGTAAATTTTTGTAGTTCCATCGCGTGTTCTGCAGAAGACTACATAAAAGCTTAGGTTTGTTTGCGATAAATCTTTATATTTCCATGTCGTAATTTTAAAGGAAAGAAATTTCTAGAGCTATAACAACAGCGAGGAAAAACAATACATACTTAAACTGTGCAAGTTATTAAAAAGACTTTTCCACAACGAAAACAACCAACTAACTTTCTGCAACGCCGTTAAACACTCTATACCACCAACAGATAATATACCGATTCACACAAAATCTTACCGTTACCCATTTGTACATAAAGACGAAGTTCGAAAGCAAATTTCAAAAATGCTCGAACAAAACATCATAAAAAACAGCCATTCCCCCTGAAGTGCACCCGACTGGGTCGTACCGTGTACCGTACCGTACCGTGCTCTTCTTTGACATAAAATAAACAGGATGCAATAGACCATCGTTGACTGTAATAAAAGTGCTCATTTTCTTCATTAAAATCAAATCTAAACATTGCCTTTTTTTTGTCAACTCAGTTCAAGGTGTAGCTATGCCTGCGTAATTTTCTATAAACGACCTGAAATAGCCCGTCAAGCCCAAAAAACTTTCTACTTCCTAAATAGTTTGTGGCATCTTGGTTACAGCTTCTATTTTCTCGGGTGAAGGGTAAATTTTGTGATTTCCTATAACATGGCCAAGAAATTGAATGCGCGAGTTACCGGTTCCTACCGACACACAGACCCTCCAACCGTTTAGCGAACGGTCGTTGCCACCTCGCTTCATTTAATTGCTTAGATGTTATCTTAGCTTTGCGCGATCATAAGGCCAATCTGGACGTATGGCATTCAACTGTGGGGCACTGCATCGAAAAGTAACATCAACATTATCCAGACATTCGAAAACAAAACGCTCCGCACAGTCACAAACGCTCACCCTTTCCACGATAATGCCACTATACACGAGGTCCTCAGCTTCCCCTGGGTGAAGGATGAGATTAAGAAAAGCAGCAGGCAGTACATGCAGAGGCTTCAAGACCACCCAAACAACCTGGCACAAGACCTGCTGGACACCAGTCAACGCACCAGGAGGCTGCACCGATCACACCCTTTGGACCTCTCTGGGATTAGACACGCAAATTAAATTAAATTATATACCATATGTCGCAGCGTTGGCATTTTCTTGCTCCTGATCTTCCATATTAGCAAATAAACCTTTCGAGTGAAGCGAATTCCAACCGGCGTGCGCGATCGTCTGTATGCAACTGATCGTATTTTCTACGCATCGATCTATCCTTTACACACGCTAGCTGGACTACACTTGGCGACAGCGCGACAACGCTGTCGCCTCACTCGTAACGGTACTTTGGCGCCAGTCATTCTTCTACGTTGTAGTCAAATTCTAAGAATGTCCTCACAATATACCAAACTCATTGCGCAGCTGCGTCTTGCAAGCACAGTGGTCAAACCATGCTAATAATATGACAGACACGTACAGTGGTCAAAATACATTCGTAATGCGACATATACATACATTATTATATACATCATACATACAATATCGACAGTTATTGTATAGTTTCGCAACAATTTATGTAATCAATTAATTCTCTACCGTAAAGTTTAGTCATCAAATTTAATGATTGTCCGCGAAGGACAGTTTTAAATTAATACATCCAAAAAAAAAAAAAAAAAAAAATCTTAGCTTTGCTGAGCGCCTTTATGGCTGCTTGTCTATCAGACAGTATAGCAATGTACTTGCCATGATAGATGGCCTCTCATCCCTTGGTTGCATTTGCAAAGGGATATCCCTTTTAAGACTTTCAGCATCCTTACTTTTGAGGATACAGTCATTTCCTGCTCCATCAATTCTTATTAGGGTGGCTTTCCGTTTCATTTCAATGACGATATGAAGCGGCATCACCTCCATAAGTATCTTTGCTGGCATCTATGCGACATTCTGACAGGGTTATTGCCTTCATTCTCTGTAGCTTGTACCTATTTGTGAAAGGAAAAATAACAGTTTTGCTAGGATTTAGGCTCAGGCCTACTTCCTTGCACCATTCGAATAATATCGCAGACTGCTCATATTTACCTCTAGCTATAATGACAATATCGTCAGCATAGCCTTGGCAAAATATACCCAGGAGAGGCGAGAGGACACCCCCTTGGGGGCAACCCCTTGTGGTAGATACTGTGGACGACTGTCCACCTATACTGGCCATGGCTCGCCTAGATGCCAGTAGTGATTTGATCCGTCTGCTGGTTGTCACATCTAGTCCTCTTCTTTCCTGGGATGCGTTGACATGACTCAGGGGAGGTATTGTCGAAAGCACCCTGTATGTCTAAAGAAGCCACATAATGCCACTTCCTTATGAGTCAGTGAATCCTCAATACGGCTTTTCAGGTGATACAGGACAGTATCAGTTGATCTGCCCGGCCTGTAGGCATGCTGCGTCCGTTGGAGCGGATGCTCAGAGCAGAGTGCTTTTAATGCTAGCTTCTAATTTTCCAAAGTTTTTAGCAAAAACGATTTCAAGCTGATGGACCTGAACGACTTCGGATCAGTGATGCATTTCTTACCAGCTTTCGGAATAAAGACCACTTTTGCTATAATCCAGGCAGTAGGTATGTGTTCTAAAGCTAGGCTGCTGATCAGTATTTTCCTGATCGGTACTGCGAGCTGACTTAGCGCTCGTTGAAGCAGGATTGGCTGAATGCCATCTGGACCAGGAGATTTGTAGGGCTGGAATGTACCAATTGCCCATCTTAATCTCTCCGTTGTTACTATTGATTTTGTGCCGTTACCAGGGTATTCCCATCCGTTTGGAGCGTGCTTCCCGGAAAGTGAGTTGCCAGCCAGTAGTAGCTCAAGTTTTTCCTTACTTCCTATAGTATAGAAGTTATCCTTTCGTATTGCCTGATTTGATTCTGGCACTCCTTTGGAGATTGCTCTGTGAAGTCTATCACCTTGCCTCACAGATGGTTCTATAATTCCTTCGTTTGGCTTTCCTAATCTCATGGTTATACATGGTCAGTTTATTCCGGTAGGCATCCCAATTCCCTTCTCTTTTTGCTTTGTTAAAGAGACGCCTGGTCGCTCTCCGCAACTTCTTCAATTGGTAGTTCCACCACGGAGCACCTTTATCCCTGGCTCGGCCAAGGGATCAGCTTCCTCTGAACGCGTTAGTTAAACAAGAGTTAATATCTTCGTCTCCAGTTCTAGAGTGGTACGGAGTTTCCCGGTTACCCTAGTAACTGGATCTCGCAGTAAGGAGGCATTGAACCCTTCCCAGTTCCAAACTTAATTGGAGAATACCAACCGAACAGGACTATCTCTTCCAGTAGTGCGTCCTCGAGCTGTGAGAGGCTCTCACTCCTGAGGACGACTTTGGGGTATCCCTCTGGTACGACCGCAACTTTAATGGCCCCAGTTACGGCCGCATATGAGTACTTGCTGGCGTACCTCAGTTGCCTTTGCAGCACTTGAGGTACTTGGGCCATCGAAAGGAGCAGTCAGTGGCCTGCTCTTCTCCACCTTCTGCCTCTTAGGCGTTTCCGTCGGAGGTGTCAGGGTTTTTAGCCCGTCCCGCTTGGACCACATTCGAGTGACTCGGTGTGGCTGCCGGATTCTTCCCTTCCGCAACTGGGCGTGCTTGTGCCGTTGGCACACTCCGATTACGATCATTTTTTTGTGTTACCACTGAAGTAGGCCGCTCTTCGTCAAGGAGACGGTCCTCAAAATGTTTTCCGACATTTCCCGCAGTCAAGGCCTGCGGTATTTTGATCCTTTTAGGTCTATTGTTCATAGTTCCCACGAGTTGCTGAGAAATAAACCCACCCGGGCAGAGTTCCCGGGTAAGGCTAACTAGACCGGGCGGACGCCAATTGCCCGGACTCTCCGTTAGCGACTGGGCTAGTTGTTTCCCGGGCCCCCAGCCTGGCAGACTCTCGGCACGGGTCGAATGACATCTTAGTCCGGCCCGGAGATTATGATTCGAGTAAAATGATGTAATAAAGAAAGAATAAATATGTGAATGGCCTGTGCAGTCCCATCGCGTGTTCTGCAGAGGGTTGCTTAAAATTTAAATTGTTTAAGAAAAGAAAATGAGATACACGAAGATCGAAGAAAATCAAATACGTCGAGTTCATTTCTGTAGTCCCATCGCGTGTTCTGCAGAAGACTACATAAAAGCTAAGGTTTGTTTGCGATAAATCTTTATATTTCCATGTCGTAATTTTAAAGGAAAGAAATTTCTAGAGCTATAACAACAGCGAGGAAAAACAATACATACTTAAACTGTGCAAGTTATTAAAAAGACTTTTCCACAACGAAAACAACCAACTAACTTTCTGCAACGCCGTCAAAAACAGCCATTCCCCCTGGAGTGCACCCGACTGGGTCGTACCGTGTACCGTACCGTACCGTGCTCTTCTTTGACACAAAATAAACAGGATGCAATAGACCATCGTTGACTGTAATAAAAGTGCCCCTTTTTTTTTCATTAAAATCAAATCTAAACATTGCCTTTTTCTTTGTCAACTCAGTTCAAGGTGTAGCTATGCCTGCGTAATTTTCTATAAACGTCCTGAAATAGCCCGTCAAGCCCAAAAAACTTTCTACTTGCTATAAATAGTTTGTGGCATCTTGGTTACAGATTCTATTTTCTCGGGTGAGGGGTAAATTTTGTGATTTCCTATAACATGGCCAAGAAATTGAATGCGCGAGTTACCGGTTCCTACCGGCACACAGAGCCTCCAACCCTCCAACCGTTCAGCGAACGGTCGTTGCCACCTCGCTTCATTTAATTGCTTAGATGTTATCTTAGCTTTGCTGAGCGCCTTTATGGCTGCTTGACTATCAGACAGTATAGCAATGTCCTTGCCATGATAGATGGCCTCTCATCCCTTGGTTGCATTTGCAAAGGGATATCCCTTTTAAGGCTTTCAGCATCCTTACTTTTGAGGATACAGTCATTTCCTGCTCCATCAATTCTTATTAGGGTGGCTTTCCGTTTCATTTCAATGACGATATGAAGCGGCATCACCTCCATAAGTATCCCAAGATACTTAACTTCTTTGCTGGCCTCTATGCGACATTCTGACAGGGTTATTGCCTTCATTCTCTGTAGCTTGTACCTATTTGTGAAAGGAACAATAACAGTTTTGCTAGGATTTAGGCTCAGACCTACTTCCTTGCACCATTCGAATAATATCGCAGACTGTTTGCTCATATTTACCGCTAGCTATAATGACAATATCGTCAGCATAGCCTTGGCAAAATATAACCAGGAGAGGCGAGAGGACACCCCCTTGGGGGCAACCCCTTGTGGTAGATTCTGTGGACGACTGTCCTCCTATAGTGGCCATGGCTCGCCTAGATGCCAGTAGTGATTTGATCCATCTGCTGGTTGTCACATCTAGTCCTCTTCTTGGCAGGGATGCGTTGACAAGACTCAGGGGAGGTATTGTCGAAAGCACCCTGTATGTCTAAAGAAGGCACATAATGCCACTTCCTTATGAGTCAGTGAATCCTCAATACGGCTTTTCAGGTGATATAGGGCAGTATCAGTTGATCTGCCCGCCCTGTAGTCACGCTGCGTCCGTTGGAGCGAATGCTCCTCAAGCAGAGTGCTTCTAATGCAAGCTTCTAAGCCACTACCTTTTCCAACGTTTTTAGCAAAAACGATGTCAAGCTGATGGGTCTGAACGACTTCGGATCAGTGATGTATTTCTTTCCAGCTTTCGGAATGAAGACCACTTTTGCTATACTCCAGGCAGTAGATATGTGTCCTATAGCTAGGCTGCTGATCAGTATTTTCCTGATCGGTACTGCGAGCTGACTTAGCGCTCGTTGAAGCAAGATTGGCTGAATGCCATCTGGACCAGGAGATTTGTAGGGCTGGAATGTACCAATTGCCCATCTTAATCTCTCCGTTGTTACTATTGATTTTGTGCCGTTACCAGGGTATTCCCATCCGTTTGGAGCGTGCTTCCCGGAAAGTGAGTTGCCAGCCAGTAGTAGCTCATTTTTTCCTTACTTCTTACTTACTTACTAGGAGTTATCCTTTCGTATTGCCTGATTTGATTCTGGCACTCCTTTGGAGATTGCTCTGTGAAGTCTATCACCTTGCCTCACAGAAGGTTCTATAATTCCTTCGTTTGGCTTTCCTGATCTCATGGTTATATATGGTCAGTTTATTCCGGTAGGCATCCCAATTCCATTCTCTTTTTGCTTTGTTAAAGAGACGGCTGGTCGTTCTCCGCAACTTCTTCAATTGGTAGTTCCACCATGGAGCACCTTTATCCCTGGCTCGGCCAAGGGATCAGCTTTCTCTGAACGCGTTAGTAAAACACGAGTTAATATCTTCGTCTCCAGTTCTAGAGTGGTACGGAGTTTCCCGGTTACCCTAGTAACTGGATCTCGCAGTAAGGAGGAATTGAACCCTTCCCAGTTCGTATTTTCGCTACATTCTAGACTTAGCCCTATGTTAAAACGAATAATTCTGTGATCTGACATTTAGTGCTAGGGAGAAGCCTGAGGCAGTGGATTCCTCCAAACTTAATTGGAGAATACCAACCGAACAGGACTATCTCTTCCAGTAGTGCGTCCTCGAGCTGTGAGAGGCTCTCACTCCTGAGGACGACTTTGGGGTATCCCTCTGGTACGACCGCAACTTTAATGGCCCCAGTTACGGCCGCATATGAGTCCTTGCTGGCGTACCTCAGTTGCCTTTGCAGCACTTGAGATACTTGGGACACCGAAAGGAGCAGTCAGTGGCCTGCTCTTCTCCACCTTCTGCCTCTTAGGCGTTTCCGTCGGAGGTGTCAGGGTTTTTAGCCCGTCCCGCTTGGCCGGCTTGGACCACATTCGAGTGACTCGGTGTGGCTGCCGGATTCTTCCCTCCCGCAACTGGGCGTGCTTGTGCCGTTGGCACACTCCGATTACGAGCATTTTTTTGTGTTACCACCGAAGTAGGCCGCTCTCCGTCAAGAGACGGTCCTCAAATTGTCTTCCGACATTTCCCGCAGTCAAGGCCTGCGGTATTTTGATCTTTTTAGGTCTATTGTTCATAGTTCCCACGAGTTGCAGAGAAATAAACGGTCCACCCGGTCAGAGTACCCGGGTAAGGCTCACTAGACCGGGCGGACGCCAATTGCCCGGACTCTCCGTTAGCGACTGGGCTAGTTGTTTCCCGGGCCACCAGCCTGGCAGACTCTCGGCACGGATTCGAGTAAAATGACGTAATAAAGAAAGAATAAATATGTGTGCAGTCCCATCGCGTGTTCTGCAGAGGGTTGCTTAAAATTTAAATTGTTTAAGAAAAGAAAATGAGATACACGAAGATCGAAGAAAATAAAATACGTCGAGTAAATTTTTGTAGTTCCATCGCGTGTTCTGCAGAAGACTACATAAAAGCTTAGGTTTGTTTGCGATAAATCTTTATATTTCCATGTCGTAATTTTAAAGGAAAGAAATTTCTAGAGCTATAACAACAGCGAGGAAAAACAATACATACTTAAACTGTGCAATTTATTAAAAAGACTTTTCCACAACGAAAACAACCAACTAACTTTCTGCAACGCCGTTAAACACTCTATACCACCAACAGATAATATACCGATTCACACAAAATCTTACCGTTACCCATTTGTACATAAAGACGAAGTTCGAAAGCAAATTTCAAAAATGCTCGAACAAAACATCATAAAAAACAGCCATTCCCCCTGGAGTGCTCCCGACTGGGTCGTACCGTGTACCGTACCGTACCGTGCTCTTCTTTGACATAAAATAAACAGGATGCAATAGACCATCGTTGACTGTAATAAAAGTGCTCATTTTCTTCATTAAAATCAAATCTAAACATTGCCTTTTTCTTTGTCAACTCAGTTCAAGGTGTAGCTATGCCTGCGTAATTTTCTATAAACGTCCTGAAATAGCCCGTCAAGCCCAAAAAACTTTCTACATGCTAAATAGTTTGTGGCATCTTGGTTACGGCTTCTATTTTCTCGGGTGAGGGGTAAATTTTGTGATTTCCTATAACATGGCCAAGAAATTGAATGCGCGAGTTACCGGTTCCTACCGGCACACAGACCCTCCAACCGTTCAGCGAACGGTCGTTGCCACCTCGCTTCATTTAATTGCTTAGATGTTATCTTAGCTTTGCTGAGAGCCTTTATGGCTGATTGACTATCAGACAGTATAGCAATGTCCTTGCCATGATAGATGGCCTCTCATCCCTTGGTTGCATTTGCAAAGGGATATCCCTTTTAAGGCTTTCAGCATCCTTACTTTTGAGGATACAGTCATTTCCTGCTCCATCAATTCTTATTAGGGTGGCTTTCCGTTTCATTTCAATGACGATATGAAGCGGCATCACCTCCATAAGTATCTTTGCTGGCCTCTATGCGACATTCTGACAGGGTTATTGCCTTCATTCTCTGTAGCTTGTACCTATTTGTGAAACGAACAATAACAGTTTTGCTAGGATTTAGGCTCAGGCCTACTTCCTTGCATCATTCGAATAATATCGCAGACTGTTTGCTCATATTTACCTCTAGCTATTATGACAATATCGTCAGCATAGCCTTGGCAAAATATACCCAGGAGAGGCGAGAGGACACCCCCTTGGGGTAACCCCTTGTGGTAGATTCTGTGGACGACTGTCCTCCTATAGTGGCCATGGCTCGCCTAGATGCCAGTAGTGATTTGATCCATCTGCTGGTTGTCACATCTAGTCCTCTTCTTGCCAGGGATGCGTTGACATGACTCAGGGGAGGTATTGTCGAAAGCACCCTGTATGTCTAAAGAAGGCACATAATGCCACTTCCTTATGAGTCAGTGAATCCTCAATATGGCTTTTCAGGTGATATAGGGCAGTATCAGTTGATCTGCCCGCCCTGTAGGCATGCTGCGTCCGTTGGAGCGGATGCTCCACAAGCATAGTTCTTCTAATGCTAGCTTCTAATCCACTACCTTTTCCAACGTTTTTAGCAAAAACGATGTCAAGCTGATGGGTCTTAACGACTTCAGATCAGTGATGTATTTCTTTCCAGCTTTCGGAATGAAGACCACTTTTGCTATACTCCAGGCAGTAGGTATGTGTCTTAAAGCTAGGCTGCTGATCAGTATTTTCCTGATCGATACTGCGAGCTGACTTAGCGCTCGTTGAAGCAGGATTGGCTGAATGCCATCTGGACCAGGAGATTTGTAGGGCTGGAATGTACCAATTGCCCATCTTAATCTCTCCGTTGTTACTATTGATTTTGTGCCGTTACCAGGGTATTCCCATCCGTTTGGAGCGTGCTTCCCGGAAAGTGAGTAGCCAGCCAGTAGTAGCTCAAGTTTTTCATTACTTCCTATAGTATAGGAGTTATCCTTTCGTATTGCCTGATTTGATTCTGGCACTCCTTTGGAGATTGCTCTGTGAAGTCTATCACCTTGCCTCACAGAAGGTTCTATAATTCCTTCGTTTGGCTTTCCTGATCTCATGGTTATACATGGTCTGCTTATTCCGGTAGGCATCCCAATGCCCTTTTCTTTTTGCTTTCTTAAAGAGACGCCTGGTCGCTCTCCGCAACTTCTCCAATTGGTAGTTCCACCATGGAGCACCTTTATCCCTGGCTCGGCCAAGGGATCAGCTTTCTCTGAACGCGTTAGTAAAACACGAGTTAATATCTTCGTCTCCAGTTCTAGAGTGGTACGGAGTTTCCCGGTTACCCTAGTAACTGGATCTCGCAGTAAGAAGGCATTGAACCCTTCCCAGTTCGTATTTTCGCTACATTCTAGACTTAGCCCTATGCTAAAACGAATAATTCTGTGATCTGACATTTACTGCTAGGGAGAAGCCTGAGGCAGTGGATTCCTCCAAACTTAATTGGAGAATACCAACAGGACTATCTCTTCCAGTAGTGCGTCCTCGAGCTGTGAGAGGCTCTCACTCCTGAGGACGACTTTGGGGTATCCCTCTGGTACGACCGCAACTTTGATGGCCCCAGTTACGGCCGCATATGAGTACTTTCTTGCGTACCTCAGTTGCCTTTGCAGCACTTGAGGTACTTGGGCCACCGAAAGGAGCAGTCAGTGGCCTGCTCTTCTCCACGTTCTGCCTCTTAGGCGTTTCCGTCGGAGGTGTCAGGGTTTTTAGCCCGTCCCGCTTGGCCAGCTTGGGCCACATTCGAGTGACTCGGTGTGTCTGCCGGATTCTTCCCTCCCGCAACTGGGCGTGCTTGTGCCGTTGGCACACTCCGATTTTTTTGTGTTACCACCGAAGTAGGCCGCTCTCCGTCAAGGAGACGGTCCTCAAATTGTCTTCCGACATTTCCTGCAGTCAAGGCCTGCGGTATTTTGATCTTTTTAGGTATATTGTTCATAGTTCCCACGAGTAGCAGAGAAATAAACGGTCCACCCGGGCACAGTACCCGGGTAAGGCTAACAAGACCGGGCGGACGCCAATTGCCCGGACTCTCCGTTAGCGACTGGGCTAGTTGTTTCCCGCGCCCCCAGCCTGGCAGACTCTCGGCACGGGTCGAATGACACCTAAGCCCGGCCCGGAGATTATGATTCGAGTAAAATGACGTAATAAAGAAAGAATAAATATGTGAATGGCCTGTGCAGTCCCACCGCGTGTTCTGCAGAGGGTTGCTTAAAATTTAAATTGTTTAAGAAAAGAAAATGAGATACACGAAGATCGTTATTATGTTCGTATATACTACATCTCCCTCCTTTTGAAAAATAACGTAATAATATGAAGTTATTTTCAAGTATATAATTTTTTTTTTTTTTTTTTTTTTAATATGTATATTAATATTTGAAATGAATGATTAAAGAGATATTAAAAAAAATATATAGATTTTCATTGTATTTTGCTAAGTAAAAGTTTTGTATTATAATGTTTTTATTGGTTTTTTTTTATTTATGGGTGGCTGAGTTCTACGTCAGCTGCTAGCTGCTGCAGTACTCGGATGGCCAGGAAAGGCGGGCAATTGACTCCAAAGGTTACTGTTTTCAATTCGAAATCTCTGATTTCCCCTCTATTGTTACGGAAAAGTATTCGCTGGAATGGAGTGTGTTTCGGATCTACCCAGATCTGCCGATACATTTTTTCGATATCGGCGCTGAACACGTATCGGAAATAGCGCCACTTCAGAATTTGAATGGTCAAGTCGGACTGTAAGACAGGGCCAGCATGAAGGATATCATTTAAACTGGTACTATTCGATGAAGGGCTGGAGGCATTGAATACTACACGGAGTTTAGTAGTTATGCTTTCCGGTTTTAGGACGGCGTGATGTGGCATATAATAGGCGTAGCAATCATGGGTAGGAAGAACTTGTCGCATGTGCTTTAAGTCGAGATATTGCTGGATCACCGAATCGTATCTCGCTTTCAAGGCCTCATCTCTTTTTAGACGCTGCTCATTTCTTAAGAACTGAGCCAACGCGAAAGACCTAGAATGCCTAGAATGCCCGGAACCGATATGTTCTGGGTCGCGAAAAGGCAGAGTAACGACATATTTGCCGCACTCGTTTCTCGTGGTCGTTTGAAGGAAATTCTTCTCGCACATGGAATCGGATTCTTTTACCAACTTTGTTGGTATATTCTCCACCTCCCAAAATTTTGTGAGTAGTTTGTCCAGTGAATTATCGTACGCGTGGGAGATCTGTGTCGAAAAAGAGGAAATTCTGCTTTGGGCTGAGGCTGACACTGGCCCAGTTAGTACCCAGCCGAAAATGGTCTCTTGCCCCAAAAGAGAGCCACAGATGTTGGTTTTGGCTCCACTCAGAAGCACCGAAGGCAGAATGTCGGCTCCGATAAGGACATCTATTTGTGCGCTCTCATAGAATTTTGGGTCCGCCAGTGGAAAATCGGGAAGATCCCGAAGGAAATTTTGCGGAATTGGGTAGGAAGGATTTCCGGCTAGTTGAGGGAGGACATAGGCCGTCGTCTCCAACTGCAACGCGGGCCTAGTCGGAGATCGGATGGTGAACCTGCAGAGCTACTTGCACTGAGCAGCTACTGTTTGGTTTAAGCCCGAGACTTGAACCACCTGGAATGGCAATCTAATTAGATTGAACAGTCGCTCGGTTATGAATGTCGCTTCTGATCTGGAGTCGATCAGGGCGCGTGCCTTAAAGTTAGTGCCAAGATGGGAAATATTGATTATGGCAGTGCCAAGAAGGATAGCTCTTGAGCCCGTGGCGAAATAATTTTGAACACCGCCTTCTCATTTGGAACGAATTTGGCCTGATTTGCGGAAATTTGCCTTGCAGGATTTGAAGGGCTTGAATTGCTGGAACAGAGGTTGTTTCGGTGCAACAACATGTGATGCCGGCCACGGCAAGTAAAACAGTTGTGAGTGCTTTTGCACTCACGAAGCTGATGTCCCGTTGCGAAGCAGTTTAAGCATAACTGCTTCCGTTTAATGTAGGCTGACCGGTCGTCAACCGACATTTGGAGAAACCGCGGACATACACGGACAGGATGGTTCTCCTTGTTGCACAAGTCGCAACTTTTCAATTTTGGAGCCACTTTCGTCTCATAGGAATTTAATTTTCTAGAGGGCCCACTTGAGTTTATCGCTTTGGAATGCGACTGACTCGGTAAGGACGGTCTCACATCATCGATTGCTTCTAGGGTTCGATGACGTTCTGTGAGGAAGGTATTCAGCTCTCCCCATGTCGGGATGTCGGCTTTCTTATGTAGCGACTGCTCCCATAAGGAGAGAGTTATCTTCGGGAGCTTGGATGAACACAGATATACCAGCAGGCAGTCCCAGTTCTCAGTGTTGATGCTTGATAGTTCTAAGGCATGTTTTGTATTATAATGTTTTTATTGGTTTTTTATTTGTGGTTGGCCAACCAAACAAAATGTATTATGAATTAAAAATTTTTAACCTATCTTTATGGACTATCTGTTTTTTATTTTTATTTCCTATAATTGTAATGTTGTCATTATCTCCTATTTCTGAAACTAAATATGGTCCTAAATAATTATTGTCAAGTTTATGACCCGTTTCGTTTTTAAGTAATATCTTATCTCCTATTTTTAATTCAAAGTTACTAATATTTCTATCATATTTTATCTTTCTATCGGCTTTTGCCTTGTGTAATATATTTTTAGCTCTTCTATATGCTATTTCTAATCTTAGCTTAACTTCTTTTGAATAGTCATCCATGTTGTAAATAGGATCTATTCTGTCTATCCTGTTAAAATCTATGAACTGTCTTGGTAATCTTCCAAATACTAATTCATATGGACAATATTCATGAACTACCGATGGTGTTGTGTTGAAACAATAAGTAAAATATTGTATCCATATATCCCAATCGGTTTTGTCAACAGATATATATGAGCGAACATACTCGTTGAAAGTTCTGTGACTTCGTTCTATTGTTCCTAATGTCTGGTGATGGTGTGCTGTTGAAGTAATGTTTTTTATCTTCATATATTTGCACAGGTCGTCTATAATTTGGTTTTTATATTCCGTTCCCATGTCCGTTATGATTGTTTTCATTGGACCGTACTTTAGAATAAAATTTTCGAATTTAGCATTAGCAACTGATCTTGCACTTTTATTTGGAATAGGTACCGTTACCAAATATTTTGTTAAATCGCAAATGATAGGAACAGCATACTCATTTCCGTTTTCTGATCTTGGCAGTGGACCAATGGTATCTATCAAAACTATATCAAATGCTGTTGCTGGCGTTTCTGTGGCCAATAATAATAGTTTTTATAAAATATTATTTATAAATATTTTCTTCAGGGTTCAAGAAATTCCTGAATGGCCTCCTTCTGACGGATCATCATGATATTTAGACAGTATTGCTTTTATTTGAACCTTATCATGTTTATCTATCTTAGGCACCTTGTTTAATAGCGCTATTTTTAAGTTTTTTAGTATTTTATTGCCCTTTTATTTAAAATTCTTTATAGTGAAAAATTCGAAGTCCCATGGTGACAATTGTGTTTAAATGATGCTATTTATTTTTTTTTTCTTGCTTCTTCATTAAGCCTTTAAAAGAATTGATCTAAATCGATTATTTCATTAGAATAAAAATTAGTCATATCAAAACGTGTTATAATGTGTTTTCCTCTTTTTAACAAGCACTTATGTTTGTCTTTTTTGAGTATAATATAGTTTTTGGCATCAATGTTATTGATTACCTGATAGATATTGGACATTTTTATATTTTCTCTCTTATATGTTGTGTTGTTTTGTGTTGTTTTCATTAATTCCCTTTTGAGATATTCGAATGCATCATTGCATTCGCTTGTCCATTCAAATCGAACATTCTTTTTACAAAGCCTCGTTAAGTGGCGTGATTTCTCAGAAAAGTTCTTAATAAATCTTATGTTATAATTGAAAATACCACGAATCGTCTAGCTTCGTCTGCGTTTACTAGTTGGGGGTAATTTTTTATTACCTCATATTTAGAGTCATCTGGCAATATACTTTTGTCAGTACACTTGTGACATAAATAAGTAACCTCTTTCATGAAGAAAGTGCATTTTTCTGGATGTAGTTTTAAATTATGTTGCCTACATAATTTGAAAACGTCTGTTAAATTTTTAAGCATGTGCTTTTCAGAACAGCCTATGACTACTAAATCATCCATATACAGAAATGCTTGCGAAGGCGTTAAGCCTGAAAATGCAAGAGTCATCATTCTTTGGAAAGAATTTGGGGCTATTTTTAAACCAGATGGTAATCTGGTAATGCTCCTGTTGAAGTTGAGAATGATGTTATATTTCTTGACCTTTCGTCTAATTCTATTTGATGAAATCCTGACATCAGGTCTAGGCACGAGAAATATTTTGCTCGACCTAATTGATCAAGATTATCTTCTATTCTTGGAAGTGGGAATTTATCTGCTAGCAGTTTTTTGGGTACCAAGATACCTTTGTCAGTACACTTGACCTAAATAAGTAACCTCTTTCATAAAGAAAGTGCATTTTTCTGGATGTAGTTTTAAATTATGTTGCCTACATAATTTGAAAACGTCGGTTAGATTTTTAAGCATGTGCTTTTCAGAACAGCCTATGACTACTAAATCATCCATATACAGAAATGCTTGCGAAGGCGTTAAGCCTGAAAATGCAAGGGTCATCATTCTTTGGAAAAATTTGGGGCTATTTTTAAACCAAATCGTAATCGCGTGTAGCGGTATGCTCCTGTTGAAGTTGAGAATGATGTTATATTTCTTGACCTTTCGTCTAATTCTATTTGATGAAATCCTGACATCAGGTCTAGGAATAGAATATCTTCTATTCTTGGAAGTGGGAATTTATCTGCTAGCAGTTTCTTGTTGATTTGGCGATAATCGACTACTAATCGCCATCTCTTTTCCGCCAAATTAGGCAGTGATTTCTTGGGTACCAAGAGAAGTGGGCTATTATATTCTGAAATAGATGGTTCGACAATGCCATCTTTTATTAAATTGTCAACTTGCCTTTGAATTTCTGGCTTTTGAATTTCTGGCATTCTATAGTTTTTAATATAGACTGGAGTTTTGTCATTTAATCTCAATTTTTGCTTATAAAAATTATTAGCTGATATGGTTTCTGTTTCAAGACCAAAAATATCGCTAAGAAGTTTTAATACTTCTGAAGTTCTTTATGCACTATTTTCTATATTTGCATTGTATACATCATAATCATCCAATGATTCGCTTTTTATATTTGCGCTGCTAACTATAGCGTCTTTTTCAGTTGTATTAATAATTCGAATCAAGACGTTCTGAGTGTTCTGAGCTATTATTATGCCAGGTTGCAATTCCTGGTTGGGGATGAGGACATGTGTGTCAGTAGATGTTAGCTGAATCTTTCGAATCACTTCTGATCTAGCTGGCAAAATTATTTCGTTATCTAGTGAATGTATAATAGGAATGTTTATGTTCATGAAATTTTTGGGCCTCAAAGTGAACCAATCTTCTTGGTCGTGGAATTCCAAAATACAATTGTATTTCTTAATGAAATCCAAGCCAATTATACCATCCCCTGGTATAGGAAAATTGTCAGGTACGATATGGAATTCATATGGTATTGCTGCATTAGCAATACACATTTCTAAATGTAGTGTACCTAGAGACTGAATTGTCCCTTGCCCTATTCCTGATATATTTGTTGTGTTTTTTGGATTTAAATCGTTAAGATTATTGTTTCTGCATTTAAGCAGGGAAATTTCTTCACCTGTATCTATTAAAAGAGTTACCCATGAATTGGTACTCATATTCTTTAATCGTATAAAAATGCTTAAATTGAGATTAATTTTGTATAGTTTTACTGTAGATTGTCGCTCAAGGGGGCATGTTCGTTTTCCGATTGTATGTTTCGGACATTGTGGGTATTACTTGTTTTATAGTTATGGTTTTGGTTACCTCTTGAGTAACCTCCACCTCTATTATAATTTTGGTTACCACCTCGTCCTCTGTTTCCACTATGGTAACCACCTCGGCCTCTATAATTGTTATTGTATGAGTTATAATTTCCTCGGCCATTACCTCTGTTTTGGTAATTTCCTCGGTAATGTCCTCGATAGTGTCCTCTATTATTATAGAATAATACACTATTTGAATTGTCGGTCATTTCTGTACTGCAGTGTATGTATTTTTCAATCACGCTATTCATTGTGTTGAAATTTCCAGCTTCCAATATGGTTTTGAGCTTATCGTGCCCACAATTCTTGGTCATTGCCAATATGGCTTCCTTTGTAGCGAATTTGTCTGCATTTTTTGAATCTAAACCATCATCTATATAGGCTGCTTCGAGCAACCCACGTAGGTTTTCTATCTCTGTGGTATATTGCGCTGCAGTTTTGCCGCGCTGTTGTGTACTAAGCATTTTTGCTTTGATGACATCGGGCGATTCGCCTTTAACTGATGCTTTTAATACATTTATTATACCGATAATGGTCTTTTCATTTTCAATTTTGTGTGATAATGGACCAAGTATCTTTGTCTTGATTACCTCTACCGCTAGCATCTCCTGATCTCCTTTTGTCAGATCTATTAGCCGGAGGGCTAATGAGAAATCTATTTAAGTTAACTTAACTTAACTTTTTGCCGTCAAACTCAGGTATTGTGGAAGAAATTTGTCGCACATATTCCCTTGATGTTGCGGCAGAGTCGGTCATTTTGGCTGTTTCCTGTATATTTGAAGTATTTGAATCTGAAAGTTCTTCTTCAAGTAATTCGGGTAATGGTATTACCGCTTGAATTGCAAGATCGTGGAGATCCTCTTCTTTTATTTCTATTTCCGATTCTCCTACACTTTCGATATCCTCACCGATCTCAGCCACTATCGGTGTGCTTAAAATCGTTGGGATTGTAATATTTAAGTTATGTCTGTACTTGACGTTTAACAAGTTCTCACGGAACCTGTTTAGAAATTTTACTGCTTGGGATAAATGATTTTTTGTTAATCTTTTCCTTTCTCTGTGAATTAATTGGCGTGCTTCATTAAAGCATCTTACCAATATCTGCGCATGCTTGTTGAGAGTGTCTTGTTGCACTTCTCTATTTGGTGTCATGCATTTATAAGACTTGTCGAAAGTCGTTTTAATTTCTTTAAGCTCGTTTTTTATTTCTTGCCAGTCCATTTAAAGAATAATATGGATTTATCTGTGCAATCGAACTTTATAAATTGTGGCCTCTCCTAAAAAAGGGTTTTTTCAAAAATCTTTTTTTTTTTTTTCTCATTCTAGTTTTCTGATATTAAAAATAAAAATTTTAGATCATCTTAATTCAAAATACATTTTGGGTGTGTTTTTTTTATGTAACATATATATGTTTATATATATTAAAGTAAATTAATTAGATGACTATTAAAGTATTTCTTTATGCATTCATCTTTTTTTTTTTTTTTTTTTAAATTTTATCCAAATTATTCTCTGCTCTGCTTATATAACGCTTCTTTATTATCTTGTTATGCTTAACATATAGCGTTAATATAAACTGAGCGACTGTTACCATCGTCAAGATCAAAAGGAGTAACCACAGTGACTGAATGTCTTCTGTATGGTCGACTATTTTTAAGTTATTGACCACATTGGCCGTATTATCTTTTGTCTGACTATCGTCAGATCCAAACCAACCCATTTTTGTATATTTTTTTATTTTTTTATTTTTTGGTTTTGGTTTATTTTACTTTAAAAATATGTTGTTTTGATTTTTTTTTTAAATATTGTTACATATTCCTGCCTAATTGGTGTATGGCTTTACGAGCCATTCTTCTCATCGGGCAGAAAAAGTTCCGCACAATGTTACAATATTTTGTGTAATATTAATATGCAGCGCAGTGCATCGAGGGTGGTGTGCCACGCAGGGCAAAAAAAAAATATTTTATTTTTCAGCTCCTACTTGCTTCAGCTGGACGTCGCTGGTGTTGGCACTCTGACCCTCCTTGCGTCAGCTGGACGTTGCCGGGGTTGGCACTGGCACTGACAATCCCTCGATGACGTAGTGAGCGGGCTGTTCACCACGTTGATGATGATGTCTTCATTTAGGGGTTATGTGCTGGGTCTGCAATTTCTGCACGTATATTCACAATGTGGTGTGAACAGTGGTCCCTCGCAGTCGTTCGGGCAGCTTTTCTAATAAGCAGGCAGGCTTTTCGGATGGGGAGTTGGAGTTTTGTTAATAGGTAACGATTTTATTTGTTTTTCTGAGTGAGCGGGTGTGGTGGGGTTTTTTTTTCTTAAGATATTCGACACAGTGGTCTAGCTCAGCTTGTAGTTTTTGAGCTTTCGACCATTCGGGCGCTGGAGTGTTCGTATATAATAGCCACTTTATGTGTGCTATTCTCTTTTTTGCTTTATTTCGAACTCCGCCCCTGTTTTTACCCATCACACTAACACTCTACTCACTCAGATCGCTGTTTCTCCACAATTGCCGCCGTCTTGGTGGATAAGCATCGAATGCCGGGCATGCTGATCCTCTCACGTTCAGTGCTTGCACTTATGACGGTCCTGTCACGGTCGCCATGTAGTTAATTAAGTTTCAAAACGCAATCGGTCATTTTTTATCTTTATTTGGTTTTTATTCAGCATGTGTACATTCCTGATATATTCCTGATTTATAACTGAACTTAGTGTGGTCTACAGGCAGATCGCTAGTGACAGCCAAGTGCTGACACTAGCAAATTCTGCAATATGTATGTATGAAGTTCAGACTCGATAACCAATGGGAGTCGAGTGCGGCCCCTAAAAGCGCACATGCTGAATTCGCATATTTAGGATTAGGGTGGACCTAAGGAATTAGGGTGGTACTAAGTTTACTTATTAGTTGACTTATTATTATGATTCATATTATAATTATTATTAATATTATTATTATTATTGTTATTATTATTATTGTTATTATGTTCGTATATACTACATTGTACCTATTTGTGAAAGGAACAATGACAGTTTTGTTATTTTGTTATCGCAGACTGTTTGCTCATATTTACCTCTAGCTATATTGACAATATCGTCAGCATAGCCTTGGCAAAATATACCCAGGAGAGGCGAGAGGACACCCCCTTGGGGCAACCCCTTGTGGTAGATACTGTGGACGACTGTCCTCCTATACTGGCCATGGCTCGCCTAGATGCCAGTAGTGATTTGATCCATCTGCTGGTTGTCACATCTATTCCTCTTCTTGCCAGGGATGCGTTGACATGACTCAGGGGAGGTATTGTCGAAAGCACCCTGCATGTCTAAAGAAGGCACATAATGCCACTTCCTTATGAGTCAGTGAAACCTCAATACGGCTTTTCAGGTGATATAGGGCAGTATCAGTTGATCTGCCCGCCCTGTAGTCATGCTGCGTCCGTTGGAGCGGATGCTCCTCAAGCAGAGTGCTTCTAATGCTAGCTTCTAACCCACTACCTTTTCCAACGTTTTTAGCAAAAACGATGTCAGGCTGATGGGTCTGAACGACTTCGGATCAGTGATGTATTTCTTTCCAGCTTTCGGAAAGAAGACCACGCTTGCTATACTCCAGGCAGTAGATATGTGTCCTAGAGCTAGGCTGCTGATCAGTATTTTCCTAATCGGTACTGCGAGCTGACTTAGCGCTCGTTGAAGCAGGATTGGCTGAATGCCATCTGGACCAGGAGATTTGTAGGGCTGGAATGTACCAATTGCCCATCATAATCTCTCCGTTGTTACTATTGATTTTGTGCCGTTACCAGGGTATTCCCATCCGTTTGGAGCGTGCTTCCCGGAAAGTGAGTTGCCAGCCAGTAGTAGCTCAAGTCTTTCCTTACTTCCTATAGTATAGGAGTTATCCTTTCGTATTGACTGATTTGATTATGGCACTCCTTTGGAGATTGATCTGTGAAGTCTATCACCTTGCCTCACAGAAGGTTCTACAATTCCTTCGTTTGGCTTTCCTGATCTCATGGTTATACATGGTAAGTTTATTTCGGTAGGCATCTCAATTCCCTTTTCTTTTTGCTTTGTTAAAGAGACGCCTGGTCGCTCTCCGCAACTTCTCCAATTGGTAGTTCCACCTTGGAGCACCTTTATCCCTGGCTCGGCCAAGGGATCTGTTTTCTCTGAACGCGTTAGTAAAACACGAGTTAATATCTTCGTCTCCAGTTCTAGAGTGGTACGGAGTTTCCTGGTTACCCTAGTAACTGGAACTCGCAATAAGGAGGCATTGAACCCTTCCCAGTTCGTATTTTCGCTACATTCTAGACTTAGCCCTATGTTAAAACGAATAATTTTGTGATCTGACATTTACTGCTAGGGAGAAGCCTGAGGCAGTGGATTCCTCCAAACTTAATTGGAGAATACCAACCGAACAGGGCTATCTCTTCCAGTAGTGCGTCCTCGAGCTGTGAGAGGCTCTCACTACTGAGGACGACTTTTGGGTATCCCTCTGGTACGACCGCAACTTTAATGGCCCCAATTACGGCCGCATATGAGTACGTGCTTGCGTACCTCAGTTGCCTTTGCAGCACTTGAGGTACTTGGGCCATCGAAAGGAGCAGTCAGTCCCCTGCTCTTCTCCATCTTCTGCCTCTTAGACGTTTCCGTCGGAGGTGTCAGGGTTTTTAGCCCGTCCCGCTTGGCCGGCTTGGACCACATTCGAGTGACTCGGTGTGGCTGCCAGATTCTTCCCTCCCGCAACTGGGCGTGCTTGTGCCGTTGACACACTCCGATTACGAGCATTTTTTGTGTTACCACTGAAGTAGGCCGCTCTCCGTCAAGGAGACGGTCCTCAAATTGTCTTCCGACATTTCCTGCAGTCAAGACCTGCGGTATTTTGATCTTTTTAGGTCTATTGTTCATAGTTCCCACGAGTTGCAGAGAAATAAACGGTCCACCCGGGCAGAGTACCCGGGTAAGGCTAACTAGACCGGGCGGACGCCAATTGCCCGGACTCTCCGTTAGCGACTGGGCTAGTTGTTTCCCGGGCCCCCAGCCTGGCAGACTCTCGGCACGGGTCGAATGACACCTTAGTCCGGCTCGGAGATTATGATTCGAGTAAAATTACGTAATAAAGAAAGAATAAATATGTGAATGGCCTGTGCAGTCCCATCTCGTGTTCTGCAGAGGGTTGCTTAAAATTTAAATTATTTAAGAAAAGAAAATGAGATACACGAAGATCGAAGAAAATAAAAATTTATATTTCCATGTCGTAATTATAAAGGAAAGAAATTTCTAGATCTATAACAACAGCGAGGAAAAACAGTACATACTTAAACTGTGCAAGTTATTAAAAAGACTTTTCCACAACGAAAACAACCAAATAACTTTCTGCAACGCCGTCAAACACTCTATACCACCAACAGATAATATACCGATTCACACAAAATCTTACCGTTACCCATTTGTACATAAAGACGAAGTTCGAAAGCAAATTTCAAAAATGCTCGAACAAAACATCATAAAAAACAGCCATTCCCCCTGGAGTGCACCCGTCTGGCTCGTACCGTGTACCGTACCGTACCGTAGTCTTCTTTGACATAAAATAAACATGATGCAATAGACCATCGTCGACTGTAATAAAAGTGCTCATTCTCTTCATTAAAATCAAATCTAAACATAGCCTTTTTCTTTGTCAACTCAGTTCAAGGTGTAGCTATGCCTGCGTAATTTTCTATAAACGTCCTGAAATAGCCCGTCAAGCCCAAAAAACTTTCTACTTGCTAAATAGTTTGTGGCATCTTGGTTACAGCTTATATTTTCTCGGGAGAGGGGTAAATTTTGTGATTTCCTATAACATGGCCAAGAAATTGAATGCGCGAGTTACCGGTTCCTACCGGCACACAGACCCTCCAACCCTCCAACCGTTTCGCTCCCTCCAACTCGCTTCATTTAATTGCTTAGATGTTATCTTAGCTTTGCTGAGCGCCTTTATGGCTGCTTGACTATCAGACAGTATAGCAATGTCCTTGCCATGATAGATGGCGTCTCATCCCTTGGTTGCATTTGCAAAGGGATATCCCTTTTAAGGCTTTCAGCATCCTTACTTTTGAGGATACAGACATTTCCTGCTCCATCAATTCTTATTAGGGTGGTTTTCCGTTTCATTTCAATGACGATATGAAGCGGCATCACCTCCATAAGTATCCCAAGATACTTAACTTCTTTTCTGGCCTCTATGCGACATTCTGACAGGGTTATTGCCTTCATTCTCTGTAGCTTGTACCTATTTGTGAAAGGAACAATAACAGTTTTGCTAGGATTTAGGCTCAGGCCTACTTCCTTGCACCATTCGAATAATATCGCAGACTGTTTGCTCATATTTACCTCTAGCTATAATGACTATATCGTCAGCTTAGCCTTGGCAAAATATACCCAGGAGAGGCGAGAGGACACCCCCTTGGGGGCAACCCCTTGTGGTAGATACTGTGGACGACTGTCCTCCTATACTGGCCATGGCTCGCCTAGATGCCAGTAGTGATTTGATCCATCTGCTGGTTGTCACATCTAGCCCTCTTCTTGCCAGGGATGCGTTGACATGACTCAGGGGAGCTATTGTTGATAGCACCCTGTATGTCTAAAGAAGGCACATAATGCCACTTCCTTATGAGTCAGTGAATCCGCCCTGTAGTCATGCTGCGTCCGTTGGAGCGGATGCTCCTCAAGCAGAGTGCTTCTTATGCTAGCTTCTAATCCACTACCTTTTCCAACGTTTTTAGCAAACACGATGTCAAGCTGATGGGTCTGAACGACTTCGGATCAGTGATGTATTTCTTTCCAGCTTTCGGAATGAAGACCACTTTTGCTATACTCCAGGCATTAGATATGTGTCCTAAAGCTAGGCTGCTGATCAGTATTTTCCTGATCGGTACTGCGAGCTGACTTAGCGCTCGTTGAAGCAGGATTGGCTGAATGCCATCTGGACCAGGAGATGCTGGAATGTACCAATTGCCCATCTTAATCTCTCCGTTGTTACTAATGATTTTATGCCGTTACCAGGGTATTCCCATCCGTTTGGAGCGTGCTTCCCGGAAAGTGAGTTGCCAGCCAGTAGTAGCTCAAGTCTTTCCTTACTTCCTATAGTATAGGAGTTATCCTTTCGTATTGACTGATTTGATTCTGGCACTCCTTTGGAGATTGCTCTGTGAAGTCTATCACCTTGCCTCACAGAAGGTTCTATAATTCCTTCGTTTGGCTTTCCTGATCTCATGGTTATACATGGTCAGTTTATTCCGGTAGGCATCCCAATTCCCTTCTCTTTTTGCTTTGTTAAAGAGACGCCTGGTCGCTCTCCGCAACTTCTCCAATTGGTAGTTCCACCATGGAGCACCTTTATCCTGACTCGGCCAAGGGATCAGCTTTCTCTGTTATACATGGTCAGTGTATTCCGGTAGGCATCCCAATTCCCTTCTCTTTTTGCTTTGTTAAAGAGACGCCTGGTCGCTCTCCGCAACATCTCCAATTGGTAGTTCCACCATGGAGCACCTTTATCCCTGGATCGGCCAAGGGATCAGCTTTCTCTGAACGCGTTAGAAAACACGAGTTAATATCTTCGTCTCCAGTTCTAGAGTTGTACGGAGTTTCCCGGTTACCCTAGTAACTGGAACTCGCAATAAGGAGGCATTGAACCCTTCCCAGTTCGTATTTTCGCTACATTCTAGACTTAGCCCTATGTTAAAACGAATAATTCTGTGATCTGACATATACTGCTAGGGAGAAGCCTGAGGCAGTGGATTCCTCCAAACTTAATTGGAGAATACCAACCGAACAGGGCTATCTCTTCCAGTAGTGCGTCCTCGAGCTGTGAGAGGCTCTCACTCCTGAGGACGACTTTGGGGTATCCCTCTGGTACGACCGCAACTTTAATGGCCCCAGTTACGGCCGCATATGAGTACGTGCTTGCGTACCTCAGTTGCCTTTGCAGCACTTGAGGTACTTGGACCATCGAAAGGAACAGTCAGTGGCCTGCTCTTCTCCACCTTCTGCCTCTTAGACGTTTCCGTCGGAGGTGTCAGGGTTTTTAGCCCGTCCCGCTTGGCCGGCTTGGACCACATTCGGACCACATGACTCGGTGTGGCTGCCGGATTCTTTCCTCCCGCAACTGGGCGTGCTTGTGCCGTTGGAACACTCCGATTACGAGCATTTTTTTGTGTTACCACCGAAGTAGGCCGCTTTCCGTCAAGGAGACGGTCCTCAAATTGTCTTCCGACATTTCCCGCAGTCAAGGCCTGCGGTATTTTGATCTTTTTAGGTCTATTGTTCATAGTTCCCACGAGTTGCAGAGAAATAAACGGTCCACCCGGGCAGAGTACCCGGGTAAGGCTAACTAGACCGGGCGGACGCCAATTGCCCGGACTCTCCGTTAGCGACTGGGCTAGTTGTTTCCCGGGCCCCCAGCCTGGCAGACTCTTGGCACGGGTCGAATGACACCTTAGTCAGGCCCGGAGATTATGATTCGAGTAAAATGACGTAATAAAGAAAGAATAAATATGTGAAAGGCCTGTGCAGTCCCATCGCGTGTTCTGCAGAGGGTTGCTTAAAATTTAAATTGTTTAAGAAAAGAAAATGAGATACACGAAGATCGAAGAAAATAAAATACGTCGAGTTAATTTCTGTAGTCCCATCGCGTGTTCTGCAGAAGACTACATAAAAGCTTAGGTTTGTTTGCCATAAATCTTTATATTTCCATGTCGTAATTTTAAAGGAAAGAAATTTCTAGAGCTATAACAACAGCGAGGAAAATCAATATATACTTAAACTGTGCCAGTTATTAAAAAGACTTTTCCACAACGAAAACAACCAACTAACTTTCTGCAATGCCGTCAAACACTCTATACCACCAACAGATAATATACCGATTCACACAAAATCTTACCGTTACCCATTTGTACATAAAGACGAAGTTCGAAAGCAAATTTCAAAAATGCTCGAACAAAACATCATAAAAGCAGCCATTCCCCCTGGAGTGCACCCGTCTGGCTCGTACCGTGTACCGTACCGTACCGTCTTCTTTGACATAAAATAAACAGGATGAAATAGACAATCGTCGACTGTAATAAAAGTGCTAATTTTCTTCATTAAAATCAAATCTAAACATTGCCTTTTTCTTTGTCAACTCAGTTCAAGGTGTAGCTATGCCTGCCAAGAAATTTAATGCGCGAGTTACCGGTTCCTACCGGCACACAGACCCTCCAACCGTTCAGCGAACGATCGTTGCAACCTCGCTTCATTTAATTGCTTAGATGTTATCTTAGCTTTGCTGAGCGCCTTTATGGCTTCTTGACTATCAGACAGTATAGCAATGTCCTTGCCATGATAGATGGCCTCTCATCCCTTGGTTGCATTTGCAAAGGGATATCCCTTTTAAGGCTTTCAGCATCCTTACTTTTGAGGATATAGACATTTCCTGCTCTATCAATTCTTATTAGGGTGGCTTTCCGTTTCATTTCAATGACGATATGAAGCGGCATCACCTCCGTAAGTATCCCAAGATACTTAACTTCTTTGCTGGCCTCTATGCGACATTCTGACAGGGTTATTGCTTTCATTCTCTGTAGCTTGTACCTATTTGTGAAAGGAACAATAACAGTTTTGCTAGGATTTAGGCTCAGGCCTACTTCCTTGCACCATTCGAATAATATCACAGACAGTTTGCTCATATTTACCTCTAGCTATAATGACAATATCGTCAGCATAGCCTTGGCAAAATATACCCAGGAGAGGCGAGAGGACACCCCCTTGGGGGCGACCCCTTGTGGTAGATATTGTGGACGACTGTCCACCTATACTGGCCATGACTCGCCTAGATGCCAGTAGTGATTTGATCCATCTGCTGGTTGTCACATCTAGTCCTCTTCTTGCCAGGGATGCGTTGACATGACTCAGGGGAGGTATTGTCGAAAGTACCCTGTATGTCTAAAGAAGGCACTGTTGGGTAATGCAGCCGCCAAACTGTGCATATTCTTTAATATTATAAGCCAAATTAGTCAGTGGTAGCAGTTGCGATGCCCATAGTGCAAACCGCTGTTCTCGCACGCATTTATCTGTACGGCGCTCATTCCTTGTTTGTTGTTGTTGCTACCTACGTTAAGCTTGGGCGCTGCATTTCGGCTGTCTGCCCCGCCAATTGCCAATTCGTCGTGTTTCGGAAAAGACTTAGCTTAGGCCTTAGCTGCCTTAAACAATTCGCAAAATAAACAGTGTCGTAATATAAACAAACTTTCTTCGGTTTTCTTTATTTTTCGCAACAGCTATTGAAAAAGCTCAATAGCTAAACAGGTACATAATGCCACTTCCTTATGAGTCAGTGAATCCTCAATACGGCTTTTCAGGTGATATAGGGCAGTATCAGTTGATCTGCCCGCCCTGTAGTCACGCTGCGTCCGTTGGAGCGAATGCTCCTCAAGCAGAGTGCTTCTAATGCAAGCTTCTAATCCACTACCTTTTCCAACGTTTTTAGCAAAAACGATGTCAAGCTGATGGGTCTGAACGACTTCGGATCAGTGATGTATTTCTTTCCAGCTTTCGGAATGAAGACCACTTTTGCTATACTCCAGGCAGTAGATATGTGTCCTATAGCTAGGCTGCTGATCAGTATTTTCCTGATCGGTACTGCGAGCTGACTTAGCGCTCGTTGAAGCAGGATTGGCTGAATGCCATCTGGACCAGGAGATTTGTAGGGCTGGAATGTACCAATTGCCCATCTTAATCTCTCCGTTGTTACTATTGATTTTGTGCCGTTACCAGGGTATTCCCATCCGTTTGGAGCGTGCTTCCCGGAAAGTGAGTTGCCAGCCAGTAGTAGCTCAAGTTTTTCCTTACTTCCTATAGTATAGGAGTTATCCTTTCGTATTGCCTGATTTGATTCTGGCACTCCTTTGGAGATTGCTCTGTGAAGTCTCTCACCTTGCCTCACAAAAGGTTCTATAATTCCTTCGTTTGGCTTTCCTGATCTCATGGTTATACATGGTCAGTTTATTCCGGTAGGCATCCCAATTCCCTTCTCTTTTTGCTTTGTTAAAGAGGCGCCTGGTCACTCTCCGCAACTTTTCCAATTGGTAGTTCCACCATGGAGCCCCTTTATCCCTGGCTCGGCCAAGGGATCAGCTTTCTCTGAACGCGTTAGTAAAACACGAGTTAATATCTTCGTCTCCAGTTCTAGAGTGGTACGGAGTTTCCGGGTTACCCTAGTAACTGGATCTCGCAGTAAGAAGGCATTGAACCCTTCTCAGTTCGTATTTTCGCTACATTCTAGACTTAGCCCTATGTTAAAACGAATAATTCTGTGATCTGACATTAACTGCTAGGGAGAAGCCTGAGGCAGTGGATTCCTCCAAACTTAATTGGAGAATACAAACCGAACAGGACTATCTCTTCCAGTAGTGCGTCCTCGAGCTGTGAGAGGCTCTCACTCCTGAGGACGACTTTGGGGTATCCCTCTGGTACGACCGCAACTTTAATGGCCCCAGTTACGGCCGCATATGAGTACTTGCTTGCGTACCTCAGTTGCCTTTGCAGCACTTGAGGTACTTGGGCCATCGAAAGGAGTAGTCAGTGGCCTGCTGTTCTCCACCTTCTGCCTCTTAGGCGTTTCCGTCGGAGGTGTCAGGGTTTTTAGCCCGTCCCGCTTGGCCGGCTTGGACCACATTCGAGTGACTCGGTGTGGCTGCCGGATTCTTCCCTCCCGCAACTGGGCGTGCTTGTGCCGTTGGCACACTCCGATTACGAGCTTTTTTTTGTGTTACCACTGAAGTAGGCCGCTCTCCGTCAAGGAGACGGTCCTCAAATTGTCTTCCGACATTTCCCGCAGTCAAGGCCTGCGGTATTTTGATCTTTTTAGGTCTATTGTTCATAGTTCCCACGAGTTGCAGAGAAATAAACGGTCCACCCGGGCAGAGTACCCGGGTAAGGCTAACTAGACCGGGCGTTAGCGACTGGGCTAGTTGTTTCCCGGGCCCCCAGCCTGGCAGACTCTCGGCACGGGTCGAATGACACCTTAGTCCGGCCCGGAGATTATGTTTCGAGTAAAATGACGTAATAAAGAAAGAATAAATATGTAAATGGCCTGTGTAGTCCCATCGCGTGTTCTGCAGAGGGTTGCTTAAAATTTAAATTGTTTAAGAAAAGAAAATGAGATACACGAAGATCGAAGAAAATAAAATACGTCGAGTTAATTTCTGTAGTCCCATCGCGTGTTCTGCAGAAGACTACATAAAAGCTTAGGTTTGTTTCCATGTCGTAATTTTAAAGGAAAGAAATTTCTAGAGCTATAACAACAGCGAGGAAAAACAATACATACTTAAACTGTGTGTTGGGATGCTGGGGGTTGCTGGTTCTGGAAAATTCCTAGTTTGCTGAAAATTAGAACACTCGAAGAAACACTCGAAGACTTGTAGGAATAGCGCGGGCGCGACCGGGCGTATCGTTATTGTGCGTGGTTAGTTTTTACACTAAAGCTTATTCTAATGAGTTTTGGGTTCTCTCAAGCGCAGCGGAGACTCCTTGGAGACTTTGTGGTGAAGAGCGGGAGAGCGTAAGAGGGAGCGGAGAGCGTAAGAGGGAGCGGGTGACAGTCCAAACCCCGTAACTTGAACATTCCGCCCCCCTTGCAATCACTGGGGTTGCAACAAAGCCATCCTACGGCAGGCTGCAGGCACCGGACACGATCCACCCAAAAACAGTTTTCTGAGCGACCGGCATCCCCTAGTCGAATGTCAGGAATCCGGATTGGATGACCTTTGAATAAACATCTGCTCCTAAGACCATGGAGACGGTAGCAGGCCGATGAAACTGGTCATCAGCCAGCATGATGTCCCGGTACTTGGACACCACGGTGTCGCTCAATGCCCGGACAGGTGTGCGGATCCGCACACTGGGCTTGATCTTGAGCACGACTTCCAGCTTCGTGTTCTCGTCGATCCTGGAGCGAATCGTCGTCGTGCAGACCTTCTCGTCGCCAACATTGGTCATGAAAAATATTGGATGATTAGTGCTAGTGAACTACAACTAGGGACGAAAGAAGCGCCTATTATTGAGGAGATTCGGAAGACTCCGTCGGCAAAAGCACCACTTTTGCCACTGGACGTTTTACAACTCCACGTGCAGTACGGATATTTACACGGACGGTACCGTCGGCTCCTGGGAAAACAGACTCAATTCTCCCAAGCCGCCACTCATTAGAGGATAAGTTGTCGTCCTTGATGACGACCATGTCATCGATGCGGAGATTTTTGGACGGGGCCTGCCATTTAGAGCGCTTGTGAAGTTCTTTGAGGTACTCTTCTTTCCATCGCACACGGAACTGCTGATGGAAAGCTTTCAAATGCTGCCATCGATTAAGAATGGATTTCGTTTCCCCCTTTACTTCGGGTTCCACCGTGGACATAAGGGGTCCATCGACAAGGAAATGACCTGGCGTCAGAGCCAGCAAAACTGTCGGATCCTCAGACATAGGAGAGAGCGGCCTGGAGTTAAGGCACGCTTCTATTTTTGCCAAGAGCGTGGAGAGCTCTTCGAACGTATATTTTCGTGTGGCAGTGCATTTGTAAAATAGCGTCTTAAAATTTTTTACGCCTGCTTCCCAAAGGCCTCCCATATGGGGTGCCCCCGGAGAAATAAATTGCCATTGCATCTCTTGATGAATATAGGCATTCGTCACCGACTCTTTTACGGCTTGAAGGAAATCGCGGGAAAGCAGGGTGGCAGCGCCAACAAAGGTTTTGCCATTGCCTGACTGGACTTGACGTCTTCTGGATACAAAACGAGAGAAAGCGGCAAGAAACTTTTCGGTCGTTAAGTCAGATGTAGGCTCTAAGTGGATGGCCTTGGTGGAGAAACAAACCAAAACTAACACATACCCCTTTGTAATAAGACATGCTCTTCCCGTACAGTTCTTTATATCGAACGGACCGGCGTAATCCATGCCAGTATACGTGAATGGTCGGGAGAACGATGCTCTTTCTTTGAGCAGGACACCCATCAGTTGGCTTTGCAACCGCTTTTTTTGGATCACACATACTTTGCACGAATTTATTACTGCTTTCATCAGGTTCTTAATTCTCGGAATCCAGTATTTCGACCGGATGAGGCGCACCATTAACTGGTTACCACCATGGAAAGTTATGCGATGAGTGAAATTCGCAAGGAGGCGAGAAAGCAGGCAGTTATACGGAAGAATCACTGGATGGCGTTCATTGTATTGAAGGCTTTCGGAAGCCGCCACACGGCCGCATGCCCTGATCAGTCCTTGAACTTGTCACTGGACGCTTTTCGCTTAGGCAGTGATATTCCACAGGGAATTCTCTTGGGCACTTGAACTTGGCACTGGACGCTTTTCGCTTAGGCAGTGATATTCCACAGGGAATTCTCTGCGCTGAGTGTTCGAAATTAGGAACCGCTCGGCGGCGGCGATTTCAGTGGCCAGCAAATGCACATCAGATGAAGATGTCTGCTTCCTGCACCGCTGAATGAAGCGATGAACATAAGCAAGGCCTCGTAGAGCTTTCTCTAACTTGGAGAAACGTGCCAACAACTCTTCAGAAGGAGCTTTTGCGAGATGGACTTTTAGAGCACGCTTCTCCAGTCGGTCACCGGAGCGTTGTCGACCTGAGTTGGCCATTGGTTGTGTGGATTTTGCAACCAAGTCGGTCCGTGCCACCATAACTGGCTATCGGCTAGATCTTTGAGGGAAGCTCCTCTACTTGCCAGGTCTGCTGGATTATGCTCAGATTGAACATGAGACCAATTCTCTGTTTTTGTGGCCTGGGCGATCTTCGTCACCCTATTGGCTACAAATGTTGTCCACTGGCACGCTGGCTTGCTTAACCATGCAAGCACTATCGTGGAGTCCGTCCAACAGTAAAGTTCGGAGTTAATCGTAGGCATCTGCGGAATGATGGCTGCAGCCATTTCGGAAAGCAATAACGCTCCGCACAGCTCCAGTCTTGGGAGCGAAACCGTTTTGACTGGTGCTACCCGGGTTTTCGCGGTTAGGAGTTGCACCATAATGGTGCTGCCCACTTCTACGCGGACATATATTGCCGCCCCATAAGCCTTTTGCGATGCATCGCAAAAGCCATGATGCTCGACCTTGAAATCTGGACGAAACGATAGCCAGCGTGGAATGCGTATCTGCTCTAACACTGAATTACTTTGAAGAAAATTAAGCCATCGCTCATTTGGAATGTTTTCGTCCCACCCAAGCTCCTGCAGCCAAATCTCCTGAATGAAAATTTTGGCTCGAACGATAAACGGCGCTAACCAGCCGGCAGGGTCGAACAATTTGGCAATTTGGGACAGGACTTGGCGTTTTGTAAAGGACGTTTCGATAGCCAACTCTGGCGGGACGAAGAAGAATTCGTCGGAGGTTGCCTTCCAGCGAATACCGAGGGTTTTGGCAGTACTTTCTGCATCGATCTCGAGAAAATCTCGAGAAAAGTATTTAAAAGATGGTTTCTCTGAACGGCCGCTAAAACTTCCTTTTGGTTGGAGGTCCATTTCCTCAATGGAAATCCGGCGGAGTTCAGAGCGTCTCGGAGCTCTTGCACCATGAGCTGAGCTTCTTCCGTGGAGTCCGCTCCGGCTAGAACATCATCCACATACATGAAATTTCGTATGACATTGCTAGCTTTTGGATGGCTGAGTTCTACGTCAGCTGCTAGCTGCTGCAGTACTCGGATGGCCAGGAAAGGCGCGCAATTGACTCCAAAGGTTACTGTTTTCAATTCGAAATCTCTGATTTCCCCTCTATTGTTACGGAAAAGTATTCGCTGGAATGGAGTGTGTTTCGGATCTACCCAGATCTGCCGATACATTTTTTCGATATCGGCGCTGAACACGTATCGGAAATAGCGCCACTTCAGAATTTGAATGGTAAAGTCGGACTGTAAGACAGGGCATTAAGGATATCATTCAAACTGGTACCATTCGATGAAGGGTTGGAGGCATTGAATACTACACGGAGTTTAGTAGTTACGCTCTCCGGTTTTAAGACGGCGTGATGTGGCATATAATAGGCGTTGCAATCATGCGTAGGAAGAACTTGTCGCATGTGCTTTAAGTCGAGATATTCCTGGATCACCGAATCGTATCTCGCTTTCAAGGCCTCATCTCTTTTTAGACGCTGCTCATTTCTTAAGAACTGAGCCAACGCGAAAGACCTAGAATGCCCTAGCCCGGAACCGATATGTTCTGGGTCGCGAAAAGGCAGAGTAACGACATATTTGCCGCACTCGTTTCTCGTGGTCGTTTGAAGGAAATTCTTCTCGCACATGGAATCGGATTCTTTTACCAACTCTGTTGGTATATCCTCCACCTCCCAAAATTTTGTGAGGAGTTTGTCCAGTGAATCATCGTACGCGTGGGAGATCTGTGTAGAAAAAGAGGAAATTCTGCTTTGGGCTGAGGCTGACACTGGCCCAGTTAGTACCCAGCCGAAAATGGTCTCTTGCCCCAAAAGAGAGCCACAGATGTTGGTTTTGGCTCCACTCAGAAGCACCGAAGGCAGAATGTCGGCTCCGATAAGGACATCTATTTGTGCGCTCTCATAGAATTTTGGGTCCGCCAGTGGAAAATCGGGAAGATCCCGAAGGAAATTTTGCGGAATTGGGTAGGAAGGCAGATTTCCGGCTAGTTGAGGGAGGACATAGGCCGTCGTCTCCAACTGCAACGCGGGCCTAGTCGGAGATCGGATGGTGAAACTGCAGAGCTTCTTGGACTGAGCAGCTACTGTTTGGTTTAAGCCCGAGACTTGAACCACCTGGAATGGCAATCTAATTAGATTGAACAGTCGCTCGGTTATGAATGTCGCTTCTGATCCGGAGTCGATCAGGGCGCGTGACTTAAAGTTAGTGCCCAGATGGGAAATATTGATTATGGCAGTGCCAAGAAGGATAGCTCTTGAGCCCGTGGCGAAATAATTTTGAACACCGGCTTGCTCATTTGGAACGAAATTGGCCTGATTAGCGGAAATTTGCCTTGCAGGATTTGAAGGGCTTGAATTGCTGGAAAAGAGGTTGTTTCGGTGCAACAACGTGTGATGCCGGCCACGGCAAGTAAAACATTTGTGCGTGCTTTTGCACTCACGAAGCTGATGTCCCGTTGCGAAGCAGTTTAAGCATAACTGCTTCCGTTTAATGTAGGCTGACCGGTCGTCAACCGACATTTGGAGAAAACGCGGACATACATGGACAGGATGGTTTTCCTTGTTGCACAAGTCGCAATTTTTCGATTTTGGAGCCACTTTCGTCTCATAGGAATTTAGTTTTCTAGAGGGCCCACTTGAGCTCATAGCTTTGGAGTGCGACTGACTTGGTACGGACGGTCTCACATCATCGATGGCCTCCAGGGTTCGATGACATTCTGTGAGGAAGGTGTTCAGCTCTCCCCATGTCGGGATGTCGGCTTTCTTATGTAGCGACTGCTCCCATAAGGAGAGCAGATGAACACAGATATACCAGCAGGCAGTCCCAGTTCTCAGTGTTGATGCCTGATAGTTCAAAGGCAGTCAAGCAACCTTGAACAGTACTTTGCAGTACCTTCAAGGACGCCCCAGATTCCTGTGGTATCGACTGCACATTAAACAGTATTTTCAATTGACTGTTTACCAACAATCGTTTATTTTCGAAACGCTCTATTAGGTTTTCCCACGCAGAGCGGAAACCCTCGTTGGTGAGAGGCGAAATCGAAACTATGGCATGCGCTTCGCCACTTGTTTTGGCATTTAAATGGAATAACTTTTCAATCGGAGTCAGCCGTGGATTATTGATATAAATGGCTGTGAAAAGATCCCGGAAAGTCGGCCAGCGAAGATAGTCGCCTGCAAAAACTTCTGTATCGCATTGAGGCAACCGACAGCCAGTGGAAATGTGGGCCTGGGGCGCAGCGTTCGCGGCTGGGATGGACTGAGACGTGCCTTGCTCGATTTTATCAACGAGCTGGGCGACACACCTTTCATAGACTGAATAGCAATAACTGTATTTAGCCTTGAGAATAGGCATGTTGCTTGCTGCCGCTTCGCCTGCTGACACAAGGCACTCTGAGCAGAGGTCGAATTCCTTTTCAACCTTGTCCCATAGAGTTCGGACTTGGTCGCGACGGACGCTAAGCATCGTGACGGTTGGAGCTGCGGATTCCGGAGTGTTGATCTGAGCCTCAAATTCGCTTAAGCGGTCAGAAACCGAAATGAATTTGGCTAGCGCTAGATCGGAAGCAGCCATATTTTTAGCTGTGCGCTGTACTGTGGCTTTGGATGGAATAGCACAGTCGTCGGAAATCTGTGCAGGCGTTTTCACCGAAATGCTTGGGATTCTTGGACTCTTGGGCCCTTGTGGTGAAAAAATAGACCTGGGTTTGTCAGCGGACAATTTCTTCTTATCGTCCCCGATGGGCATAATCGAAGAAATACGAAATGGAAGGGAAGCGGTTTTGGAGCCCGGTCACACTTTTGAAAAAGTAGACAGATTCCTCAGACTGCACTTAATAATTTAAGTGGTGTAAAATTTATGAAGTGGAAATGCCGTAGTTTAGACTAATCGGACAAGTGACTCGGAGGGAACAGCGAATTGTATAAATAACCTGTGATTTATGGTTATTGGGTCCACCTTATTTACGGTTGGAACATTTGGAATGTGGAACACGGTGAAATAAAAAGTTTATTAGAACAAAGAAAATTTTATTCTTTTGTTTACAACTGGAAACGGAGAAAATGTAATGGTGGAATTGGAGTCTTTTCTCCGCGTTGTAAGTACTTCTAAAACACCCACAAATTAATATCCAAGCAATACGAAAAAAAAATATTTGTCGGGTGAACGACTTGTATTTGGCGTTGGTATTATTTATTTATGGATAATTATTTTTTTTTGAAAGTTTAAAAAAAAAAAAATATTTAAAAAAATAATTTAATAAATATTGAAAAGGTTATTTGTTAAAAGAGAAAAAAAAACGCTTTTAATTTAATGCTCGGAAATTAATTTGGAAATTTACGGAAAAATTGATAGAAAACAAAACGCCTTTTCCGCGTCGGCACTTGGAATAAATTTTATTTGTGGTTTGGAAACAAACCATTGTTTCCGACGGGAAACAATTTGAACTTTGGTAAACTTTGGTTAAAAGGAATGCAGATGATATGCGCAATATATGTCGGTCATATATGTGGTGGGTATGTGTTGTTTGTTTCGTTGTTGTATTCTTTGATAGCACAGCAAATTGTATTAAGTGGACTGCGGAGATCGGACTGCAGAGTTAAAGCAAAAAAATGTGTTGCGAAAAGAATTTGGCTTGCGTTGGACACAGTGAAACGAAAACAGAATGTTTGCCACCTTTGGCAGAGCTTTGGACTTTAGAAATTTTCACTGAACTTGGCACAAATTAATTTAACTTTTTCAAATTTGGAATTTTGCACTTTTCGGACTGGATGAATATTTAAATATATTCGGAAATTGGGACTTAGAAATTTTCACGAACTAGGGTGAAAGGAGAACGGTGGGTAATATGGCGGCGCCCGTGAGAATGGATAAGTACTTTTCTTTAATTGCCTTTTGTCGGAGAAATCCGTTAGATTTGACAATAAATCTTACAGCAAATTGAACGAAATTGGATTTTCAAACCTTTTGCTGCAGACCGGCAATTAAATGGAATGGAAGTTTCGTACTTATCTTATAAGTTGGTCGCTGGTGGACAAACTTGAAAAATCCAGGATATCCGGCTCGAAGGACCAAAATGTTGGGATGCTGGGGGTTGCTGGTCCTGGAATTTTCCAAGGATGCTGAAAATAGAACACTCGGAGAAAAGCGAACACTTGACCTTTGTAAATGCGCGGGCGCGACCGGGCGTATCTTTATTGCTCATGGTTAGTTTTTACACTGACTCTTATTCTAATTAGTTGGTTTCTCCCAAGCGCAAACCCCGTAACTTGAACAAAATGGTATTCGCTACATAAATACCTGTTTCTATTTCTTGGTTTGGGATTAATATATTTGTATCTTAAATTGAAGTTATATTGATTTTTCGGACAACTTGTGATCTCCCTGGTAATAATATTCTATTATTACCGGAGTTGTTTGTTATTGGTGCAACCAGGGGCCTACAGGAATATGTGACGGCCTTCGAGAAGTGGGCAACGGAATGGAATATCGGCATTAATTGCAGCAAATCTGCTTGCGTCACATTCACAAAAAGGCCTTTGAACTGCTCTGGAATTTCCATGCTCGGCTCCACACTTAGACAAGAGACCTTCTACAAATACCTCGGAGCGATTTTGGACAGAGGACTAACGATTCACAGGCATACGACTATGATCCAGCAAGCAGAACTTTCTAAGGCTGCAAAAATGTCGTGGCTCTTATCGCCGAGAAACAAACTCTCATTGGCAAATAAAGTTCGACTGTATAAATCCATTCTGACCCCAATTTGGAAGTATGCGTTGCAAATATACGGAATTACGGCCAGAACTAATCTGAATAAAATAAGAGTTGCTCAAAGTAAAGTAGTTAGATCACTATGTAACTCCCCCTGGTACATGAGAACCAGAGATATTGAAAGAGATCTTAATATTCCAAAGTAGGCGATGTATTGAGGACCCATGCGGAAAGTTATATGCGGCGACTAGGTTCCCACCCCAACACCCTGGCGAGAAGGCTTATCCATCCCCCGAAAAAAAGAAGGCTAAAAAGATTCTACCCACATGATCTCCCATCGAGATTATTATAATTATTTGTTCATGGAAAAGAAATCAATCAAGAATTTTTACCCATGTCCGTAATGAACGTCTTCATTGGACCGTAAGTAAGAATAAAAGATTCGAAAATTGCTTTAGCGACTACTACTAAGGTACTACTACTTTACGTACATCGTCATTATTGATGACTTGGTATACGTTGGGCATTGAAGCTTTTTCTATTGATTGCGTATGCAGTTCAGATTTGTTTGTTTCTTTTGCGCAGGATTTTTGTCTACTTTTTTTTGAGGTGGTATTATCAAAATACCTTCTCTGTATCTTCCTCCAAATAAGCGTTGGACTAAAAACGACTTTGATCAGCTACTGATCACATTGGTCCCCAAGTGTATAGCAGGAGGGGATTTCAATGCTAAGCACCAATGGTGGGGCAACCTAAGGGCATGCAGTCGAGGAAAACTACTACAAGAGGCCATCATAACTAGTTTTAGCGAAGTTCTAGCTACAGGTGGACCTACCTTTTACTCATCTAACACTACACTGACGTCAACAGCTTTGTACTTTTTAATCGTAAATGCGGTGCCAATAAATAAACTTTCAATTGAAACAAAATACGATCTATCTTCTGATCACCAACCTATAGTAGCGACATTAAGCCACACTCCCCAATATAAATCCAGAAAGAAATCCTTACTAGCTCCCGGCTCCTCTGTCGAAACATTTAGGAATGTCCTAGACAGAAGCATTAACCTAAACATGGACATAAATTATCCAGAAGACATCGAAGATGCTATAGTGATGTTCATGGACAAAATTCACGTGGCTGCGACACTTACTACACCAGGAAGCAGAAATTCTCCTACACAGAGTAGACGCAGTATACTTCCACAAAACGCTTCAGTTCTCATACATCTCAAACGAAGAGCTAGACGAGAATTTTCCAGAACAGGAGACGCACGCGCCCACAACATTTACAAAAGGTTATCAAATCGTCTTAACAAAGTTCTGGTGAAACAAACAAGACCACTTTGACCAAATGCTGGAAAATGCAAGTCCTGATGCATCGACTAACTACTCGCTGTGGAAACTCACGAATGACCTTAAAAGACAAGTTATTCCAAAGGCTCCCATCAGAAATCTGGCTGGTGGTTGGTGCGGCTCCAGTCAGGCGAAGGCCGATATCTTTGCAAACAGCTTTGATTTAAGCCATAGAATCTTACTCCGGCAGAACACCGAAATAGAGTTGAAACACTCTTGGACCAACCTTTTCAAATGGCCCTTCCCACAATCCCTGTTACTTTGGAAGAGATAGTAACGCAGATCAAAAAGCTCAAACGTAAAAAATCGCCTGGTGAGGACCTCCTAGATAACAGGACGCTCAAACTCCTTCCCACCAAAGCTGTACTTTTCTTAGTCCTATTGTTCAATAGCGCTCTAAGGCTGGGACACTTTCCAAGCAAATGGAAATCAGCAATCATAACGATGATTCCGAAGCCTGGAAAGCAACCCACTGAAGTATCAGTGCATATAGGCAAATTAGTCTTCTACCCGCGCTAGGGAAAATGTTGGAAAGGGTAATATTAGAACGCATCTTCAAACTTCCAAGCGTGAACCAAGCTATTCCAAAGTGGCGGTTCAGTTTCCGAAAAAGTCATGGCACTCCAGAACAGCTACACCGAGTGACAAACTTTTGCTTTGGAGGCAATGGAGAACAAGATGTATACAACAGCTGTATTCATGGATAAACAGCAAGCCTTTGATAGAGTTTGGCATGATGGTCTTCTAAAAAAGCTTAAGACCATTTTGACGCCACAGCTATTTCTTTTTATCAAAAGCTTTCTATCGAACTGACAGTTCAGTGTGATTGTCGATGGCGACAAATCGTCTACGCGTAAAATCTCAGCAGGCGTACCCCAAGGCAGTGTTTTAGGCCCGAATCTTTATTTGCTGTATACATGTGATATGCCGGATTTCTGGTGCTGTAGAGAGGTTAAAGACGAAAACGTTCTTATTGCAACCTACGCGGATGACACCGCGGTAATGGTCAGGAGTACAAGCATAAGTGATGCAACCGGGTGCCTACAGGAATATGTGACGGCCTTCGAGAAGTGGGCAACGGAATGGAATATCGGCATTAACTGCAGCAAATGTTCTTGCTTCACATTCAAAAAAGGCCTTTGAACTGCTCTGGAATTTCCATGCTCCACACTTAGACACGAGACCTTCTACAAATAGGGGCAATTTTGGACAGAGGACTAACGATAGGCGATGTATTGATACGATGTATTGAGGACCCATGCGGAAAGTTATATGCGGCGACTAAGTTCCCACCCCAACACCCTGGCGAGAAGGCTTATCCATCCCCCGAAAAAAAGAAGGCTAAAAAGATTCCACCCACATGATCTCCCATCGAGTTTATTATAATTATTTTTTCATGGAAAATAAATCAATTAAATATTGTTAGAATAACTTAATTTGTAAAGTAATGTATAAGTAATGTATATATAGGTATGCCTTTGCTGTACAATTTTATGTAAAACCTGGTAAAGCAAACACATAGGTAGCAGTAAACTTTTTTAATTCCAATTAAAAAAATTTACAAAAAAAAAAAACAAAAAAAAAAGAATTCGTAAATATATTTATTTTTTTTATTATTTTTTAAATTTAATTTTTCCATTATTATAAGGATTTTTGTATTAAATCATGACGTCATTTATGAACAAAAAATTGTTAGTCGATCTTTATGTACTATTTGTTTTTTATTTTTATTGTTGTATATTGTTAAGTTTTCTCTTTCTTCTATCTTTTCTACCTTATATGATAGAGTGCCGTATATTTACTTCATTTCTTAATAAAACTTTATCTTCTACTCTTATTTGTATACTTCTTGTTTGTAAATATAATTTTCCTTATTTTTTCTTTTATGCTCTTCAAGCATAGTTCTAGCACGTTTACTTGCGACTTTTAATCTATATTTACTTTCCTTAGCATAATCATCTATGTTATATATTGGTTCTATGCTAGTTATATTAGTGAAATTTCTGGGTAAATTATTTGTTCTACCAAAAACAAGTTCATATGGACAATAATTATGTGCCATAGGTGGGGTTGTATTAAAACAATAGACGAAGCATTGAAGCCATACGTCCCAATTAGTTTTATCAACCGATATGTAAGATCGTATGTATTCATTTAAAGTTTTATGTCATCTTTCGACTACATCTACTCTTTGATGGTGAGGTTATATTTTTAATTTTTAGATATTTGTATTGGTCTGCGATTATCGAATACTTATACTCTGTACCCATGTCCGTAATGAACGCCTTCATTGGACCGTAAGTAAGATTAAAAAATTTGAAAATTGCTTTAGCGACTGTTGTTGCGGTTTTATTCGGTATGGGAATTGCAACTAAATATTTAGTTAAGTCACAAATGAGAGTGAAGGCATATTTTTTTTTTTTTTTTTTCGCACGGGTCCCACGGCCACACCTCCCGCCCAACCGACCGAGGGGCGCTGCCGTGTATCGTACGGCTCGATTCGCGAGAAGATATAGACGCGATATAAAAAAGAGAACAGGAACGAGGAAATGAATATAATGTGGAATAACTATGTTAAATATTAGTGTTAGTAGGATCTAATTATGTAATAGAAAAGATAAAATCGATTGCTTTAATAGCGGCAGAGAGTCAAGATTACAGATAATAGGATAAAGTCTATTATAGTCAGAACATAAAACTCTGTAAGGGTCATGCAACTCATAATTAGATCTACAATAATTTAAGATAAGGGGTATATAGTTTCTAGTGAATCTACTTGGAACCGAGAAGTTAAGCAGACTAATCAAGTCGGGACTCTCAACATCCCCACGAATAAGCTTACAAATAAAGACTGTTCCAAGCATAGTTCAACGGTTAGCTAGGGATGGTAAATTAATTAAAAGTAGTCTACTGGAATAAGGAGGTAGAATATATGGTTTGCATCCCAATTTAGGCGCCGCAAGGCAAAAAGTAAGAAGTTTTTTTGGACCGATTCAATGCGGTCCGAGTGGACTGCGTATTGTGGACTCCAAACAGGTGATCCGTACTCGAGAATCGGACGGACTAACGAAATAAATAAGGTTTTAGTCAAGTAAGGGTCATCAAATTCCTTAGACCACCTTTTTATAAAACCAAGCACACCCCTGGCCTTATTGACAATAGACGAAATATGGTCAGAAAATTTTAGTTTTGGGTCCAGAAGAACACCAAGATCATCAACTCGTGTTATTGGGTTGGCACGACAAAAGGTCATAACTTTACACTTGGAGCCATTTAAGTCTAATATGTTATCACGGCACCATATTTCAAATCGGTCTAGATCGGATTGTAAGTCCAAATGGCACGAAGTGTCCTTGTACTGGAGACATAATTTAACATCGTCTGCGTACATAAGTACACGCGAATGTTTTATTATTAAGGGGAGGTCGTTAATGAATAAGGTAAAAAGAAGTGGACCAAAATGGCTCCCTTGTGGGACACCGGATGTGACTCGGAGAATTGAAGATAAAGAATTTTTAAAGAGGACTTGTTGTGTCCTGCCATTTAGTTAGCTTGAAATCCAATTTAGAAGATCAACAGGGAATCCTATAAGATCAAGTTTTTTATAAGAAGGTAATGATTAACAGAGTCAAATGCTTTACTAAAATCAGTGTAGATGACATCTGTTTGAAGATTATTTTTGAAACCCTGTATTACGAAAGAAGTTAGCTCCAAGAGGTTAGTGGTTGTAGATCTGCGTTTCATAAAACCGTGTTGACACGGTGATTTGATTGATCTACAAAGGTGCTGCAAATGAGGAGTGATAACATTTTCGAAAAGTTTTGGGATAGCCAACAATTTAGAGATTCCTCTGTAATTGCTTGCATCCAGTTTGCTACCTTTTTTGTGAAGAGGAATCACAAAGGACTCCTTCCATATATGAGGGAATTGTGAAGATTCCAAAGATAAGGTAAACAGTTTCAGTAGAGGCTTGCACAAGGCTTCCGCACAGAATCTGAGCACACAGCCAGGGATTCCATCGGGACCAGGCGAATAGACCGGTTTAACACGCTGAAGATCGTTAAGCAGTGAGCTTTCGTTTATAGTGGAGCAAAATATTAGATTCGACTTATATACCGCATAAGAGTATGGCTGTTCGAAATGAGGTAAAGTTGAATATGTTGTTTGAAAAAACTTGGCGAATAGATCGGCTATTGCCTGATCCTATGTAACCGTAGTGTTTTCAAAAAACAGCGAGGAAGGGTAAGAACTTGTTTTTCGCTTGGTGCTAACGAAATTATAAAACTGTTTCGGATCCTGTGCAAACTGGGACTTACAACGGCTTAAATAATTTTTGTAGCACTGAGCATTAAGCACGGTAAAGTTTAACCGAGCGCTTAAATATTTACAAAGGATGGACTGAGAACCGGTATTTTTAAATTTCATATAGAGTCTGGACTTTACATTTCTTAGGTGTGTCAACTCTTTATTAAATCAAGGAGTTTTAGAGATTGACGGATAGTACATCGGAACACAAGAGTCAAAAAATGATTTAATTGCGGTATAAAACATATTAATCGCATCCGCCATTATGTTGCAGAAGTAAAGATCGGACCAATTAAAGCCAGCTATAAAATTGTTTAGCCTCCGAAAATTTGCCTTGCGAAAACAGGGAATTCGCTTTGTTGACTTCTCTGAATTTACTTTTAATACCGTACCTAAGTCGATTTCCACCTCGAAAGTAGGATGATATTCATCTTCAGGTTGAGTAAGAGGTACTACCCTGGACAGAAACACACTTTCAGGACTTGTTACAAAACATAGATCCAAAAGTCGACCAAGAGAATTTAGAATATAATTAACTTGCGACAGCGATAAGTCGAGCAAGCCGTCAATAAAGTCATGTTGTGCTAAAGGGAGAAGGATATTCGATTGATTTTCTGCGGACCACATTGTGCCAGGTATATTAAAATCACCTAGAACTACCAATTGGTCCCTGTCAAAAAGTTTATTCAAGATGGACTGGATAGCGGACAGATGATTCTGATATTCTGGGAATTCAGAAGATGGCGGAATATAGGAGCACGTAATATAAACTGATTTGTCGGAAAAAGACAGCTTTACACATACGAATTCCGAGTTACGGGAATCGTCCAAAAGTAACTCCTCCGACACGAGGGTAGATCTAACCCCGTCTGGAGGGACGGTCAAACCTATATATAGTGTACATACCTGGGAAGACTTCGGAGTTGAGTATCTCCGGCTTTAACCAAGTCTCTGTGAGCACTATAATATGGGATGCAAATGAAAGACTATCACAATACAATTTTATTAATTTGCTACGCAAGCCTCTAATATTTTGATAGGAGATAGTAAGTTTTGTAGTTAGTTTTTTGAAGAGGAAGAAGATGAAGAGGCGGATGGTGCAGTGGTCTGGCCACGTGAGGGAAGTTTAATTCCCACGGGCACCTTTTTCTTATTTTTGATCTTAGCTTCAAACTCTTTTACCACCATACTATCCGGCCAAAAATCACCCGAACATATGGTCGAAAAGAGCTCGTTTGGGACAGTTATCTTGAAAGATGATATGTCCCTAGCGTAAGAGAAGTTAAATTTTTCCACTTTTATATTATCGGCTTTTGTTTTGTCTTGTATATACGACAATACATCCAACGATGTTTGATCAGGGGAAAGCCGAGAAACAAAAATTTGTTTCTTTAGTGGAACCACCGCGAGGGGTTTTGGCGCTGCAGATTGTATTTCTGAAGCGCCAACTTGTGCCGGTAGTCCGGACTCATTGTTCCCTTGTGGTGGTAAACTAATCGAGACAGGTGGAATCACTGGTTGAGAAACCAGTGCAGACAATTCGGAATTTTTAGCAATCACAGGGTGATTGCTAAAAATGTGCTGCCGATCTTAGCAGCATATGTCGATTTGCTGCGATTGACAGCTGATCAGTTGTGGAGTCCTGTTGATCATTTGCCCGTGGTTGCGGGGCCTTAGGCAGCCTACCACCAGCGGCTTTTTTGCGCTTTGGAGATTCATCTAATAGCTTAGCAATTTAGATTTTTACCCTTTGCTAGGTCATCACTTGTATGGCCATTAAAACCAGCGCACTTAGTATGCACCATTCTATCACATAGCCAAGAAGTCATTTTTGGCTGCTCAGGTTTTATAACCTGGCAACAATTTTTATAAAAGTAGACAACATTTACGGTTTCCATGTTTAACTGAAATCAGACCACTGAGCGTGCACGAAAGCACAAGACCAAAACTTTCAAGCGAGCTGTAAAAAGAACCGCACGAGAGCAGTCTGCACGCTGAGAAATTTAGATTTTGTGTGGGAGAGCGAAAGAGAGAGAGAGAGAGAGAGTGAGAGCGAAAAGTGCAGTTTATGTGCAAATTAAAATTGTTACTCTTTATTTATTTAAAAAAATAAATTTTATTTTTTAACATTTATTTGGTGATAAACTTTTTCACTTATACTATTACGAGAAACTTGGTAACTTATGTTTAACTTCGAGCTGTTGACGATCTCGTCCCGATTCAGACTCCCGATTCAGACTGACTGGTCTTCAAATTCTAAGTCCTAATCCAATCAACCTCGGCCAGAAGCTTTTCTTTCGGAAAATTACCGAACTTTCGATAAAAGCTTTATGCTGGAAATTTTCCACTGCATTGTGAAATTCAATTATGCTGATCGATGCAATTTTTGATTGATACGCAATAAGTCGGCCGTGGCTTGGTCTCCAAGCGGAAGCTGTGTTTACGTTAAGTTTGGGTTGCTTATGTTAGCGGGTAGCTGAGTGCTGGCAAAGGCAATGACAAAAACAAAGACAAGGGCAATTCCGACGAGACTGAGAATTGGAATTTGTTTATAAATTGTGGAAGGGAGCTATGTTCATGGGTTGGATAACTCTCCCCCCTCTAAAATGACGCGTCCCGCTTCATTATTAATTTCGTTTAAACGTTCATTTAATTCTGTTAAAAATTCTACATCATTATTTGGTTTTTCTGGTTCTGGCCGTTTTTGTTTGGTTACAAATATATAATACCTGATTTTTATTATTAATATAGTAATGAAATACAAAATAATTAAAATTAATAATATAAATGAAATTGAAATTTTCCAATAGTAAATTTCAATAAATGGGTTTAAAATATTAATGTTGTCAAGAGAAAGTTCTGAATTGTTTGATTTTATATATTCTGATATTTCTAAGTTTTTAAAGTGGTTGGTAGTTATGTACTCAAGTATTTTGTTTTCTGAATTGGTGTATGAAATATTATTTATTGTAGTTGTGCTGTTAAATGTTATTAAATATGACCCGTTTAAATGAGAATCGTTCACAATATTATTTCCATTTATTAGAATGGCACCTTCTTGAATGATATCTATATTCTTATTTTTTTCTAGAATTTTAGTGCAAATTGATTTTTCTCCATTTAGTAAGCGGGTAAAGCAAGTCTTATCTTTACTTATAATACAATAGTTGTTCAAAAGTTCGTTCTTAAAATTAGATATTTCATAATAGGTATTTTCGCATTTTGCGACCTGATTACTTATAAGTAATTTTCCATCATTATGTGAAATGGATCTGGCATAGTATCATAAATTTCGCATCTGTTTGTTATAACGGGGTATTTTATATAAATTATTAAGAGTTCTTTATGCAATACAATTTTGAATATGGCGATGTCCATTAAGTCTGCAATAAGTACAGGCTGTTGTTCGTGATCTAATATTTCTTTGATGTCTTCATTGTTTAAAATTTTTGTGTTGAATAAATCAATTTTGGCCAGTGTGATAGTATCAATAATGTTTTGTAAGTCAAATGTTAATAAACGTAGGCGATGTTTTCTTAATGGCAATTCTTGATCGATAAAAATGTTTTTAAAATGATCGGAAAGTGATTTTATCTCTTTAAACAATTTGGAATTAATAATAAATTGTTGGTTATTGTTTTCAATTAAATCATTTATTTTATTCTGTATTTTAATGAAATCATCGTGATCCGGAGTTCCAGCTAACCATTTCCAAACAGTGCCTAACTCATTTATTCCCCTTTTTGATCTAGTTGGTATCAGTTGTGACAAAATTAATTCTATTATCTGTATTTCGTAAGTAATTTCCCATTGTGTCCGTGTATTTTTATCTTTTCTTACATATCCTGATTCTAGATTGATTATTTCTTTATAAAAACTTAAGTTAGTTACGTGGTATAAGTCAGCATATGATTCATAGGTAAGGACATCCTTTTTGTCTTTGAACAGGAAAAATTCGTGATTGGAGTAATCAATTATTTCTGAAGTGGTTATCATTACGAATGTTATTAAAAGTAATACGAAATGCATTTTCTGTAATTTAAATAAAAAAAATATGGTATTTGTTAAAACTTAATGTTGTCTTTGTGAATAGTCCTGTTTCTACTATTTATTATAACTTTGTTAGGTAGGTTTTCCTTAACAACCTGTTTTTTATATCTAGTTTTTAGCTTATTTCTTTCGCCGTGTTTTTTCTCATAAACAACTTGACCTACGTGATATTCTTTTTCTCTGCGACCTTCATTGTGTGTTACTAACATTTTTTCTTGTGTGTTCTTTAGAATTCTTGAAATGTTTTCGTGATTAATTTTATTATATAGAATATCAAAGGGTTTTTGGTTTGTTGTAGAATGAATGCTTTGATTGAATTCTTTTGCGGCTCTAATAATTATTTCAGAATAGTCAGTGAGATTAAATTCTTCTTTTATACAACGAGCTAATTCTGTTAATGTTGAATGTGCTCTTTCTACTTGTCCGTTCGAGGTACTGTGTCTAGGGTCGGCGAAATGTAGAGTTAAACCACATCTTTGTGCAAAGGATTTAAATTGAGCAGAGGTGAAGCTCGGTTCATTATCTGTCATAATTACTTTGGCGTGGGGAAAATGTTGGAGTACTTCCATTACTTTATTCTCGATGTTTAGTTTATTTTGAATTTCTTTTACAACCAGGAATTTTGAATATGCGTCAATACAGGTTAAGAAAATAAGACTTTGCGCGTAAAAAATGTCGATGTGTAAATTCTCTCCTTCTTTAATTGGAATAGGAGCTTCTCCAATAGGGATTTTAATAGGATGCCGGTTGTATTTATTTTCGTTGCAAATTGTACAATTTTTTATGTATTCCTTTAATTTGATATATAAATTTGGCCAATAAAATAATCTATTAATTTGTTTATAATTTTCGTCTAATCCTCTGTGAGCACGACTATGTGTTTCTTCTATTATGATAGCCTTATCTTCGTTATTTTCCACGTCTTGTAGAAATATTTTAGTATAAAGAAATTTGTTGTTAAAGTTATTTTTTAATGGTAATTGAATATGATAAAGATCTTCTAAAGTGCAATGAATTCCTACCGTTATGTTTGGTTTTAGATATTCTCTTAATATTTCTATTAAGTTTTCTGGCGTATCATATTCAATTATATGTCTAGTCTTATCAAAAACAATCAATGACTCATGTATTGTATAACTCCCCTTTGTTAATAACAGTTGTTGTTGAAACTGATTTAACGGTTTTCGGGTCTCTTGTATTACATTTTCAAAACTACTTTCGGCAGAATGCTGTGTATTTTGATCTGAGTTTGATTGTTCTAAGTCGCTGTTAGTAATATTATTTATTTTTATTCGAGATAATGCGTCGGCTACGACATTAGTTGTTCCGGGTTTATGTATTATTTTCGGGGTGAAACTTTCTATAAAGGAGTACCATCTTTTCATTTCTACGTTCGGGTTTTTATCTGATATTGTGAAAGATAAAGATTGATGGTCTGTTTGTATTTCTATACCAATTACACCATATAAGTAATTCCTGAGATTTTTAAGAGCCCAAACTATTGCCAACAATTCTTTTTTATTTGTGGCATAAAGTTGTTCGGTTTTATTTAAAGTTTTGGATATGAAAGTAATTGGTTTATTATCCTGTGATAAAACTGCTCCGATAGCTACATCTGATGCGTCTGTTGTTAAAGTGAATTTTTTGTTATAATCTGGTTGAACTAATTCCACTTGTGCTATTAAATTATCTTTAAGTTCTTTAAAAGCTTTAACAGCTGGGTCGTCTAACTGTATTGTAATTTTTGTAGACATTCTCCTAGAAATTTTTCCATTATCTCCTCCTGGTATTTGGTTAAAGGTTTTGCAATTTTTGCATAATTTCGGACAAATTTACGGTAATAGCCGGTGAGGCCTAGAAAACTTCGAAGTTCTCTAATGTTTTGTGGAATCGGATACTTCATAATTGTGGAGATTTTCTCAGGATCTGTTTTAATTACATTGTGAGATACTATATAACCTAGAAATGCTGTTTCTAATTTAAAGAATTTTGATTTTTCTAGAGAAATTTTCATATTTGCTTGTTGTAAAATATTTATTATTTGAATTAAATCTGTGTAATGTTGTTCAATTGTATTAGAAAAGATTATTATATCATCCATATAAACATGACAAGTTTTTCCGACTTGTTCTCTCAATATGTCATCCATTGCTCTTTGAAATATTCTAGGGGAGTTTGTTAACCCAAATGGCATACGTAAGAATTCAAATTTTCCGTTATTTATAGAGAATGCTGTTTTTTCAATATCTGAATTTTTCATTAAAATTTGGTGGAATCCTGATTCCAGATCAATGGTTGAGAAATATTTTGACTTCCCTAAGTTAGATAATATTACAGACGGATCTTGCATCGGATATCTGTCAGGTATTGTGCTTTCATTTAATTTTTTATAGTCAATAACTAATCGATGTTTTGGAGATCCATCTTCGTTTTGACCTTTTTTAGGCACTACTAAAACTGGTGAATTGTAGGGGCTTCTGCTTGGTCTTATAATTTGTTCTTTTAACATTCTATCGATTTCATTATTAACGAAATCTGAGACCGACATGGCATAAGGATATTGTTTGCTATAAATTGCTCTGTCATTGACTGTATTTATTTCTCCTCGAATATCGGTACGAAAATGAATTTGCGTATTTATTTTAGAATGCTCTTTTTCAATTTTATTCATAACTTTATTTTCAAATTCTTTTATTTGATTTGAAATAATATTTAGGTTATGAATTTTTTCTTTGTCGGAAAACTCAACGACTGCGTGCTCGGTATTTGTAGATTCCAAGCTATTTGATTTAAGACTGACGGAATTAACATCGTCGGCTTGTTCAGGATTTTTTAATCCCAAACTGATATATTGTTTATTAGCGGATAAATCTACGCTGGCGTGCTCAGGATTTTTTGATCCCAAACTGATATATTGTTTATTAGCGGATAAATCTACGCTGGCGTGCTCAGGATTTTTTGATCCCAAACTGATATATTGTTTATTAGCGGATAAATCTACGCTGGCGTGCTCAGGATTTTTTGATCCCAAGCTATATAAACTGCCTTCAGCAATTACCGTTTCGGTTTTATATATCTTTTGCTCATCTAAATATTTTTTAATTATATATTCTTTTAATGGAAGAATATTTTTTTCCTCAATTAAACACAAATCGTTTTTATCCTCGTCAAAATATTGGAGTTTCTCTTTATTTCCCTTATACTCCATGATTCCTTTCTCAATATCTAATTTAGCTCCAATCTTTCTTAACAAATTGAATCCAATTAATAGATCAGATTCTAAACCCTCAATTTCATAGAATAAATGTTGTTCCCCAAATATATTTATCAAATGATAATATTTTATGATTGAATATCCATGAACTGTAGATACTCTTTTGTGTATTGATAATTCCCTTTTATTCTCATAAATACCCTTTTTTATATAACACGCGGTGGCTCCTGTGTCTATTAATATTTTGAATTGTCTTTTAGTTTTTCTGTCTACCCTTGTGATATGAGGCATCCCTCTGTAAGGTGCTGATCTAAAAAATGGTTCTCGTTGATATTATTTACTCTCATTGTTTTATGAGCTGGCTGGTTGACTGTTCCCGTTGATTCCCGTTTTATCGGGGGGTGTGTTTCGGACTGATTTACAAGGCCTGCGCTTGTGTTGTGTTTTTGCGCTGGGTATTGATTATAATTATTTCTTTGGAAATTATTATTAAAATTGTGTCGGTTATTATTATAACTCCACTGGTTGTTATTATTCCTAGGATGATTATAATTTTTAAACGGACGATTTTGAACTCTTATGGAGTCGTCTACTTCCATAGGTTCTGGTGGTGGTTGAACTTTGGAATTATTATTAAAATTCCAATTGTTATTCGTTCCGAAGTTGTGGTGTGGTGGTGGTTGAACTTTGGAATTATTATTAAAATTCCAATTGTTATTCGCTCCGAAGTTCCCGTTTTGCGGCCAATTATTATTTATCCTATTTGGTGTATTATTAATCTGTCTAGGGGCAAATCTAAGGTTGTTTCCTTGATTTCTGTTTTCACTCCTAAATCCATTATACCTATTTGCAAATTGAGCTCTAAAGTTGTTAGACTCTAATTCCTGACACTTTGCCAAAGCATTTGGCAAATCTGGTGGGTTGAGAGAGAAGAGTGTTTCTGAGATTGAACCGTTTAATCCAGAAATAAAAATTCTTAGCGCGTTGCTCCTAATTGTTTTATTTGTTTCCTTGGTTATTAGGCTGTCCTTTCCATGAGTCATTATAGTTTTATTTATAAGTAACGTCATTTTCTTATTTACTTCGTTGTAGAATTCGTTAATGGTCATGCGTCCCTGTCTTAAGATGCTTAATTCTGATTCGAGTATATGGATTGGTCTTTTATCGCTATGGATAAAATCCAATCTAGAAAGAATCGCTTGAAAGTTTAAAACGGTACCATGGTTGGTTAGAGCATCGTGTGCTGCTCCCATGATTTTATTACGTAAAATTGTTAAAGCGATAAAGTATTGTTCACTTTCAATTTTATATAGACTCATTGCGGTTTCCGCCGCTTCTCTCCAGCCTACATATTGGGTTATTTCTCCTGTGAACTTTGGTAAGGATTTAATTACTTCTAATGTAGTTTCGCATTTTATGGTTCGGTCTATTGTTTGGATCTTATAGTCTTCTACCTCATTTTTGTTAGCGGCTAACTGCTCTTCTAACCCTTCAAGTTTTCTGGTTACTTCACTCAACTGTACATTTATTAATCTGTTTATTAATTCCATTGTCAGATTACTGGCGCTGGATATCCCGCCCGAAAGGGTTGATACTGAACCTCCGGTTGCCATTTTTAAATTTAAATTATCAAAACTATTTATCAAATCTTCCAGATTGTTTTAAATTAAATTGATATTGTAATATTTAATTTCAAAGTAGTATTCTCTGTATCTTAATCTTAATTTTTTTAAATTTTATTTAAAGACTTAGTGTTGTTTTTATCTGCTCACGATACTTTCCGTGGGAGTTCTTCCTTCAGCGTAGTTGGTGGAGGGTAGGGGTCTTCCTTCAATTGGTTGTTCTTAATAATTCTTTTTTTGGTGTCTTCCTTCAATTGGTTGTTCTTAATAATTCTTTTATTGGGGTCTTCCTTCAATTTTTTTATATAGCCTTTTTATTTTTGAATTTGAATTTTGAAATTGAATTTGTTTGAATTTCTTTGGTTTCGTAGTTGAGTTCTGAATTTTTATTATTATGTTATGTTTATGTTATGTTTATTTTATTATTATTATTGTTTATTATTATTATGTTCTCGTAATTTGTATTAAGTATTCAGTCCACCTTTTTATGTTAAATACTTAATTGGATTATTACATTTATTGATTTCCAATTAAGTTTTTTTATCACGATCACTTTCACATTAGTTAGGCGTCGTTGTATTGTTGTGGATGTTTTAATTTTTCCACTAAAAATATGGATTGTTGGCGGCGCGAGTTCCGTTTTATTTTTAACTTATTATCGTTAATATTTATTTAGAACTTTTGAATACGCCGCCCCACGTTGGGCGCCAATTAAAATTGTTACTCTTTATTTATTTAAAAAAATAAATTTTATTTTTTAACATTTATTTGGTGATAAACTTTTTCACTTATACTATTACGAGACACTTGGTAACTTATGTTTAACTTCGAGCTGTTGACGATCTCGTCCCGATTCAGACTCCCGATTCAGACTGACTGGTCTTCAAATTCTAAGTCCTAATCCAATCAACCTCGGCCAGAAGCTTTTCTTTCGGAAAATTACCGAACTTTCGATAAAAGCTTTATGCTGGAAATTTTCCACTGCATTGTGAAATTCAATTACGCTGATCGATGCAATTTTTGATTGATACGCAATAAGTCGGCCGTGGCTTGGTCTCCAAGCGGAAGCTGTGTTTACGTTAAGTTTGGGTTGCTTATGTTAGCGGGTAGCTGAGTGCTGGCAAAGGCAATGACAAAAACAAAGACAAGGGCAATTCCGACGAGACTGAGAATTGGAATTTGTTTATAAATTGTGGAAGGGAGCTATGTTCATGGGTTGGATAACTTGCATGCAAAAAACAACACCAAACACCACTGCGAACAACGAACAAAAAGGGAGAGTAAACAAAACAAAGAGACGAAAAATGCAAACTACTTTGTATATTTGTTTAAACTACTGCACAAATCACAAAAGAATCACTCGCGAAGCGAACGGATCTTTAATAATTATGTTTAAATATATGATAATTAAAGAAGATTATTTAAAAACCACGGCTGGTTTGACAAACACAAAATAAAAACCGGGGAGCAAAAAAAAACACGACCGTTCGCTTTGAAAGCTAATAGAAAGTGGGTTATTGAAGTGGGTTATTTCCATATGTATCGCTGCTAATTTCTGCTCAGTAGTAGTTTTATTACTCTCGCCCTTAGTAAATGATCTAGATGCGTATGCAACTGGAACTTAGTGGCCATTGTGGTTTTGAGATAAAACTGCGACACATGCCATTTTGCTAGCATCTGTTGTAATACAAAATTCTTTACTAAAGTCAGTTTCGTTTTTAAATGTAAAAAAAAAACAGATTTTTATTGATCTGACGATAGTCAATTAATAAACTCCATATCTTTTTATCTGAGTTTGGAAGAGATTTTTTCGGTACTAATAGTACTATTTTAATACTAATGGTTTGACTATTTTATAATTGATCAATTTTTGTATTTGTTCTTGAATTTCGTCTTTTTGACTATGAGGATTTCTATAATTTTTAAAATATACTGGCTCATCATCTTTCAATCTCAATCTTTGCTTGTCTAAATTGTTAGCCGATATTGGTTGTGTTTTTGGGTTCTGAATTGTGGTGGGAAATTTGTTGACAATTTAGACATGACCGTTTTATTTTGTTGAACCACATCATAGTTTAAAAATGGATCGTATATTAAGTTGTTTAAATCTTCTAGTTTGTTAGTATAATGTAATAACATAAACATCGTTTGATGTTGAAATGTGTTGGGATGCTGGGGGTTGCTGGTCCTGGAATTTTCCAAGGATGCTGAAAATAGAACACTCGGAGAAAAGCAAACACTTGACCTTTGTAAATGCGCGGGCGCGACCGGGCGTATCTTTATTGCTCGTGGTTAGTTTTTACACTGACTCTTATTCTAATCTGTGGTGATGAGCGGGAGAGCGTAAGAGGGAGCGGAGAGCGTAAGAGGGAGCGGAGAGCGGGTGACAGTCCAAACCCCGTAACTTGAACATTCCGCCCCCCTTACAATCACTGGGGTTGCAACATAGCCATTCTACGGCAGGCTGCAGGCACCGGACACGATCCACCCAAACACGGTCTTTTGATTCCCTCGTCGAAAGTCAGGAATCCGGATTGGATAACCTTTGGATAAATATCTGCTCCTAAGACCATGGAGGCGGTAGCAGGCCGATGGAACTGCTCATCAGCCAGCATGATGTCCCGGTACTTGGACACTACGGTGTCGCTCAATGCCCGGACAGGTGTGCGGATCCGCACCCTTGAGCACGACCTTCAGCTTCGTGTTCGCGTCGATCCTGGAAGGAATCGTCGTCGTGCAGACCTTCTCGTCGCCAACATTGGTCATCGGAAGCTTAAAGGCTGACGCCAACGAAGCGTCGATGCAGCTCATGGGGCTGCACGGATCGATAAGTGCTGCGGTCTCGAAGGTCATCGTCCCGGTCTCCAACTTGACCAGCGCTGTGGGAAGGCTGTTTACGCAGCGACGAGAGCGATGGGCCTGGCGTGGTCGATTCCGGGCGTCGTGGCGGTGAACTCCTACGCTGAGTTGGCGGATTTTGCCGGCGGGAACGTTGGGACGAGGCCGAAGCTGCTTGCCGGGTTGGCACCGGTTGGAGACGCGAGCGCGCTCGCGACCGTTACAACGAAGCTAACCTGCTCGTGCATGTGGAGCAGCGTGTAGTGGGATCGGTCGCACTTCTTGCATCGATCACCGCTTCGGCAGTCTCCCGTGGAATGCTCGTGAGCGAGGCAATTGGCGCAGTATTTGTTGATGAGGACTGCTCGCAAATGCTTTTCAGCGCTGAGCTTTAGGAACCTCGCGCACTTCCGAAGAGGATGGATACCGCGGCAGACTCGTCATCGGTAGGATTGAATACCTAGGGTTCGTGCTCTCCAAGGCACAAGCACTGCGTGCGTTTTGTTGACGAGGGGCCCTGCTGCGCGTAGTTGAATGTTGAAAGGAGATCGAAACGAAATGAAAAATAATGGATGATTAGTGCTAGTGAACTACAACTAGGGACGAAAGGAGCGCCTATTATTGTGGAGATTCGGAAGACTCCGTCGGCAAAAGCACCACTTTTGCCACTGGACGTGCAGGTACGGATATTTACTACACGGACGTTGCCGTCGGCTCCTGGGAAAACAGACTCAATTCTGCCGAGCCGCCACTCATTAGAGGGTAAGTTGTCGTCCTTGATGACGACCATGTCATCGATGCGGAGATTTTTGGACGGGGCCTGCCATTTAGAGCGCTTGTGGAGTTCTTTGAGGTACTCTTCTTTCCATCGCAAACGGAACTGCTGATGGAGAGCTTTCAACTGCTGCCACCGATTAAGAAGGGATTTCATTTCCTCCTTTACTTCGGGTTCCACCTTGGACATAAGGGGTCCCCCGACAAGGAAATGCCCTTGCGTCAGAGCCAGCAAATCTGTCCGATCCTCAGACATAGGAGAAAGCGGCCTGGAGTTAAGGCACGCTTCAATTTTTGCCAAGAGCGTGGAGAGCTCTTCGAACGTGTATTTTCGTGTGGCAGTGCATTTGTAAAATAGCGTCTTAAAACTTTTTACGCCTGCTTCCCAAAGGCCTCCCATATGGGGTGCCCCCAGAGGAATAAATTGCCATTGCATCTCTTGATGAATATAGGCATTCGTCACCAAATCTTTTACGGCTTGAAGGAAATCGCGGGAAAGCAGGGTGGCAGCGCCAACAAAGGTTTTGCCATTGTCTGACTGGACTTGACGTGGACACCCTCTTCTGGATACAAAACGAGAGAAAGCGGCAAGAAATTTTCGGTCGTTAAGTCAGATGTAGGATCTAAATGGATGGCCTTGGTGGAGAAACAAACAAAAACTAACACATACCCCTTTGTAATAAGACATGCTCTTCCCGTATAGTTCTTTATATCGAACAGACCGGCGTAATCCATGCCAGTATACGTGAATGGTCGGGAGAACGATGCTCTTTCTTTGGGCAGGACACCCATCAGTTGGCTTTGCAACCGCTTTTTGTGGATCACACATACTTTGCACGAATTTACTACTGCTTTCATCAGGTTCTTAATTCTCGGAATCCAGTATTTCGACCGGATGAGGCGCACCATTAACTGGTTACCACCATGGAGAGTTATGCGATGAGTGAAATTCGCAAGGAAGCGAGAAAGCAGGCAGTTATACGGAAGAATCACTGGATGGCGTTCATTGTATTGAAGGCTTTCGGAAGCCGCCACACGGCCGCATGCCCTGATCAGTCCTTGCGGATCTAGAAACGGGTTCATGCTTAGGATGGCACTTGAACTTGGCACTGGACGCTTTTCGCTTAGGCAGTGGTATTCCACAAGGAATTCTCTGCGGTGAGTGTTCGAAATTAGGAACCGCTCGGCGGGGGCGATTTCAGTGGCCAGCAAATGCACATCAAATGAAGATGTCTGCCTGCACCGCTGAATGAAGCGATGAACATAAGCTAGGACTCGTAGAGCTTTCTCTAACTTGGAGAAACGTGCCAACCACTCTTCAGAAGGAGCTTTTGCGAGATGGACTTTTAGACTTTTAGCACGCTTCTCCAGGTCGGTCACCGGAGCGTTGTCTTGTCGACCTGAGTTGGCCATTGGTTGCGTGGATTTTGAAACCAAGTCGGTCCGTGCCATCATAACTGGCTATCGGCTAAATCTTGGAGGGAAGCTCCTCTACTTGCCAGGTCTGCTGGATTATGCTCAGATTGAACATGAGACCAATTCTCTGTTTTTCTGGCCTGGGCGATCTTCGTCACCCTATTGGCTACAAATGTGGTCCACTGGCACGCTGGCTTGCTTAACCATGCAAGCACTATCGTGGAGTCCGGCCAACAGTAAAGTTCGGAGTTAATCGTAGGCATCTGCGGAATGATGGCTGCAGCCATTTCGGAAAGCAATAACGCTCCGCACAGCTCCAGTCTTGGGAGCGAAACCGTTTTGACTGGTGCTACCCGGGTTTTCGCGGTTAGGAGTTGCACCATAATGGTGCTGCCCACTTCTACGCGGACATATATTGCCGCCCCATAAGCCTTTTGCGATGCATCGCAAAAGCCATGATGCTCGACCTTGAAATCTGGACGAAACGATAGCCAGCGTGGAATGCGTATCTGCTCTAACACTGAATTACTTTGAAGAAAATTAAGCCATCGCTCATTTGGAATGTTTTCGTCCCACCCAAGCTCCTGCAGCCAAATCTCCTGCATGAAAATTTTGGCTCGAACGATAAACGGCGCTAACCAGCCGGCAGGGTCGAACAATTTGGCAATTTGGGACAGGACTTGGCGTTTTGTAAAGGACGTTTCGATAGCCAACTCTGGCGGGACGAAGAAGAATTCGTCGGAGGTTGCCTTCCAGCGAATACCGAGGGTTTTGGCAGTACTTTCTGCATCGATCTCGAGAAAATCTCGAGAAAAGTATTTAAAAGATGGTTTCTCTGAACGGCCGCTAAAACTTCCTTTTGGTTGGAGGTCCATTTCCTCAATGGAAATCCGGCGGAGTTCAGAGCGTCTCGGAGCTCTTGCACCATGAGCTGAGCTTCTTCCGTGGAGTCCGCTCCGGCTAGAACATCATCCACATACATGAAATTTCGTATGACATTGCTAGCTTTTGGATGGCTGAGTTCTACGTCAGCTGCTAGCTGCTGCAGTACTCGGATGGCCAGGAAAGGCGCGCAATTGACTCCAAAGGTTACTGTTTTCAATTCGAAATCTCTGATTTCCCCTCTATTGTTACGGAAAAGTATTCGCTGGAATGGAGTGTGTTTCGGATCTACCCAGATCTGCCGATACATTTTTTCGATATCGGCGCTGAACACGTATCGGAAATAGCGCCACTTCAGAATTTGAATGGTCAAGTCGGACTGTAAGACAGGGCCAGCATGAAGGATATCATTTAAACTGGTACTATTCGATGAAGGGCTGGAGGCATTGAATACTACACGGAGTTTAGTAGTTATGCTTTCCGGTTTTAGGACGGCGTGATGTGGCATATAATAGGCGTAGCAATCATGGGTAGGAAGAACTTGTCGCATGTGCTTTAAGTCGAGATATTGCTGGATCACCGAATCGTATCTCGCTTTCAAGGCCTCATCTCTTTTTAGACGCTGCTCATTTCTTAAGAACTGAGCCAACGCGAAAGACCTAGAATGCCTAGAATGCCCGGAACCGATATGTTCTGGGTCGCGAAAAGGCAGAGTAACGACATATTTGCCGCACTCGTTTCTCGTGGTCGTTTGAAGGAAATTCTTCTCGCACATGGAATCGGATTCTTTTACCAACTTTGTTGGTATATTCTCCACCTCCCAAAATTTTGTGAGTAGTTTGTCCAGTGAATTATCGTACGCGTGGGAGATCTGTATCGAAAAAGAGGAAATTCTGCTTTGGGCTGAGGCTGACACTGGCCCAGTTAGTACCCAGCCGAAAATGGTCTCTTGCCCCAAAAGAGAGCCACAGATGTTGGTTTTGGCTCCACTCAGAAGCACCGAAGGCAGAATGTCGGCTCCGATAAGGACATCTATTTGTGCGCTCTCATAGAATTTTGGGTCCGCCAGTGGAAAATCGGGAAGATCCCGAAGGAAATTTTGCGGAATTGGGTAGGAAGGCAGATTTCCGGCTAGTTGAGGGAGGACATAGGCCGTCGTCTCCAACTGCAACGCGGGCCTAGTCGGAGATCGGATGGTGAACCTGCAGAGCTACTTGCACTGAGCAGCTACTGTTTGGTTTAAGCCCGAGACTTGAACCACCTGGAATGGCAATCTAATTAGATTGAACAGTCGCTCGGTTATGAATGTCGCTTCTGATCTGGAGTCGATCAGGGCGCGTGCCTTAAAGTTAGTGCCAAGATGGGAAATATTGATTATGGCAGTGCCAAGAAGGATAGCTCTTGAGCCCGTGGCGAAATAATTTTGAACACCGCCTTCTCATTTGGAACGAATTTGGCCTGATTTGCGGAAATTTGCCTTGCAGGATTTGAAGGGCTTGAATTGCTGGAACAGAGGTTGTTTCGGTGCAACAACATGTGATGCCGGCCACGGCAAGTAAAACAATTGTGAGTGCTTTTGCACTCACGAAGCTGATGTCCCGTTGCGAAGCAGTTTAAGCATAACTGCTTCCGTTTAATGTAGGCTGACCGGTCGTCAACCGACATTTGGAGAAACCGCGGACATACACGGACAGGATGGTTCTCCTTGTTGCACAAGTCGCAACTTTTCAATTTTGGAGCCACTTTCGTCTCATAGGAATTTAATTTTCTAGAGGGCCCACTTGAGTTTATCGCTTTGGAATGCGACTGACTCGGTAAGGACGGTCTCACATCATCGATTGCTTCTAGGGTTCGATGACGTTCTGTGAGGAAGGTATTCAGCTCTCCCCATGTCGGGATGTCGGCTTTCTTATGTAGCGACTGCTCCCATAAGGAGAGAGTTATCTTCGGGAGCTTGGATGAACACAGATATACCAGCAGGCAGTCCCAGTTCTCAGTGTTGATGCTTGATAGTTCTAAGGCATGTTTTGTATTATAATGTTTTTATTGGTTTTTTATTTGTGGTTGGCCAACCAAACAAAATGTATTATGAATTAAAAATTTTTAACCTATCTTTATGGACTATCTGTTTTTTATTTTTATTTCCTATAATTGTAATGTTGTCATTATCTCCTATTTCTGAAACTAAATATGGTCCTAAATAATTATTGTCAAGTTTATGACCCGTTTCGTTTTTAAGTAATATCTTATCTCCTATTTTTAATTCAAAGTTACTAATATTTCTATCATATTTTATCTTTCTATCGGCTTTTGCCTTGTGTAATATATTTTTAGCTCTTCTATATGCTATTTCTAATCTTAGCTTAACTTCTTTTGAATAGTCATCCATGTTGTAAAAAGGATCTATTCTGTCTATCCTGTTAAAATCTATGAACTGTCTTGGTAATCTTCCAAATACTAATTCATATGGACAATATTCATGATGGTGTTGTGTTGAAACAATAAGTAAAATATTGTATCCATATATCCCAATCGGTTTTGTCAACAGATATATATGAGCGAACATACTCGTTGAAAGTTCTGTGACTTCGTTCTATTGTTCCTAATGTCTGGTGATGGTGTGCTGTTGAAGTAATGTTTTTTATCTTCATATATTTGCACAGGTCGTCTATAATTTGGTTTTTATATTCCGTTCCCATGTCCGTTATGATTGTTTTCATTGGACCGTACTTTAGAATAAAATTTTCGAATATAGCCTTAGCAACTGATCTTGCACTTTTATTTGGAATAGGTACCGTTACCAAATATTTTGTTAAATCGCAAATGATAGTAACAGCATACTCATTTCCGTTTTCTGATCTTGGCAGTGGACCAATGGTATCTATCAAAAGTATATCAAATGCTGCTGCTGGCGTTTCTGTTATCGTCAAAGGTGTTTTAGTATGTTTTGTTGTCTTGGCTTGTTGACATTTTAAACATGTTTTAACATATTTACTTATTGCCTTTGTCATTTGTGGCCAATAATAATAGTTTTTTATTTTCCTCAGAGTTCTAGAAATTCCTGAATGGCCTCCTTCTGATGGATCATCATGATATTTAGACAGTATTGCTTTTATTTGAACCTTATCATTTTTATCTATCTTAGTCACCTTGTTTATTAGCGCTATTTTTAAGTTTTTTAATATTTTATTGCCCTTTTCTTTAAAATTCTTTATAGTGACAAATTCGAAGATTTGTTCACTTGGTGACAATTGTGTTTGAATGATGCTATTTATTCTTGCTTCTTCATTAAGCCTTTGAAAGAATTGATCTAAATCGATTATTTCATTAGAATAAAAATTAGTCATATCAAAACGTGTTATAATTTGTTTTCCTCTTTTCAACAAGCACTTATGCTTGTCTATTTTGAGTATAACATATTTTTTGGCATCAATGTTATTGATTACCTGATAGATATTGGGCATTTTTATATTTTCTTTCTTATTTGGTTAATGCAATTTTTCACCTGCGCAGGTATTTTTCTGTCTTGTTGTAGATCTTGTTGTGACCTTTAGTATCTGTCTATTCATCGCTTTAAGTTCTCCGATGGTTATTCGGGACAATGCGTCTGCAACATGATTATCTTTCCCCTTGAGATATTCTACTGTGAATTCAAACTCCTCCAAGTCTAGTCTCATTCTGGTTAATTTTGAACTGGGGTTTCTCATCGAAAAAAGATATGATAGTGGCCTATGGTCACTTTGTACTAAGAAATGTCTACCATATACGTATGTTCTGAAGTGATTTATTGCCCAGTGAATAGCTGCTAGCTCCTGCTTTGTAGTGGACTTATTACTTTCGCCTTTTGTAAAGCTTCTTGAAGCGTATGCCACTGGTAGCTGTTGACCGTTATGGTCTTGAGATAGTACCGCTCCACATGCTTGTTTACTAGCATCTGTGGTTATGCAAAATTGTTTGCTGAAATCTGGGTACTGAAGGAGTGTTGGTTTCATTAATTCCCTTTTGAGATATTCGAATGCATCATTGCATTCGCTTGTCCATTCAAATGGAACATTCTTTTTACAAAGCCTCGTTAAGTGGCGTGATTTCTCAGAAAAGTTCTTAATAAATCTTCTGTAATAATTGCAAAATGCCACGAATCGTCTAGCTTCGTCTGCGTTTACTGGTTTGGGGTAATTTTTTATTACCTCATATTTAGAGTCATCTGGCAATATACCTTTGTCAGTACACTTGTGACATAAATAAGTAACCTCTTTCATGAAGAAAGTGCATTTTTCTGGATGTAGTTTTAAATTATGTTGCCTACATAATTTGAAAACGTCTGTTAAATTTTTAAGCATGTGCTTTTCAGAACAGCCTATGACTACTAAATCATCCATATACAGAAATGCTTGCGAAGGCGTTAAGCCTGAAAATGCAAGAGTCATCATTCTTTGGAAAGAATTTGGGGCTATTTTTAAACCAGATGGTAATCTGGTAATGCTCCTGTTGAAGTTGAGAATGATGTTATATTTCTTGACCTTTCGTCTAATTCTATTTGATGAAATCCTGACATCAGGTCTAGGCACGAGAAATATTTTGCTCGACCTAATTGATCAAGAATATCTTCTATTCTTGGAAGTGGGAATTTATCTGCTAGCAGTTTCTTGTTGATCTGGCGATAATCCACTACTAATCGCCATCTCTTTTCCGCCGAGTTAGGCAGTGATTTCTTGGGTACCAAGAGAAGTGGGCTATTATATTCTGAAATAGATGGTTCGACAATGCCATCTTTTATTAATTTGTCAACTTGCCTTTGAATTTCTGGCTTTTGACTTTCTGGCATTCTATAGTTTTTGATATAGACTGGAGTTTTGTCATTTAATCTCAATTTTTGCTTATAAAAATTATTAGCTGATATGGTTTCTGTTTCAAGACCAAAAATATGGCTATATTCGGTGCATAATTTTGTTAAATCGCTTTTGAATAACGATGGAAATTTAAGAAGTTTTAATACTTCTGAAGTTCTTTGTGCACTATTTTCTATATTTGCATTGTATACATCATAATCATCCAATGATTCGCTTTTTATATTTGCGCTACTAACTATAGCGTCTTTTTCAGTTGTATTAATAATTCGAATCAAGACGTTCTGAGTGTTTACGAGTGCACTTGCTATTATTATGCCAGGTTGCAATTCCTGGTTGGGGATGAGGACATGTGTGTCAGTAGATGTTAGCTGAATCTTTCGAATCACTTCTGATCTAGCTGGCAAAATTATTTCGTTATCTAGTGAATGTATAATAGGAATGTTTATGTTCCTGAAATTTTTGGGCCTCAAAGTGAACCAATCTTCTTGGTCGTGGAATTCCAAAATACAATTGTATTTCTTAATGAAATCCAAGCCAATTATACCATCCACTGGTATAGGAAAATTGTCAGGTACGATATGGAATTCATATGGTATTGCTGCATTAGCAATACACATTTCTAAATGTAGTGTACACCTAGAGACTGAATTGTCCCTTGCCCTATTCCTGATATATTTGTTGTGTTTTTTGGATTTAAATCGTTAAGATTATTGTTTCTGCATTTAAGCAGGGAAATTTCTGCACCTGTATCTATTTAAAGAGTTACCCATGAATTGGTACTCATATTCTTTAATCGTATAAAAATGCTTAAATTGAGATTAATTTTGTATAATTTTACTGTAGATTGTCGCTCAAGGGGGCATGTTCGTTTTCCGATTGTATGTTTCGGACATTGTGGGTATGACTTGTTTTATAGTTATGGTTTTGGTTACCTCTTGAGTAACCTCCACCTCTATTATAATTTTGGTTACCACCTCGTCCTCTGTTTCCACTATGGTAACCACCTCGACCTCTATAATTGTTGTTGTATGAGTTATAATTTCCTCGGCCATTACCCCTGTTTTGGTAATTTCCTCGGTAATTATTACCTCGATAGTGTCCTCTATTATTATAGAATAATACACTATTTGAATTGCCGGTCATTTCTTTACTGCAGTGTATGTATTTTTCAATCACGCTATTCATTGTGTTGAAATTTCCAGCTTCCAATATGGTTTTGAGCTTCTCGTGCCCACAATTCTTGGTCATTGCAGATATGGCTTCCTTTGTAGCGAATTTGTCTGCATTATTTGAATCTAAACCATCATCTATATAGGCTGCTTCGAGCAACCCACGTAGGTTTTCTATCTCTGTGGTATATTGCGCTGCAGTTTTGCCGCGCTGTTGTGTACTAAGCATTTTTGCTTTGATGACATCGGGCGATTCGCCTTTAACTGATGCTTTTAATACATTTATTATACCGATAATGGTCTTTTCATTTTCAACTTTGTATGATAATGGACCAAGTACCTTTGTCTTGATTACCTCTATCGCTAGCATCTCCTGATCTCCTTTTGTCAGATCTATTAGCCGGAGGGCCGTCAGGAATCTATTTCAGTTTAACTTTTTGCCGTCAAACTCAGGTATTGTGGACGAAATTTGTCGCACATATTCCCTTGATGTTGCGGAGTCTGTCATTTTGGATGCTTCCTGTATTCTTGAAGTATTTGAATCTTAAAGTTCTTCTTCAAGTAATTCGGGTAATGTTATTACCGCTGGAATTGCAAGATCGTGGAGATCCTCTTCTTTTATTTCTATTTCCGATTCTCCTACACTTTCGATATCCTCACCGATCTCAGCCACTATAGGTGTGCTTAAAATCGTTGGGATTGTAATATTTAAGTTATGTCTGTACTTGACGTTTAACAAGTTCTCACGGAACCTGTTTAGAAATTTTACTGCTTGAGATAAATGATTTTTTGTTAATCTTTTCCTTTCTCTGTAAATTAATTGGCGTGCTTCATTAAAGCATCTTACCAATATCTGCGCATGCTTGTTGAGAGTGTATTGTTGCACTTCTCTATTTGGTGTCATGCATTTATAAGACTTGTCGAAAGTCGTTTTAATTTCTTTAAGCTCGTTTTTTATTTCTTGCCAGTCCATTTAAAGAATAATATGGATTTATCTGTGCAATCGAACTTTATAAATTGTGGCCTCTCCTAAAATGGTTTCTTCAATAATCTTTTTTTTTTTTTTTCATTCTAGTTTTCTGGTATTAAAAATAAAAATTTTAGATCATCTTAATTCAAAATACATTTTGGGTGTGTTTTTTTTTTTTTTAATTTTATCTGCTCTGCTTATATAACGCTTCTTTATTATCTTGTTATGCTTAACATATAGCGTTAATATAAACTGAGCGACTGTTACGATCGTCAAGATCAAAAGGAGTAACCACAGTGACTGAATGTCTTCTGTATGGTCGACTATTTTTAAGTTATTGACCACATTGGCCGTATTATCTTTTGTCTGACTATCGTCAGATCCAAACCAACCCATTTTTGTATATTTTTTTTTTTTTATTTTTGGGTTTTGGTTTATTTTACTTTAAAAATATGTTGTTTTGATTTTTTTTTTTTTTTAATATTGTTACATTTTCCTGCCTAATTGGTGTATGGCTTTACGGGCCATTCTTCTCATCGGGCAGAAAAAGTTCCGCTCAATGTTACAATATTTTGTGTAATATTAATATGCAGCGCAGTGCATCGAGGGTGGTGTGCCACGCAGGGCAACAACAAAAAAAAAAATATATTTTATTTTGCAGCTCCTACTTGTTTCACTCTCCTTGCGTCAGCTGGACGTCGCCGGGGTTGGCACGCTGACACTCCCTCGATGACGTAGTGAGCGGGCTGTTCACCACGTTGATGATGATGTCCTCATTTAGGGGTTATGTGCTGGGGCTGCAATGTCTGCACGTATTTTCACAATGTGGTGTGAAAAGTGGTCCCTCGCAGTCGTTCGGCCATCTTTTTTTAAAAACAGGCAGGCTTTTCGGATTGGGAGTTGGAGTTTTGTTAATTGTTAACGATTTTATTTGTTTTTCTGAATGAGCGGGTGTGGTGGGGATTTTTTTCTTAAGATATTCGACACAGTGGTCTAGCTCAGCTTGTAGTTTTTGAGCTTTCGACCATTGGGGCGGTGGAGTGTTCGTATATAATAGCCACTTTATGTGCGCTATTCTCTTTTTTGCTTTATTTTGAACACCGCCCCTGTTTTTACCCATCACACCAACACTCTACTCACTCAGATCGCTGTTCTCCAAAATTGCCGCCGTCTTGGTGGATAAGCATCGAATGCCGGGCATGCTGATCATCAGTTCAGTGCTTGTTGATGGAAGTTGAAAATTATCACAAGCGTTTTCCTTTAGCTTCTGCTACAACTTATAACGGTCCTGTCACGGTCGCCATGTAATGATGAACTCCAATTAAGAACACAAGTCCGTTTTGAGTTGAATGCAGCCGTCGGGCTGACTTTATATTTATTCAAATTATTCTTTTGATTTTAGAGTAGGCAGAAATGGTTCTGCCAGCTCAACGTCTACAGAGTATCTGATTTTACAGTTTTGAATATATTTGGACTTAGGCTAATCCGCGTAGCTGCGCTGCCTGGTACGCCAGCGGCGGAGCGGCGTTCTTATGTATATCTTATATATCTAGGCTTATCGGGAGAGCGAGCTATGTATGTACGTATGTAATATGCATTTGGTCGGCGTGTGAATGCTGACCATGCACTTATACTTTTTGGCCTTCAAGTGGGCAATGCACTTATACTTTGTGGCCTTCAAGTGGGCGATCATGTTACATCCGCCCTGGGTCTAACTGCGTGCATAGACATAAACATAAACATAGCAACCAAGTGCTGCCATATGTTAATATGCTATTTTATTTAATTGTTCTTAATATTGCATAGGCACATACTACATTGGCATTTAAATGGAATAACTTTTCAACCGGAGTCAGCCGTGGATTATTGATATAAATGGCTGTGAAAAGATCCCGGAAAGTCGGTCAGCGAAGATAGTCGCCTGCAAAAACTTCTGTATCGCATGGAGGCAACCGACAGCCAGAGGAAATGTAGGCCTGGGGCGCAGCGTTCGCGGCTGGGATGGACTGAGACGTGCCTTGCTCGATTTTATCAACGAGCTGGGCGACACACCTTTCATAGACTGAATAGCAATAACTGTATTTAGCCCTGAGAATAGGCATGTTGCTTGCTGCCGCTTCGCCTGCTGACACAAGGCACTCTGAGCAGAGGTCGAATTCCTTTTCAACCTTGTCCCATAGAGTTCGGACTTGGTCGTGACGGACGCTAAGCATCGTGACGGTTGGAGCTGCGGATTCCGGAGTGTTGATCTGAGCCTCAAATTCGCTTAAGCGGTCAGAAACCGAAATGAATTTGGCTAGCGCTAGATCGGAAACAGCCATATTTTAAGCTGTGCGCTGTACTGTGGCTTTGGATGGAGTAGCACAGTCGTCGGAAATCTGCGCAGGCGTTCTCACCAAAATGCTTGGGATTCTTGGACTCTTGGGCCCTTGTGGTGAAAAAATAGACCTGGGTTTGTCAGCGGACACTTTCTTCTTATCGCCCCGATGGGCATAATCGAAGAAATACGAAATGGAAGGGAAGCCCAGTCACACTTTTGAAAAATTAGACAGATTCCTCAGACTGCACTTAATAATTTAAGTGGTGTAAAATTTACGAAGTGGAAATGCCGTAGTTTAGACTAATCGGACAGGTGACTCGGAGGGAACAGCGAATTGTATAAATGACCTGTGATTTATGGTAATTGGGTCCACCTTATTTACGGTTGGAACATTTGGAATGTGGAACACGGTGAAATAAAAAGTTTATTAGAACGAAGAAAATTTTATTCTTTTGTTTACAACTGGAAACGGAGAAAATGGAATGGTGGAATTGGAGTCTTTTCTCCGCGTTGTAAGTACTTCTAAAACAACCACAAATTAATATCCAAGCAATACGAAAAAAAAATATTTGTCGGGTGAACGACTTGTATTTGGCGGTCGTATTATTTATTTATGGATAATTATTTTTTTAAAAGTTTAAAAAAAAAAAAAATTTTTTAAAAATAATTTAATAAATATTGAAAAGGTTATTTGTTAAAAGAGAAAAAAAAAACGCTTTTAATTTAATGCTCGGAAATTAATTTGGAAATTTACGGAAAAATTGATAGAAAACAAAACGCCTTTTCCGCGTCGGCACTTGGAATAAATTTTATTTGTGGTTTGGATTTGCCGACGGGAAACAATTTGAACTTTGGTAAACTTTGGTTAAAAGGAATGCAGATGATATGCGCAATATATGTCGGTCATATATGTGGTGGGTATGTGTTGTTTGTTTCGTTGTTGTATTCTTTGATAGCACAGCAAATTGTATTAAGTGGACTGCGGAGATCGGACTGCAGAGTTAAAGCAAAAAAATGTGTTGCGAAAAGAATTTGGCTTGCGTTGGACACAGTGAAACGAAAACAGAATGTTTGCCACCTTTGGCAGAGCTTTGGACTTTAGAAATTTTCACTGAACTTGGCACAAATGAATTTCACTTTTTCACATTTTAAATTTTGCACTTTTCGGAATGGATGAATATTTAAATATATTCGGAAATTGGGGCTTAGAAATTTTCACGAACTAGGGTGAAAGGAGAACGGTGGGTAATAGGGCGGCGCCCGTGAGAATGGATAAGTACTTTTCTTTAATTGCCTTTTGTCGGAGAAATCCGTTAGATTTGACAATAAATCTTACAGCAAATTGAACGAAATTAGATTTTCGAACCTTTTGCTGCAGACCGGCAATTAAAGGGAATGGAAGTTTCGTACTTATCTTATAAGTTGGTCGCTGGTGGACAAACTTGAAATATCCAGGAAATCCGGCTCGAAGGACCAAAATGTTGGGATGCTGGGGGTTGCTGGTCCTGGAATTATCCAAGGAAGCTGAAAATAGAACACTCGGAGAAAAGCGAACACTTGACTTTTGTAAATGCGCGGGCGCGACCGGTCGTATCTTTATTGCTCGTGGTTAGTTTTTACACTGACGCTTATTCTAATTAGTTGGGTTCTCCCAAGCGCAGCGGAGACTCCTTGGAGACTCTGTGGTGAAGAGCGGGAGAGCGTAAGAGGGAGCGGAGAGCGGGTGACAGTCCAAACCCCGTAACTTGAACACTGGGTTACGATATGTCCCAGGAAGTCGATTTTCTTCCTTAAAAAGCTACACTTTCTTGGTTGGATTTTTAGATTTGAGTTTTGGAGTTTTGTGAAAACAGATTTAATATCTGCTATATGTTTTTGGAGTGAGGGTGAGAATACAATTATATCGTCGAGATAGACGAGACAGACGTTGCCGACTAAGTCACCTAAAACGTTGCCCATAACGCGTTGGGACGCAGTAGGGGCGCTCTTGAGACCGAAAGTCATTCTCGTGCACTCGTAATGCCCATTTTTGACGGTGAATTTCGTGTTGCTCGCGTGGCTTAATTTCAATTTCAATTAGGTGAAAGCCAGTTGCTAAGTCTATTGTCGTGAAATACATGGTCTTTTCTTTGCTGCCTAGTATATCTGCAATGTTCGGGATAATGTATCTATCAGAGAAAGTTTTCTCATTTAATTTCCCAAAATCGATTACCAAGCGACAGTTTTTTCCCCTATGATGTCACTTTTCTTAGGTACGACCCAGACGGGTGCACTCTAGGGGGAATGGCTGTTTTTATGATGTTTTGTTCGAGCATTTTTGAAATTTGCCTTCGAACTTCGTCTTTATGTACAAATGGGTAACGGTAAGATTTTGTGTGAATCGGTATATTATCTATTGGTGGTATAGAGTGTTTGACGGCGTTGCAGAAAGTTAGTTGGTTGTTTTCGTTGTGGAAAAGTCTTTTTAATAACTTGCACAGTTTAAGTATGTATTGTTTTTCCTCGCTGTTGTTATAGCTCTAGAAATTTCTTTCCTTTAAAATTACGACATGGAAATATAAAGATTTATCGCAAACAAACCTAAGCTTTTATGTAGTCTTCTGCAGAACACGCGATGGGACTACAGAAATTAACTCGACGTATTTTATTTTCTTCGATCTTCGTGTATCTCATTTTCTTTTCTTAAACAATTAAATTTTAAGAAACCCTCTGCAGAGCACGCGATGGGACTGCACAGGCCATTCACATATTTATTCTTTCTTTATTACGTCATTTTACTCGAATCATAATCTCCGGGCCGGTCTAAGGTGTCATTCGACCCGTGCCGAGAGTCTGCCAGGCTGGGGGCCCGGGAAACAACTAGCCCAGTCGCTAACGGAGAGTCCGGGCAATTGGCGTCCGCCCGGTCTAGTTAGTCTTACCCGGGTACTCTGCCCGGTTGGACCGTTTATTTCTCTGCAACTCGTGGGAACTATAAACAATAGACCTAAAAATATCAAAATACCGCAGGCCTTGACTGCGGGAAATGTCGGAAGACAATTTGAGGACCGTCTCCTTGACGGAGAGCGGCCTACTTCGGTGGTAACACAAAAAAATTCTCGTAATCGGAGTGTGCCAACGGCACAAGCACGCCCAGTTGCGGGAGGGAAGAATCCGGCAGCCACCCCGAGTCACTCGAATGTGGTCCAAGCCGGCCAAGCGGGACGGGCTAAAAACCCTGACACCTCCGACGGAAACGCCTAAGGAGTAGAAGGTGGAGAAGAGCAGGCCACTGACTGATATTTTCGATGGCCCAAGTACCTCAAGTGCTGCAAAGGCAACTGAGGTACGCAAGCAAGTACTTATATGCGGCCGTAACTGGGGCCATTAACGTTGCGGTCGTACCAGAGGGATACCCCGAAGTCGTCCTCAGGAGTGAGAGCCTCTTACAGCTCGAGGACGCACTACTGGAAGAGATAATCCTGTTCGGTTGGTATTCTCCAATTAAGTTTGGAGGAATCCACTGCCTCAGGCTTCTCCCTAGCAGTAAATGTCAGATCACAGAATTATTCGTTTTAACATAGGGCTAAGTCTAGAATGTAGCGAAAATACGAACTGGGAAGGGTTCAATGCCTCCTTACTGCGAGATCCAGTTACTAGAGTAACCGGGAAACTCCGTACCACTCTAGAACTGGAGACGAAGATATTAACTCGTGTTTTACTAACGCGTTCAGAGAAAGCTGATCCCTTGGCCGAGCCAGGGATAAAGGTGCTCCATGGCGGAACTACCAATTGGAGAAGTTGCGGAGAGCGACCAGGCGTCTCTTTAACAAAGCAAAAAGAGAAGGGAATTGGGATGCCTACCGGAATAAACTGACCATGTATAACCATGAGATCAGGAAAGCCAAACGAAAGAATTATAGAACCTTCTGTGACGCAAGGTGCTAGACTTCACAGAGCAATCTCCAAAGGAGTGCCAGAATCAAATCAGGCAATACGAAAGGATAACTCCTATACTATAGGAAGTAAGGAATAACTTGAGATACTACTGGCTGGCAACTCACTTTCCGGGAAGCACGCTCCAAACGGATGGGAATACCCTGGTAACGGCAAAAAATCAATAGTAACAACGGAGAGATTAAGATGGGCAATTGGTACATTCCAGCCCTACAAATCTCCTGGTCCAGATGGCATTCAGCCAATCTTGCTTCAACGAGCGCTATCTACTGCCTGGAGTATAGCAAAAGTGGTCTTCATTCCGAAAGCTGGAAAGAAATACATCACTGATCCGAAGTCGTTCAGACCCATCAGCTTGACATCATTTTTGCTAAAAACGTTGGAAAAGGTAGTGGATTAGAAGCTAGCATTAGAAGCACTCTGCTTGTGGAGCATCCGCTCCAACGGACGCAGCATGCCTACAGGGCGGGCAGATCAACTGATACTGCCCTATATCACCTGAAAAGCCATATTGAGGATTCACTGACTCATAAGGAAGTGGCATTATGTGCCTTCTTTAGACATACGGGGTACTTTCGACAATACCTCCCCTGAGTCATGTCAACGCATCCCTGGCAAGAAGAGGACTAGATGTGACAACCAGCAGATGGATCAAATCACTACTGGCATCTAGGCGAGCCATGGCCACTATAGGAGGACAGTCGTCCACAGTATCTACCACAAGGGGTTGCCCCCAGAAGGTGTCCTCTCGCCTCTCCTGGGTATATTTTGCCAAGGCTATGCTGACGATATTGTCATTATAGCTAGAGGTAAATATGAGCAAACAGTCTGCGATATTATTCGAATGGTGCAAGGAAGTAGGCCTGAGCCTAAATCCTAGCAAAACTCTTATTGTTCCTTTCACAAATAGGTACAAGCTACAGAGAATGAAGGCAATAACCCTGTCAGAATGTCGCATAGAGGCCAGAAAAGAAGTTAAGTATCTTGGGATACTTATGGAGGTGATGCCGCTTCATATCGTCATTGAAATGAAACGGAAAGCCACCCTAATAAGAATTGATGGAGTAGGAAATGACTGTATCCTCAAAAGTAAGGATGCTGAAAGCCTTAAAAGGGATATCCCAGGGATGGCAAGGACATTGCTATACTGCCTGATAGTCAAGCAGCCATAAAGGCGCTCAGCAAAGCTAAGATAACATCTAAGCAATTAAATGAAGCGAGGTGGCAACGACAGTTCGCTGAACGGTTGGAGGGTTGGAGGGTCTGTGTGCCGGTAGGAACCGGTGACTCGCGCATTCAATTTCTTGGCCATGTTATAGCAAATCACAAAATTTACCCCTCACCCGAGAAAATAGAAGCTGTAACCAAGATGCCACAAACTATTTAGCAAGTAGAAAGTTTTTTGGGCTTGACGGGTTATTTCAGGACGTTTATAGAAAATTACGCAGGCATAGCTACACCTTGAACTGAGTTGACAAAGAAAAAGGCAATGTTTAGATTCGATTTAAATGAAGAAAATGAGCACTTTTATTACAGTCGACGATGGTCTATTGCATCCTGTTTATTTTATGTCAAAGAAGATCACGGTACCGTACGGTACACGGTACGACCCAGACAGGTACACTCCAGGGTGAATGGCTGTTTTTTATGATGTTTTGTTCGAGCATTTTTGAAATTTGCTTTCGAACTTCGTCTTTATGTACAAATGGGTAACGGTAAGATTTTGTGTGAATCGGTATATTATCTGTTGGTGGTATAGAGTGTTTGACGGCGTTGCAGAAAGTGAATTGGTTGTTTTCGTTGTTGAAAAGTCTTTTTAATAACTTGCACAGCTTAAGTATGTATTGTTTTTCCTCGCTGTCGTTATAGCTCTAGAAATTTCTTTCCTTTAAAACGACATGGAAATATAAAGATTTATTGCAAACAAACCTAAGCTTTTATGTAGTCTTCTGTAGAACACGCGATGGGACCACAGAAATGAACTCGACGTATTTTATTTTCTTCGATCTTCGTGTATCTCATTTTATTTTCTTAAACAATTTAAATTTTAAGCAACCCTCTGCAGAACACGCGATGGGACTGCACAGGCCATTCACATATTTATTTTTTCTTTATTACGTCATTTTACTCGAATCATAATCTCCGGACCGGACTAAGGTGTCATTCGACCCGTGCCGAGAGTCTGCCAGGCTGGGGGCCCGGGAAACAACTAGTCCAGTCGCTAACGGAGAGTCCGGGCAATTGGCGTCCGCCCGGTCTAGTTAGCCTTACCCGGGTACTCTGCACGGGTGGACCGTTTATTTCTCTGCAACTCGTGGGAACTATGAACAATAGACCTAAAAAGATCAAAATACCGCAGGCCTTGACTGCGGGAAAAGTTCGGAAGACAATTTGAGGACCGTCTCCTTGACGGAGAGCGGCCTACTTTGGTGGTAACACCAAAAAATGCTCGTAATCGGAGTGTGCCAACGGCACAAGCACGCCCAGTTGCGGGAGGGAAGAATCCGACAGCCACACCGAGTCACTCGAATGTGGTCCAAGCCGGCCAAGCGTAACGGGCTAAAAACCCTGACACCTTCGACGGAAACGCCTAAGGAGTAGAAGGTGGAGAAGAGCAGGCCACTGACTGATATTTTCGATGGCCCAAGTACCTCAAGTGCTGCAAAGGCAACTGAGGTACGCAAGCAAGTACTCATATGCGGCCGTAACTGGGGCCATTAACGTTGCGGTCGTACCAGAGGGATACCCCGAAGTCGTCCTCAGGAGTGAGAGCCTCTTACAGCTCGAGGACGCACTACTGGAAGAGATAATCCTGTTCGGTTGGTATTCTCCAATTAAGTTTGGAGGAATCCACTGCCTCAGGCTTCTCCCTAGCAGTAAATGTCAGATCACAGAATTATTCGTTTTAACATAGGGCTAAGTCTAGAATGTAGCGAAAATACGAACTGGGAAGGGTTCAATGCCTCCTTACTGCGAGATCCAGTTACTAGAGTAACCGGGAAACTCCGTACCACTCTAGAACTGGAGACGAAGATATTAACTCGTGTTTTACTAACGCGTTCAGAGAAAGCTGATCCCTTGGCCGAGCCAGGGATAAAGGTGCTCCATGGCGGAACTACCAATTGGAGAAGTTGCGGAGAGCGACCAGGCGTCTCTTTAACAAAGCAAAAAGAGAAGGGAATTGGGATGCCTACCGGAATAAACTGACCATGTATAACCATGAGATCAGGAAAGCCAAACGAAAGAATTATAGAACCTTCTGTGACGCAAGGTGCTAGACTTCACAGAGCAATCTCCAAAGGAGTGCCAGAATCAAATCAGGCAATACGAAAGGATAACTCCTATACTATAGGAAGTAAGGAATAACTTGAGATACTACTGGCTGGCAACTCACTTTCCGGGAAGCACGCTCCAAACGGATGGGAATACCCTGGTAACGGCAAAAAATCAATAGTAACAACGGAGAGATTAAGATGGGCAATTGGTACATTCCAGCCCTACAAATCTCCTGGTCCAGATGGCATTCAGCCAATCTTGCTTCAACGAGCGCTAAGACAGCTCGCAGTATCGATCAGGAAAATACTTATCAGCAGCCTAGCTTTAAGACACATATCTACTGCCTGGAGTATAGCAAAAGTGGTCTTCATTCCGAAAGCTGGAAAGAAATACATCACTGATCCGAAGTCGTTCAGACCCATCAGCTTGACATCATTTTTGCTAAAAACGTTGGAAAAGGTAGTGGATTAGAAGCTAGCATTAGAAGCACTCTGCTTGTGGAGCATCCGCTCCAACGGACGCAGCATGCCTACAGGGCGGGCAGATCAACTGATACTGCCCAATATCACCTGAAAAGCCATATTGAGGATTCACTGACTCATAAGGAAGTGGCATTATGTGCCTTCTTTAGACATACGGGGTGCTTTCGACAATACCTCCTTTGAGTCATGTCAACGCATCCCTGGCAAGAAGAGGACTAGATGTGACAACCAGCAGATGGATCAAATCACTACTGGCATCTAGGCGAGCCATGGCCACTATAGGAGGACAGTCGTCCACAGTATCTACCACAAGGGGTTGCCCCCAGAAGGTGTCCTCTCGCCTCTCCTGGGTATATTTTGCCAAGGCTATGCTGACGATATTGTCATTATAGCTAGAGGTAAATATGAGCAAACAGTCTGCGATATTATTCGAATGGTGCAAGGAAGTAGGCCTAAATCCTAGCAAAACTGTTATTGTTCCTTTCACAAATAGGTACAAGCTACAGAGAATGAAGGCAATAACCCTGTCAGAATGTCGCATAGAGGCCAGAAAAGAAGTTAAGTATCTTGGGATACTTATGGAGGTGATGCCGCTTCATATCGTCATTGAAATGAAACGGAAAGCCACCCTAATAAGAATTGATGGACTGTATCCTCAAAAGTAAGGATGCTGAAAGCCTTAAAAGGGATATCCCAGGGATGGCAAGGACATTGCTATACTGCCTGATAGTCAAGCAGCCATAAAGGCGCTCAGCAAAGCTAAGATAACATCTAAGCAATTAAATGAAGCGAGGTGGCAACGACAGTTTGCTGAACGGTTGGAGGGTTGGAGGGTCTGTGTGCCGGTAGGAACCGGTGACTCGCGCATTCAATTTATTGGCCATGTTATAGCAAATCACAAAATTTACCCCTCACCCGAGAAAATAGAAGCTGTAACCAAGATGCCACAAACTATTTAGCAAGTAGAAAGTTTTTTGGGCTTGACGGGTTATTTCAGGACGTTTATAGAAAATTACGCAGGCATAGCTACACCTTGAACTGAGTTGACAAAGAAAAAGGCAATGTTTAGATTCGATTTAAATGAAGAAAATGAGCACTTTTATTACAGTCGACGATGGTCTATTGCATCCTGTTTATTTTATGTCAAAGAAGATCACGGTACCGTACGGTACACGGTACGACCCAGACAGGTACACTCCAGGGTGAATGGCTGTTTTTTATGATGTTTTGTTCGAGCATTTTTGAAATTTGCTTTCGAACTTCGTCTTTATGTACAAATGGGTAACGGTAAGATTTTGTGTGAATCGGTATATTATCTGTTGGTGGTATAGAGTGTTTGACGGCGTTGCAGAAAGTGAATTGGTTGTTTTCGTTGTTGAAAAGTCTTTTTAATAACTTGCACAGCTTAAGTATGTATTGTTTTTCCTCGCTGTCGTTATAGCTCTATAAATTTCTTTCCTTTAAAATTACGACATGGAAATATAAAGATTTATCGCAAACAAACCAAAGCTTTTATGTAGTCTTCTGCAGAACACGCGATGGGACTACAGAAATTAACTCGACGTATTTTATTTTCATCGATCTTCGTGTATCTCATTTTCTTTTCTTAAACAATTAAATTTTAAGAAAGCCTCTGCAGAGCACGCGATGGGACTGCACAGGCCATTCACATATTTATTCTTTCTTTATTACGTCATTTTACTCGAATCATAATCTCCGGGCCGGTCTAAGGTGTCATTCGACCCGTGCCGAGAGTCTGCCAGGCTGGGGGCCCGGGAAACAACTAGCCCAGTCGCTAACGGAGAGTCCGGGCAATTGGCGTCCGCCCGGTCTAGTTAGTCTTACCCGGGTACTCTGCCCGGTTGGACCGTTTATTTCTCTGCAACTCGTGGGAACTATAAACAATAGACCTAAAAAGATCAAAATACCGCAGGCCTTGACTGCGGGAAATGTCGGAAGACAATTTGAGGACCGTCTCCTTGACGGAGAGCGGCCTACTTTGGTGGTAACACCAAAAAATGCTCGTAATCGGAGTGTGCCAACGGCACAAGCACGCCCAGTTGCGGGAGGGAAGAATCCGACAGCCACACCGAGTCACTCGAATGTGGTCCAAGCCGGCCAAGCGTAACGGGCTAAAAACCCTGACACCTTCGACGGAAACGCCTAAGAGGCAGAAGGTGGAGAAGAGCAGGCCACTGACTGCTCCTTTCGATGGCCCAAGTACCTCAAGTGCTGCAAAGGCAACTGAGGTACGCAAGCAAGTACTCATATGCGGCCGTAACTGGGGCCATTAAAGTTGCGGTCGTACCAGAGGGATACCCCAAAGTCGTCCTCAGGAGTGAGAGCCTCTCACAGCTCGAGGACGCACTACTGAAAGAGATAGTCCTGTTCGGTTGGTATTCTCCAATTAAGTTTGGAGGAATCCACTGCCTCAGGCTTCTCCCTAGCAGTAAATGTCAGATCACACAAATCACAAATCTCCTGGTCCAGATGGCATTCAGCCAATCCTGCTTCAACGAGCGCTAAGTCAGCTCGCAGTACCGATCAGGAAAATACTGATCAGCAGCCTAGCTTTAGGACACATATCTACTGCCTGGAGTATAGCAAAAGTGGTCTTCATTCCGAAAGCCGGAAAGAAATACTATATTATTCGAATGGTGCAAGGAAGTAGGCCTGAGCCTACATCCTAGCAAAACTGTTATTGTTCCTTTCACAAATAGGTACAAGCTACAGAGAATGAAGGCAATAACCCTGTCAGAATGTCGCATAGAGGCCAGCAAAGAAGTTAAGTATCTTGGGATACTTATGGAGGTGATGCCGCTTCATATCGTCATTGAAATGAAACGGAAAGCCACCCTAATAAGAATTGATGGAGTAGGAAATGACTGTATCCTCAAAAGTAAGGATGCTGAAAGCCTTAAAAAGGAAATCCCGTTGCAAATGCAACCAAGGGATGAGAAGCCATCTATCATGGCAAGGACATTGCTATACTGTGTGATAGTCAAGCAGCCATAAAGGCGCTCAGCAAAGCTAAGATAACATCTAAGAGATTAAATTGTCGGAGTCGAGCCAAATGGCAACCTTATATGGGCTATCGCATTTATTTGGTATCGAACCATTTTAGCCAAATTCAAATCCTGGCAAAATTGAATATTGCCCTATAAAAATACCACAAAATTCCCGAGTAGGATTGTAGCAAGCTACGGTCACACATGATTTGCATACTTCCGTTCTCTTTTCGTGAAGGCGTGATCGAGTGCAGTTTAACTTTATGCAAAATCCATGATTAAAAATCCGCGAGCATCGTGTGTTTTGGATAAGAGTTTTTCAAGACAAATACTGCCAAGTGATAGTTTACTTTAACTGCGCCGCTGCCGGTCCCACATTTGGAGGCAGAAGACTTAGTGGCTGCGTCGCCAAGGCGGTTTGTATTGTTTTTCGCCCTCAACTTTTGACCACGCGTGAAACTTACTGTGGCTTCATCGATCGCAGAAGGATTTACAACTGCTTGCATCAGGAGCACGCACCGCGTGCAGCGGAAAGCAGGGCTCAACCCACCCTCCCCAGAGTTGGCGTTCTTTTTTTACTACTCTTCATCGCCGCAAGCAGGAAGCAGATCGCCGTGCATCCATTTTATGCACAAGTCCGCTTGGTGTCTTCTTCATCCGTGCGCATTCCGAATATTTGTGCACAACACGAGCCCCAGGCTTCTGGCCTTGTCGCTGCGTATGCTGCGAACCTGAAGCAGCCGCAACACGAATGATCGTGTCCAGTCTTAAGTATCTTTAGAATAGTTTTTCATATTTCTGTTCATTTTACCTAAAAACATTTACTTATAAATCTCTACGATTCTAATTTAGCTTAACTTGTGGGAGATCTGACAAGTATATATATTTGATTTTCCCAATTTATATTAATACCTACAGCAAATCATCAACAGTCATCAGGCCTGCTGACATCGATGGAAAGTGCGTGAGTACGGAACAAAAATAATAAAAACACACAAGCATATATGTAAAAAGTCATATATTCCTAAATAGTGTGCTTTAAAATACCTTGCCTTAATTAATCGTATATATATATCTCTTAATTTAAAGAAGTTTAAAGTTTAAATATTCATTAATCATACATATGGTAATTCTAATGTAAAGTAAGCCAAACAAACAAAAGCAGTAATGTAAACTTAAATACCAATATTTGCATTCCTATCTTAATTATTTTTCCTTTATTTTATCGTTGATAAGCAAAATTACTCAATAAGAGATTTCCTTAACGTAAATAACTTAATTTTTAGTTTAAGGATTAGGTTTAGGAAAATGTATCGGAAAATTTTCTTTATCTTCAATTATATGGGGTCCAAAATGAATTAATCTGACGTCTTGTTGGGCACCAAAGGGTATGTAAAGCAGTGGTTGTATTAGGATGGAGTCCGAATGGATTTCACAGGTAGGGTGGGTATATAATAAGGCCAAACATCTGGGCCTCATCTTCAATAGGTACACTTTCTTGTCCGCTTCTTAACCGTTTGGTTATCGTTTTTGAATCTACCGTATCTCTGTCTACAGTATTGTAGCTGTGACACTCTTGTTCATCTCAACAAAAAACCCACGCCCATTTTCCCTGAGCATGCCGGTCAAAATAGTAGACAGAGTGTGTTGGGGTGGACAACGCTCTATGAGTGTGTTCGTTACAGTTATAAAATGAAGCGAGGTGGCAACGACCGTTCGCTGAACGGTTGGAGGGTCTGTGTGCCGGTAGGAACCGGTAACTCGCGCATTCAATTTCTTGGCCATGTTATAGGAAATCACAAAATTTACCCCTCACCCGAGAAAATAGAAGCTGTAACCAAGATGCCACAAACTATTTAGCAAGAAGAAAGTTTTTTGGGCTTGACGGGCTATTTCAGGACGTTTATAGAAAATTACGCAGGCATAGCTACACCTTGAACTGAGTTGACAAAGAAAAAGGCAATGTTTAAATTTGATTTTAATGAAGAAACGACGTATTTTATTTTCTTCGCTCTTCGTGTATCTCATTTTCTTTTCTTAAACAATTTAAATTTTAAGCAACCCTCTGCAGAACATGCGATGGGACTGCACAGGCCATTCACATATTTATTCTTTCTTTATTACGTAATTTTACTCGAATCATAATCTCCGGGCCGGACTTAGGTGTCATTCGACCCGTGCCGAGAGTCTGCCAGGCTGGGGGCCCGGGAAACAACTAGCCCAGTCGCTAACGGAGAGTCCGGGCAATTGGCGTCCGCCCGGTCTAGTTAGCCTTACCCGGGTACTCTTTCCGGGTGGACCGTTTATTTCTCTGCAACTCGTGGGAACTATGAACAATAGACCTAAAAAGATCAAAATACCGCAGGCCTTGACTGCGGGAAATGTCGGAAGACAATTTGAGGACCGTCTCCTTGACGGAGAGCGGCCTACTTCGGTGGTAACACCAAAAAATGCTCGTAATCGGAGTGTGCCAACGGCACAAGCACGCCCAGTTGCGGGAGGGAAGAATCCGGCAGCCACACCGAGTCACTCGAATGTGGTCCAAGCCGGCCAAGCGGGACGGGCTAAAAACCCTGACACCTCCGACGGAAACGCCTAAGAGGCAGAAGGTGGAGAAGAGCAGGCCATTGACTGCTCCTTTCGATGCCCAAGTACCTCAAGTGCTGCAAAGGCAACTGAGATACGCAAGCACGTACTCATATGCGGCCGTAACTGGGGCCATTAAAGTTGCGGTCGTACCAGAGGGATACCCCAAAGTCGTCCTCAGGAGTGAGAGCCTCTCACATCTCGAGGACGCACTCCTGGAAGAGATAGTCCTGTTCGGTTGGTATTCTCCAATTAAGTTTGGAGGAATCCACTGCCTCAGGCTTCTCCCTAGCAGTAAATGTCAGATCACACAAATCACAAATCTCCTGGTCCAGATGGCATTCAGCCAATCCTGCTTCAACTAGCGCTAAGTCAGCTCGCAGTACCGATCAGGAAAATACTGATCAGCAGCCTAGCTTTAGGACACATATCTACTGCCTGGAGTATAGCAAAAGTGGTCTTCATTCCGAAAGCTGGAAAGAAATGCATCACTGATCCGAAGTCGTTCATGCCCATCAGCTTGAAATCGTGTTTGCTAAAAACTTTGGAAAATTAGAAGCTAGCATTAAAAAAGCACTCTGCTCTGAACATCCGCTCCAACGGACGCAGAATGCCTACAGGCCGGGCAGATCAACTGATACTGCATTCTTAACGTACTTTGCACACAAAAAACACTTTAAAATTATCAGATGCAAATTACTTCTCCACGAAATTGTAGGAAACCCTGAACAAAACAAATTCATTCAGGAATATCACACTAATAACAATCACAGAGGCATCGATGAAACATTCCTTCACCTCAAACGAGAAACCTACTTCCCCAATATGAAAAGCAAAATCTCTGAACTAATTAGGAATTGCGAAACCTGTCTAAAACTCAAATACGACAGACAACCACAAAACATTGTATTTGAAATCCCAGAAACCCCAACGAAACCCCTCGATATAATACACATAGACATCTACACCATTAACAATAATTTTAACCTGTCAATCATAGACAAGTTCTCAAAATTCGCAGCTGTATACCCCATTCCAAATAGAAACGGTATCAATTGCACCAAAGCAATCAAAAACTTTTTCAGTCAATTCGGACTACCCAAAAAACTGATACACGACCAAGAAGTAGAATTCTGCAACGACATATTCCGTAAGTTTTGCTCTCAATATAATATACTTCTCCATGTCACATCCTTCCAGCAATCTTCAAGTAATTCTCCAGTAGAACGCTTACACTCCTCTTTGACAGAGATTTACAGAATAATACTAGACACACGGAAAAAACACAAACTACCTACAGACCACGAAGAAATAATGTCAGAAACTGTAATAACCTATAATAACGCAATCCACTCCACCACTAAACACACCCCTTTTGAATGGTAGGTAATGGTAGGACCCATTTATTTGACAAAACAATAATACCCAATAATGAGCTTGACTATTTAAATAAACTAAATATGTTCCAAGATAAACTCTACTCCGAAATAAAGGAAAAATTATTCACAAACGCCCAACAAAGAACAGGAAAGCTAAACACAAGCAGAGTAGAACCAACAACACTACAACCTAACAGCACAATTTTCAGAAAAGAAAACAGAAGAAATAAACTAACACCACGGTTCTCCTTACACAGAACAGCAAAAGACAAAGGAAAAACCTTAGTAACCACAAAAGATCAAAAAATCCACAAATCAAAAGTTAGGAAAACATTCAAACCTCCAAATGACTTAAGCCTTTCCACCTGCATTCCAGATCTTGCCATGGGGCATACCAATCTATCTTCATCTACAACTTCAATAGCACCAACCTCTTAGCAAAAGTGCCGCTAGGGAAAACATTCGTAATAGGAAACTATAAGAAAATTAGCCACATAATCGATCTGTCCGAATACACCAACTGTATTGAAAAATTATACCACACCATCGATACCCTAAGACACGATGAAACACTCACCGACTCTATATCAATACTAAATGCTAAACTTGCCCAAACTCAAAGTAAAATAGACGCACTAACACCATTTTCACGCCACAAAAGAGTTCTTATTAACGGGTTAGGTAGTTTAGTCAAAGTCGTCACTGGCAACACGGACGCCAATGATGCAAAGAATATTAACCACCTAAAAAGCCAAGTCACCACCATCTCAGATAACTTCGAAATACAGAACACGCTCAATGATGAAATTCAACTACGGTTCAAAAACTTAACAAGACACATTAACAATGAACAAGATTTGATTAAAAACTTCTTCGAAAACACTCAAAATACAATCTACAAAAAAATATATAACTACGAAGAAGAACTAAAGAAACTACAATATATAAATAGGCTTAACTATAATATAGACTTATTACTTAGTCACCTAAGCGACATTATAGAAAGTACACTGCTTGCCAAAATTAATGTTATCCCAAAACTCATTTTAGATAAGACTGAAATAAACAAAATCAAACAAATTTTCGAAGCCCAAAACTACACAATAAAATCCGAGCAACGCATTTATAATCTGTTAAAAATGAACACACTCAATTACCAAGACAAAATAATTTTCAGTGTCAAAATTACTATTTTTCTAAATCCTAACTACGAAATGGCAAGATTAATTCCACTCCCAATAAATTCCACACAATTTGTAATAGCACCTAAGTACTTAATATATAATAACAAAAATAATAGTATGTTTTCAACTATGTATAAATGCCCTGTAAGAGAAGAATAATTCGTATGTGAAATCGATTCTATCAATAATCTTAAAAATAATACTTGCCTGGGACACCTTATCCAGAATAAGACCAGCTACTGCGACATAAAGGAATCGGGACTCACGACCGATGTGTTCGAGCCGGAAAAAGGCTTCATATTTGTATTTAACGGGAACAACCTCCCAATCATATCCTCCAACCAGACCATAACTAATATCAATGGATCAGCTATAATATAGTATAACAATTGCACATTACAAATCAATGAAATAAACTACGACAACACGGCGGTATCAACAGAAGAGCACCCCGACTTCTTCCTACCACCAATACGGAAATTGGAAAGACTTCACCTGGATACTCACAACATCCAACAAGCTACGGGTCGTCACGGCAGGAAACTTTCGACACTCGACAACCTTATACATTCTCTTCACCGTATCCCTAGTCGCCGTAATACTCACCTGGACACTTCGTAGAGACACCCACATCTTCCATACCGGGCCCGACCACATTCTTCCAATCGTCGCTCCACCAATTCCTCCGCTATGGCCGTCGCTCCAAACTGGGGGGGAGGAGTTACCGACCCATCGGTACAATACACCACCCCTCCCTCTAAACCACCACGCCTTCACAAGTGAAGACATCGAACCGGGAAGCGTTGCGATACAAAGTCGCAACGTAAACATCAACGACGAGTCAGCCGCCGACATCCGCCAAAAAGCTCACACCGCATTCCCTTCGCACAGACAATGCAGCGCATACAATCCCATATACATACTTGTTAACATACTTTCTGCTGCGTCAGATACTTTATTTCTAAGAACTCCAACATTGTAATACACATATACATATTCACTGTTAGCTTATTTAAGACCAAAAAATAAAGACGACGGGTAGTCGAGATCTAGCAGCAAACACTTGTAGACGTATCCAATATTCAATCCGATCGAATTCCCTGACAGTCGTAGCTACTTTCAAGACCGGCTCCTCTCTTCTCTGCATCTGAATATCCCACGAAGCTCTCCGGAGATCACTGTGGCTACCTTCTGGATCAGCTCCTCTCTTTTCTGCATTTGAATACCCCGCGAAGCTCCCCCGGAGGTAACTCGCGCGCTTTCACTTTCTCTCTCTCTCTCCTAATCCCGTCCAGCGTTTAGTGGCCCTTTGTGGCTTCTTGGCGAGATGGCGTCCTTCGTCCTCGACTACCGTGGATTCATCGTGAGACCAAAAACTGGCCGACATTTGCGACGACGACATGCCACCCACACCAGGGAAGGAATCCTCCATGAGAGTGCTGGACGCACAGCTGGTTACACTCCCGGACATCTGGGAGTTACCAGCGCTAGTCTGGTAGGTTGCCGTTGTGCCAGCCGAACTGGTTGTTTGCTCCACGCACATGTTTAGGGAATCCACCGACACGTCCAGACTCATCCATTGGAAGTTCCTGAATGCCACCGCCCAAATTTGTTGTTGTGGTTATCACCCTGGTCACCGTGTGTTCGTGTCCATCGGCATCCGTGGTGGTAGTCGTGGTCGTGGTGGTGGTCAGTCCATCACCAAGTGTCACTCCTCCGCCGCTAACGAACTTGGTCAAGAGATCCAACTGCTCATCGCCGAAGGATTCTATGCTCTCCTGTCGCGAGTGTCGCTTGTCTATCTCCAGGGAATCAATGTCCGATCTCGTGGTGGCGTCCTTGGAGATGTCGAAGCTCTCGATGCTGCTGGTCATCATGTCATGACTCTTGCTGACCTCCATGCTATCGATGCTATCCTTTTCGGAATCCTGGCTGTCGATCTTAGACTTGGTATCGAACTCAGTGGTACCTGTGTCGGTGACTCTTCCTTGAACAGATCCTTCCTCCCGCTCCCGCTCCACCTTCTGCTTCAGCAGGGCTTCAATGCTCTCTACTTGACTTGAGGGCACCATGGTCACCACAACATTACCCGTGGCTCCTTTATCGCTGCCATTGGATTTATTAGACTCATCAGAGCGCGAAAGTAGAGCAGCTTCCTCCCTGGCCTTGATCTCTATCAGGTGGGCTTCGATGAAGGCATTCTCGAGACCTTCAAAGTACTTGGTGGGTGCGATTCCGGTTCTCCAGGGAAATGGCTTTCTCCAGAGACTCAAACTCCTGCAGACTACTCATTGAGATATCGTCGTGTTCGCCACGTGAATGATATCGCCGTGCCGCCACATCGTGCTCGGGGGTGCTCGAAAAGGAATCCCTGAAGCTGCTGATACGGCTGCTACCCACCTCGAACTCCCCGTCTTCCTCTTTAATGTCCTCCAACACGGCTCCGGCTAAATCATACGGATATCGCAGCTGGTTGTCGGTCAACTGCATCTCAACCCAGCGCTTGTTGGCAGCTGCCGTTTCACTGGAATCGCTCTCCTCCTGCTGCTCGCTACTACTGTTGGCTCCAGTGGGAGGACTTTCCTCGAACTCAAAGTTCCTGTACTTTTGGGTATATGCCTTTTCCAAAATCGTTTAATTTCTTAAGGTAATAGTGGTGATTGTCGAATGTTATTGTTTTGTTGAATATATGAGTTCGTCCGTGGAAGAGTTCGATAGGGGTATAGGAAGTGCTGGAGTTTATTGCCGTGTTATATGGTGCTACTGCTTCTGCGAGTATTTGATCATGATCACGTTCTAGGCGTGCTTCCTTTCATTTGTTAAAGATTATCCTGTAAGGTGGACTGCAGTCTCTCGACAGAAGCGTTGCCCGTTGATTGGTGAAATGAAGTTGTATGAGCTGTTATTTCGACTTGAGTTAAGAGGTCGTTGAATAGACTTCCCGAAAATTCCGCGCCCTGTTCGAAAAATATTTTCTTTGGTGCGCAATAGTGACCAAAGTACGAAATAGCAATAAAGCATCGGCGACTTTTATTGAATTGTGAGGTTACAAGTATTGTTAATGAAATATATGTCTATATGGGTCCTCCTGGGGCGGTTGGGGTTTGCGTCAATGGTCTATGGGGGGTAGGCAGGTATCACAATTTTTTATAATTTTTGTGATAATGTCTTTTAAATGCGGAAAATAAATGTCCCTTTTTAAATGGCTATATGTTTCATCTATGCCCCTAAGATTGGTATTTAAGTGGTACGCAAGAATTTCGTTTTCCTGATCATGAGGATTCGTAATTTCGGTTAGTCATATATTGCAGCGGACAATTTTGTATAAATCATTTTCAAAGAAATAGTTATTATAGGACTCTTGAAAATATCGTCTGCGAAAGTTTTTTTTTTGCTTTCAGTATGTACGCGTTCTGTGATTATGTGTCTTACTTTATGGATAAATGGTGGGTCTACCTGTCTTAAGGTTGTTTACGGAATATTATTTGGCAATTAAAGTGACTTAGTGATTGCGAAGCGATCTTCGTTTATGTTCAAGTTTGGATCAATTCTGCTGAGGGCGTCAGCAACTTTGTATACGACTTCGTAGTCGTAAGCGGCCAGGATATGGTCTTATGGTCTGTGACTATTTTGAATCTACGCCCGAAAAGGTATGGTGTGAAGTGACCTACACACCAAATGATAGCTAGCATTTGTTTCTCTATCGTAGAATAGCGAATTTCCGTGTCCGATAGTGTCATACTAGCGAAATATATGGGTCTGTCATTAGTGTCAGGGCATTGTGACAGCACAGAGCCTATCGCATAATTACTTACGTCTGCGGTCTGCGTGAACGGTTTATTGAAATCAGGGTATATGAGTTTGTGATCATTACAAAGAAGATCCTTCGACGTTTCGAATGCTTGTTTAAAATCATCGTCTATTATTATAGATATCTTCCCTTTAAAGTGTCTCGTTATGGGTTTAGTTATTTTCCCAAATTCTTTATGAATTTCCTGCAAGGGAAGTCCTTGATGGTTTGAATCTTAAGTGGGTTTGGTTTGACTCCTTCCTGGGTGTTGGGATGGTGGGGGTTGCTGGTCCTGGAATTTTCCAAGGAAGCTGAAAATAGAACACTCGGAGAAAAGCGAACACTTGACTTTTGTAAATGCGTGGGAGTTACCACCCCACCCCCTAAACCCCCACGCCTCTAAACAAATCGTCGGACACTCAACCGGGAAGACGGCAACTGGAACACCGCATCCGGCCGAATGCTGACATTCCGGCCGAATGCTACATTGCACAAAAAGTCAGCACTGCAACATTGTCCCCAGCTAGCCAGCCACATGCCGAGTCGGCATGTTCATTATGTTTACAATTAAGAACCTATGTACTTATGTATAAGATGGAAACGGAGGATTCGAGTAGCCTCTTTCTGACAATAAACTTCACTCTGATTTTGAACTTCAAGAAAGTCAGTCGTATTCTTTATTGGAAATCTTCACACTACAAATATCTGCTGAAACCTAAAAACCTTCATACATTTACACATCATATCTTCACAAAAGGCTCCACCCTCGAGTGCACGGACTTAACTGGCGCAGCCGGTAGGATGTCCTACCTATTAATAATCACCTACCTGTAAGTAAACATGTAAGAAACGAAGCAAACTATATGCAAGATGTCGACAGAAAGTGACTAGGAACAAATTTTTATAAAACAAAATTGAAGCTGTGAAGTACCAAATGAAACTCAAACATACATTCAAACACAGAGAAAAAAAAGAGGGAGAAAAAATGTAAAATAAATAAATATAAAAAAAAAAAAAGTGCAAGTGTATCGTACTGCCGCGCTGACGTGGAATCTATCGCTGATCATCACGCCATCGGTATGTCCATACGCTGCCAAACGTCATAATTTTTATAAAAAAGTGCAAGTGTACCGTACTGCCGCGCTGACGTGGAATCTATCGCTGATCATCACGCCATCGGTATGTCCATACGCTGCCAAACGTCATAATTTTTATAAAAAAGTGCAAGTGTACCGTACTGCCGCGCTGACGTGGAATCTATCGCTGATCATCACGCCATCGGTATGTCCATACGCTGCCAAACGTCATAATTTTTATAAAAAGTGCAAGCGTACCGTACTGCCGCGCCGATGTGGAATCTACCGCTGATCATCACGTCATCGGTACTTACATACGCTGGCCAACGCATCGCCAAAGCCTCTATATACACTTATATATTTGAGCATACAATATCAACTACAATCCAATACATTCACGTACTGTACCGCCTCGTTGGCATGGAATCAAACGCTGATCACCATGCCACTGTGGTATAAACAAACGAAGCACCAAAGCCTCTCTAATACATTATACACTCAAAACGTACACTGCCATACGTCGGCGAAAAATCAAAACATAAGCAAAAATCATTTCAAACCAAGCGAGGCTCATTCTGCGTACCACAGCGACAACGAAGCTGCATGTGTAGTGGCGCACCCATGTCTGGGTAGCCGAGGTAAGGGGAAAACGCTTGAGTATCGTCAAGTGTTCTCGCCTTTCACTCTTCTACAATGGGTTGCTACGCTCATGTATTGCACATTCAAAATAACCAAAACAAATGTACTAAAGAAGTCGACATATACAGATATATTTTGTTTCCTTTCATTGTGTAATTTTGTATATCAAACAAATACTAATACCAATCACATTGCAGAACATAAAAGGGAAAATATAAAGCCAAAGACAGACACCTATACACATCATATCTACACACCCATACACTCTAGTAAACAAGAAATTTGTTCATTATTTTTTCAATCATACATAATATATTAAGTAACCTCAAATTTAATGTCAAAAAAGTTCGTTTACAACCTTAGGAAAACTACACGTTCAGTTGTTGGAGTTCCACCAAACACTAATAGGCCCCCACATCCCGTTAGACGTCCTGACTCCCTTCCCCCGATTTCGGAAGAACCCAAATCAATATCTTCCCAAACCCCCATAATGGACTCGGGAAACGATTCTGCCCGTCCCACTCCATCCCCTCTGGCGCCCACTGTCAGTGGTATTAGCTCCCTAATTTCAACTACGTTCAAGCCTAAAGATATCATGGCATTTGTTGAGCATTTGCCAACCTTTGATGGTACACCTCGTCAATTAGATAGGTTTATCACTAGCGTAGAAGAAATCCTGATGCTCATCAGGGGAGCTGACCAAACACCGTATGGCCTGCTTACTCTGAGGACCATCAGGAACAAAATCATTGATAGGGCCGACGAAGCCTTGGAACTGGCGAATACCCCCTTGGTTTGGGATTAGATTAAAAGCAACCTCATCCGCCTTTACTCGAGCAAGAAAAGCGAGGCCAACTTGTTAAGCGAGCTTAACACATTTTCGGACAACCTGACCTTGGGCCAACTGTTCTTTGGTATATCAAAGGTGAGAAGCCAACTCTTCTCCATACTCAAGAACAGCGAACACAACAACACTGTTGTAGATGCAAAAAAGGTTGTCTACAACGAGGTTTGTCTCAATGCTTTTATGACTGGTTTGAAGGAACCTCTCAAGACTTTCGTCAGGATAAAGTCCCCTTCTACACTTGAACAGGCGTACGAGCAATGCCAAATAGAGCAGACCTTATATAGGGCACAAAACAAGCGAACCAACAGACCAGAGCAGGGACCCAATGGATCAGACAATAAAACCTACCGAAATAGTTACGACAGCAATTACCGCGGCGGACGTAACGACCGAAATGACCGTAGGGGACCATACTCTAACTCTAACTCTAACACTAACTCTAACTCTAACTCTGGCCAAAATAGACCATTTAATTCACACAATCGCACACCCCAATCCGGCACCAATGACAACCGGGCCAATACATCAAACCCCTTTCGAGCACCTTCACATAGTTTGAATAATATAGAGGAGAACCCTCAACCTGATTCAAATTTTCAGCAAACGGCCTCGGGAAACCAACAGGGTACATAAGCCCAGCCACGCACAGCCCCTCGCTTCCTTTTATAAAAATCAAACTATCCCAGACAAACCCCCTGAAGTTTTTAATTGACACAGGCTCTACACACTCCTTCATCGACCCAAAATATGTCGACCCTAAGAACTGTGTGACCTTAGATACGCCCATAACACTCAAAACAGCCCTGAACAGTTTTAAAATCTATCAAAATGTCTCTATACCATTTCCACCGGAATTCCAAATCACGGGCAAAATGACCCTTCTACCTTTCAAGTTCCACTCTTATTTTGACGGATTGATAGGAATGGACTTATTATCTTACCTAAAAACAGAAATAGTTTTTTTTAACCTAAATCTAAAAACCCCAAGTACCATTATACCCTTATGGACCCACAGTAACTTAACTTCAAACGTATTTAATATCTCTGGACATACGAAAACTATTTTGCCACTACCAGTGGAAACCAAACAGGGCGACTTCTACATCGATTCAATTACAATCAATGATGACTTAATAATATCAGACGGGATTTATAATTCCCAAAACAATATTGCTAATTTCGTTATCACAAACTATAGCGAGAGGGATCAGTTATTGAACCTCGAGAGCCCGATAAAAAGCATGCCATACTCCACAGCCAACAATGTTGAACTTTTCAGTATCACTTCAGACACCCCACAGCCCCAAAACTCCGCAGCGTCGTTACAAGCCCTTGACGTCGATCACCTCTCCTCTGAAGAGAAACAAAGCCTACTTTCACTTTGCAAAAGTTATCTAGATATCTTCTACAATGAAGACAAATCATTGACCTTCACCAACAAGATTACACACACGATTAAAACCACGGACGACACCCCCATTCATACAAAATCTTATAGATATCCTTACATTCATAAGGAGGAGGTCAAATAACAAATAGAGGCAATGTTAAATCAGGACATTATCAAATTCAGTTATTCCCCGTGGAGCGCCCCCGTCTGGGTTGTCCCAAAGAAAATAACTCCTACGGGTGAGCAAAAATGGCGTCTAGTTATCGATTATAGAAAACTCAACGAGAAGACTATATCCGATAGATATCCAATACCTAACATCGCGGATATCTTAGACAGATTGGGCAAAGCCAAATATTTCTCCACACTTGATCTGGCAAGTGGATTCCATCAGATAGAAATGAATCCCGACGACACACCCAAAACTGCATTTACAGTAGAGGGAGGTCACTACGAGTTCATTAGAATGCCGTTTGGCCTCAAAAATGCCCCAGCCACCTTCCAAAGGGTGATGGACAATATTTTTGGAGACCTTATCGGAACTATCTGCCTAGTTTACCTAGATGATATAATAATTTTCTCAACCTCCTTACAAGAACATCTCATACACTTGAAAACTATTTTTGGAAGACTCAGATCTGCCAACTTTAAAGTACAACTCACAAAATCCCACTTCCTCAGGCGGGAGACAGAATTCCTTGGCCACATCGTTTCACAAGAAGGTGTTAGGCCAAATCCCAATAAGATCGAAGCTATAAAAAACTTTCCATGTCCCCACAGTAAAAAGTCAATTAAGTCTTTTCTAGGTTTGTTGGGATATTACAGAAAATTTATCAGAGATTTTGCGAGACTTACCCAACCCATGACACAAAAATTAAGGGGAAACAATAAATCGATCATAATAGACGACGAATTCAAAAAGGCCTTTGAATATTGCAAAACCTTACTTTCTAACGACCCAATCCTCCAATACCCGGACTTTACAAAACCTTTTACACTAACCACGGACGCAAGTAATTTCGCAATAGGAGCTGTCCTATCCCAAGGTCCGGTGCATAGTGATAAGCCCGTATGTTTTGCTAGTAGAACCTTGTCGGCTGCGGAAACAAATTATTCCACAATTGAGAAGGAAATGCTGGCCATTATATGGGCGGTCCAATACTTCAGACCCTACCTCTTTGGCAGGAGATTCACCATAATCACCGATCACAAACCACTAACTTGGTTAATGAATTTCAAACAACCAAATTCTAAAATAGTTAGGTGGAGACTCCAGCTTCAGGAGTATGATTTCGAAGTCGTCTACAAGAAAGGCTCTCAAAATGTAATTGCTGATGCTCTCAGTAGACCAGAGGTCTCTGTCAACCATAACGAAGCCCTATCAATTCCTCAAAATGTTTGCCCCATCTCAGAGAAACCCCTTAATGATTTTAATATTCAGCTCCTGTTCAAAATAACCCCAGATACAAATTACGCCACACTGACCCCGTTTAAACACAAACTTAGGAGGGAATTCTGTAAACCCAATTTTCAGTATGACGACATAGTTTGCATTCTCAGGCAGTCGTTAAAACCAAACAAGACATGCGCGGTATTTGCCCCCGACCACATTTTTCAAATGGTGGAACAAGCCTACCAAACCTACTTCTCAGCCCACAGTCAATTTAAACTCATTAGATGTTTGATCTTCCTCCCCGAAATTACTGATAGTACGGAGATCGAAAAAATTATAACCAACTATCACTGTAATTGTAACCATCGAGGGATCGATGAAACATATTTACACATAAAACGACAACAGTTCTTCCCACATATGAAAGAGAGAATAACTCAGTTAATTCGAAAATGCGAAACATGTTTAAAATTAAAATATGACAGACAACCTCAAAAGATCACCTACCAAATACCCGAACTACCTTCAAAACCGTTGGACATCTTACATATAGACATTTATACTATTAACAAAAATTATAACCTTACTATTATCGATAAATTTTCTAAGTTTGCGGCTGCCTACCCTATAACTAATAGGAATTGTATTAACGTAGTTAAAGCCTTAAAACATTTCATTTCCCAATTTGGTATTCCCAAAAAGCTGATCTATGATCAGGGAGCAGAATTCGCTAGCGATATGTTCAATAAGTTCTGCACTCAATTTAACATTGACCTTCACGTTACGTCTTTTTAACAATCCTCTAGTAACTCTCCCGTTGAACGGCTTCACTCGACACTAACTGAGATTTACAGAATAATACTTGACGCCAGGAAACAACAGAAACTCAGTAGCGAACATGACGAGATAATGTCCGAAACCTTAATCACATATAATAACGCTATTCATTCTGCGACTAAACATACCCCCTTTGAACTATTTAACGGACGTACTCATATATTCAACCAAGCAATCCAGTTCAATAACGAACACGACTACTTAACGAAATTAAATGAATTTCGGGAGAAGTTGTACCCCCTCATCACGGACAAACTTTCAAATGACGTAGTTAGGAGAACCCTAACTAATTAAATGAAACCCGAACAGACCCCGTAGACCTACAACCAGACACTTTAGTCCTTAGGAAGGAAAACAGACGTAATAAGATTACACCCAGGTTTTCGATTCACAAAGTCAAACACGACAAATGTCATACATTGATAACTACTAGGAATCAAAAACTACACAAATCAAAAATTCGAAAAACAGTTTTGAAAAAAGACAAAAGCAACAACGTACCTAACACTGATAATAACTGACCCAACTACCTCTTAACTTACCATTTCAGGTTCACCCTTGTGCCAACTCAGGCTATCCATGTCCATTATTTAAATGATAACGCCCCTATAGCCAGGATAGAACTAGGGAAAGCCTTACTAATTGAGAGGTACAAAATAATTAGTCATGTAATCAACCTACAAGACTACATCAGATGTATGGAACAATTCCATCTGACCATTAATAAATTTAACCCCGATTCCACGTTGACGGACTCCGTCACAATTTTAAAAGCCAAATTAAACCAAGCCCAAGTAAAGCTCAAAGCCCTTACACCATCATATAGAAACAAACGGGGCTTGGTTAACGGATTGGGGAGTCTAGTAAAGGTGGTTACCGGCAATATGGATGCCAACGACAATAAAGAAATACATGAAGAACTTGACAATATAAAGAAAAATTCCGAAGTCAGTAATGACAATCTCCAAAAACAAGTAATGTTTAACAACGAAATACTTATCCGGTTCGAAAATATCACGGACCATATAAATAATGAGCAAATTTTGATAAGTAAATTCTTTGATACCTCACAAAACAAAATCTACAAACACTTAAACTTACAAGATACCCTTCTGGAAGAAATACAATATTTAAATAGGATTAATTATAACATAGAATTATTCATTAACCACCTAAATGACTTAACAGAAAGTATGCTATTGGCGAAAATAAATATAATTCCCAAGTTCATCCTAAATGAACAAGAAATGGATAAAATAAAAACAATACTGGAAAAACAAAATATCACAGTCAAAAATGAACAAAGTATATACAATTTCCTACAAATGAATACACTAAACTACGAACAAAAGATTATTTTTAATATCAAAGTCCCAATTTTTAAACAACCTTTTTATACCCTCGCCAGACTAGTTCCATTACCAATAAATAACACATATTTTGTAATAACCCCAAATTACCTAGCTTATAATATTAATAATAAGAAATTTCATATGACCCGTAAATGCCCCAAACTGGATAATACATTCTTGTGCGACGAGAACTTCTACGTTGATACACCACAGAACAACACATGCCTGGAACACCTTTTGAACGGAGAAAACAGTTCCTGCGATGTACGGGAAACCGGCCCCATCACCGACGTGTTCGAGGCAGAGAGAGGTTACATCTTCGCATTCAACGTGAACAAACTGAAGGTATCCCTAACAAACGGCTCCGAGCTCTCAATAATGGGGTCAGCCATCATCAGATACATTAACGAAACAATACAGATTAACGGTATCGATTACGACGGCACGGTTGACACGTTCCCTGAACAGACGGATTTTGATCTTCCCCCCATGCGAAAAGTAACTAGGAATACCACTATTACGGTACTAAGCCTAGAAAAACTGCACCTCGAAGCCACCCAAACAATGGATAAAATCCTGGCCGTCCATCACAATACTATAAAGCACACCTGGACACTCTACACTCTGCTCGGATTGGGAACGTCCCTAGCAGTCATCTTATGGCTGCACCGACGAACGAAACACATCGTCCACATCCACGAGGATCATCACGTACCAATCTACGCGCCATCCATACCTTCGCTATGGCCGTCACTTCGAACTGGGGGGGGAGGAGTTACCACCCCACCCCCTAAACCCCCACGCCTCTAAACAAATCGTCGGACACTCAACCGGGAAGACGGCAACTGGAACACCGCATCCGGCCGAATGCTGACATTCCGGCCGAATGCTGACATTGCACAAAAAGTCGCACTGCAACATTGTCCCCAGCTAGCCAGCCACATGCCGAGTCGGCATGTTCATTATGTTTACAATTAAGAACCTATGTACTTATGTATAAGATGGAAACGGAGGATTCGAGTAGCCTCTTTCTGACAATAAACTTCACTCTGATTTTGAACTTCAAGAAAGTCAGTCGTATTCTTTATTGGAAATCTTCACACTACAAATATCTGCTGAAACCTAAAAACCTTCATACATTTACACATCATATCTTCACAAAAGGCTCCACCCTCGAGTGCACGGACTTAACTCGGGCGCGACCGGGCGTATCTTTATTGCTCGTGGTTAGTTTTTACACTGACGCTTATTCTATTAGCATTCCCTCGTCGAAGGTCAGGAATCCGGATTGGTTGACCTTTGAATAAACATCTGCTCCTAAGACCATGGAGACGGTAGCAGGCCGATGGAACTGGTCATCAGCCAGCATGATGTCCCGGTACTTGGACACCACGGTGCGCTCAATGCCCGGACAGGTGTGCGGATCCGCACACTGGGCTTAATCTTGAGCACGACTTCCAGCTTCGTGTTCGCTTCGATCCTAGAGCGAATCGTCGTCGTGCAGACCTTCTCGTAGCCAACATTGGTCACCGCTACAACGAAGCTAACCTGCTCGTGCATGTGGAGCAGCGTGAAGTGGGATCGGTCGCACTTCTTGCATCGATCACCGCTTCGGCAGTCTCCCGTGGAATGCTCGTGAGCGAGGCAATTGGCGCAGTATTTGTTGATGAGGACTGCTCGCAAACGCTTTTCAGCGCTGAGCTTTAGGAACCTCGCGCACTTCCGAAGAGGATGGATACCGCGGCAGACTCGGCATCGGTAGGATTGAATACCTCGGGTACGTCTGCTCTCCAAGGCACGAGCACTGCGTGCGTTTTGTTGACGACGGGCCCTGCTGCGCGTAGTTGAATGTTGAAAGGAGATCGAAACGAAATGAAAAATAATGGATGATTAGTGCTAGTGAACTACAACTAGGGACGAAAGGAGCGCCTATTATTGTGGAGATTCGGAAGACTCCGTCGGCAAAAGCACCACTTTTGCCACTGGACGTTTAACAACTCCACGTGCAGTACGGATATTTACTACACGGACGTTGCCGTCGGCTCCTGGGAAAACAGACTCAATTCTGCCGAGCCGCCACTCATTAGAGGGTAAGTTGTCGTCCTTGATGACGACCATGTCATCGATGCGGAGATTTTTGGACGGGGCCTGCCATTTAGAGCGCTTGTGGAGTTCTTTGAGGTACTCTTCTTTCCATCGCAAACGGAACTGCTGATGGTGTAGTATGCACACATATCGGTTAACCACTGTATTCATAATATTCAATCACATTGTATCACTCTGTTGCAATGTGTACATAAACAGTTCAGCCCAAGCGTATGTTGAGGGCAACGTACCTAATTTGCATGATCAGCAGTACTCACGCTGGCCAAGCGCTGACCGCTAATATGTGTGCCTATAGCACCCCTCCTCCAGCACCGTCGCTCGGCGACAATATATATATATATATGTAGGAAACGCATATAAGCGTCGCTGCGCTGCAGGCTATGCCGGCAGCGCTGCTCCTCGACTTATGCTAAGAAACCATTGTATTTAGATCGCCAAATCATTGACGAATTAACTTTGAATGGAGCGGGACCTTCCCTGCTCCTACAAACCAATAAAAAGTAAATTCAAACTAAAAACCAATCTTTCAACTGGGAGCTACAACAATGGAGAGCTTTCAACTGCTGCCACCGATTAAGAAGGGATTTCATTTCCCCCTTTACTTCGGGTTCCACCTTGGACATAAGGGGTCCCCCGACAAGGAAATGCCCTGGCGTCAGAGCCAGCAAATCTGTCCGATCCTCAGACATAGGAGAGAGCGGACTGGAGTTAAGGCACGCTTCAATTTTTGCCAAGAGCGTGGAGAGCTCTTCGAACGTGTATTTTCGTGTGGCAGTGCATTTGTAAAATAGCGTCTTAAAACTTTTTACGCCTGCTTCCCAAAGGCCTCCCATATGGGGTGCCCCCAGAGGAATAAATTGCCATTGCATCTCTTGATAAATATAGGCATTCGTCACCAAATCTTTTACGGCTTGAAGGAAATCGAGAGAAAGCGGCAAGAAACTTTTCGGTCGTTAAGTCAGATGTAGGATCTAAATGGATGGCCTTGGTGGAGAAACAAACAAAAACTAACACATACCCCTTTGTAATAAGACATGCTCTTCCCGTATAGTTCTTTATATCGAACGGACCGGCGTAATCCATGCCAGTATACGTGAATGGTCGGGAGAACGATGCTCTGCAACCGCTTTTTGTGGATCACACATACTTTGCACGAATTTACTACTGCTTTCATCAGGTTCTTAATTCTCGGAATCCAGTATTTCGACCGGATGAGGCGCACCATTAACTGGTTACCACCATGGAGAGTTATGCGATGAGTGAAATTCGCAAGGAGGCGAGAAAGCAGGCAGTTATACGGAAGAATCACTGGATGGCGTTCATTGTATTGAAGGCTTTCGGAAGCCGCCACACGGCCGCATGCCTTGATCAGTCCTTGCGGATCTAGAAACGGGTTCATGCTTAGGATGGCACTTGAACTTGGCACTGGACGCTTTTCGCTTAGGCAGTGGTATTCCTGGAATTCCAAGGAATTCTCTGCGCTGAGTGTTCGAAATTAGGAACCGCTCGGCGGGGACGATTTCAGTGGCCAGCAAATGCACATCAAATGAAGATGTCTGCCTGCACCGCTGAATGAAGCGATGAACATAAGCTAGGACTCGTAGAGCTTTCTCTAACTTGGAGAAACGTGCCAACCACTCTTCAGAAGGAGCTTTTGCGAGATGGACTTTTAGAGCACGCTTCTACAGGTCGGTCCCCGGAGCGTTGTCTTGTCGACCTGAGTTGGCCATTGGTTGCGTGGATTTTGAAACCAAGTCGGTCCGTGCCATCATAACTGGCTATCGGCTAAATCTTGGAGGGAAGCTCCTCTACTTGCCAGGTCTGCTGGATTATGCTCAGATTGAACAAGAGACCAATTCTCTGTTTTTGTGGCCTGGGCGATCTTCGTCACCCTATTGGCTACAAATGTGGTCCACTGGCACGCTGGCTTGCTTAACCATGCAAGCACTATCGTGGGGTCCGGCCAACAGTAAAGTTCGGAGTTAATCGTAGGCATCTGCGGAATGATGGCTGCAGCCATTTCGGAAAGCAATAACGCTCCGCACAGCTCCAGTCTTGGGAGCGAAACCGTTTTGACTGGTGCTACCCGGGTTTTCGCGGTTAGGAGTTGCACCATAATGGTGCTGCCCACTTCTACGCGGACATATATTGCCGCCCCATAAGCCTTTTGCGATGCATCGCAAAAGCCATGATGCTCGACCTTGAAATCTGGACGAAACGATAGCCAGCGTGGAATGCGTATCTGCTCTAATACCGAATAACTTGGAGAAAATTAAGCCATCGCTGAAAAAGCTCATTTGGAATGTTTTCGTCCCACCCAAGCTCCTGCAGCCAAATCTCCTGCATGAAAATTTTAGCTCGAACGATAAACGGCGCTAACCAGCCTGCAGGGTCGAACAATTTGGCAATTTGGGACAGGACTTGGCGTTTTGTAAAGGACGTTTCGATAGCCAACTCTGGCGGGACGAAGAGGAATTCGTCGGAGGTTGCCTTCCAGCGAATACCGAGGGTTTTGGCAGTACTTTCTGCATCGATCTCGAGAAAATCAGTATTTAAAAGATGGTTTCTCTGAACGGCCGCTAAAACTTCCTTTTGGTTGGAGGTCCATTTCCTCAATGGAAATCCGGCGGAGTTCAGAGCGTCTCGGAGCTCTTGCACCATGAGCTGAGCTTCTTCCGTGGAGTCCGCTCCGGCTAGAACATCATCCACATACATGAAATTTCGAATGACATTGGATGGCTGAGTTCTACGTCAGCTGCTAGCTGCTGCAGTACTCGGATGGCCAGGAAAGGCGCGCAATTGACTCCAAAGGTTACTGTTTTCAATTCGAAATCTCTGATTTCCCCTCTATTGTTACGGAAAAGTATTCGCTGGAATGGAGTGTGTTTCGGATCTACCCAGATCTGCCGATACATTTTTTCGATATCGGCGCTGAACACGTATCGGAAATAGCGCCACTTCAGAATTTGAATGGTCAAGTCGGACTGTAAGACAGGGCCAGCATGAAGGATATCATTTAAACTGGTACCATTCGATGAAGGGCTGGAGGCATTGAATACTACACGGAGTTTAGTAGTTACGCTTTCCGGTTTTAGGACGGCGTGATGTGGCATATAATAGGCGTTGCAATCATGGGTAGGAAGAACTTGTCGCATGTGCTTTAAGTCGAGATATTCCTGGATCACCGAATCGTATCTCGCTTTCAAGGCCTCATCTCTTTTTAGACGCTGCTCATTTCTTAAGAACTGAGCCAACGCGAAAGACCTAGAATGCCTAGAATGCCCGGAACCGATATGTTCTGGGTCGCGAAAAGGCAGAGTAACGACATATTTGCCGCACTCGTTTCTCGTGGTCGTTTGAAGGAAATTCTTCTCGCACATGGAATCGGATTCTTTTACCAACTTTGTTGGTATATTCTCCACCTCCCAAAATTTTGTGAGTAGTTTGTCCAGTGAATTATCGTACGCGTGGGAGATCTGTGTCGAAAAAGAGGAAATTCTGCTTTGGGCTGAGGCTGACACTGGCCCAGTTAGTACCCAGCCGAAAATGGTCTCTTGCCCCAAAATAGAGCCACAGATGTTGGTTTTGGCTCCACTCAGAAGCACCGAAGGCAGAATGTCGGCTCCGATAAGGACATCTATTTGTGCGCTCTCATAGAATTTTGGGTCCGCCAGTGGAAAATCGGGAAGATCCCGAAGGAAATTTTGCGGAATTGGGTAGGAAGGCAGATTTCCGGCTAGTTGAGGGAGGACATAGGCCGTCGTCTCCAACTGCAACGCGGGCCTAGTCGGAGATCGGATGGTGAACCTGCAGAGCTACTTGCACTGAGCAGCTACTGTTTGGTTTAAGCCCGAGACTTGAACCACCTGGAATGGCAATCTAATTAGATTGAACAGTCGCTCGGTTATGAATGTCGCTTCTGATCTGGAGTCGATCAGGGCGCGTGCCTTAAAGTTAGTGCCAAGATGGGAAATATTGATTATGGCAGTGCCAAGAAGGATAGCTCTTGAGCCCGTGGCGAAATAATTTTGAACACCGCCTTCTCATTTGGAACGAATTTGGCCTGATTTGCGGAAATTTGCCTTGCAGGATTTGAAGGGCTTGAATTGCTGGAACAGAGGTTGTTTCGGTGCAACAACATGTGATGCCGGCCACGGCAAGTAAAACAATTGTGAGTGCTTTTGCACTCACGAAGCTGATGTCCCGTTGCGAAGCAGTTTAAGCATAACTGCTTCCGTTTAATGTAGGCTGACCGGTCGTCAACCGACATTTGGAGAAACCGCGGACATACACGGACAGGATGTTTCTCTTTGTTGCACAAGTCCCAACTTTTCAATTTTGGAGCCACTTTCGTCTCATAGGAATTTAATTTTCTAGAGGGCCCACTTGAGTTTATCGCTTTGGATTGCGACTGACTCGGTACGGACGGTCTCACATCATCGATTGCTTCTAGGGTTCGATGACGTTCTGTGAGGAAGGTATTCAGCTCTCCCCATGTCGGGATGTCGGCTTTCTTATGTAGCGACTGCTCCCATAAGGAGAGAGTTATCTTCGGGAGCTTGGATGAACACAGATATACCAGCAGGCAGTCCCAGTTCTCAGTGTTGATGCTTGATAGTTCTAAGGCAGTCAAGCAACCTTGAACAGTACTTTGCAGATTCCTGTGGTATCGACTGCACATTAAACAGTATTTTCAATTGACTGTTTACCAACAATCGTTTATTTTCGAAACGCTCTATTAGGTTTTCCCACGCAGAGCGGAAACCCTCGTTGGTGAGAGGCGAAATCGAAACTATGGCATGCGCGTCGCCACTTGTTTTGGCATTTAAATGGAATAACTTTTCAACCGGAGTCAGCCGTGGATTATTGATATAAATGGCTGTGAAAAGATCCCGGAAAGTCGGTCAGCGAAGATAGTCGCCTGCAAAAACTTCTGTATCGCATGGAGGCAACCGACAGCCAGAGGAAATGTAGGCCTGGGGCGCAGCGTTCGCGGCTGGGATGGACTGAGACATGCCTTGCTCGATTTTATCAACGAGCTGGGCGACACACCTTTCATAGACTGAATAGCAATAACTGTATTTAGCCCTGAGAATAGGCATGTTGCTTGCTGCCGCTTCGCCTGCTGACACAAGGCACTCTGAGCAGAGGTCGAATTCCTTTTCAACCTTGTCCCATAGAGTTCGGACTTGTTCGTGACGGACGCTAAGCATCGTGACGGTTGGAGCTGCGGATTCCGGAGTGTTGATCTGAGCCTCAAATTCGCTAAAGCGGTCAGAAACCGAAATGAATTTGGCTAGCGCTAGATCGGAAGCAGCCATATTTTTAGCTGTGCGCTGTACTGTGGCTTTGGATGGAGTAGCACAGTCGTCGGAAATCTGCGCAGGCGTTCTCACCGAAATGCTTGGGATTCTTGGACTCTTGGGCCCTTGTGCTGAAAAAATAGACCTGGGTTTGTCAGCGGACAATTTCTTCTTATCGTCCCCGATGGGCATAATCGAAGAAATACGAAATGGAAGGGAAGCGGTTTTGGAGCCCGGTCACACTGTTGAAAAAGTAGACAGATTCCTCAGACTGCACTAAATAATTTAAGTGGTGTAAAATTTACGAAGTGGAAACGCTGTAGTTTAGACTAATCGGACAGGTGACTCGGAGTGAACAGCGAATTGTATAAATGACCTGTGATTTATGGTAATTGGGTCCACCTTATTTACGGTTGGAACCCTTGGAATATGGAACACGGTGAAATAAAATTTTGATTAGAACGAAGAAAATTTTATTCTTTTGTTTACAACTGGAAAACGGAGAAAATGGAATGGTGGAATTGGAGTCTTTTCTCCGCGTTGTAAATACTTCTAAAACACCCACAAATAAATATCCAAGCAATACGAAAAAAAATATTTGTCGGGTGAACGACTTATATTTGGCGGTCTTATTATTTATTTATGGATGATTATTTTTTTTGAAAGTTTTCAAAAAAAAATTTAATAAATATTGAAAATGTTTAATTTAATTTAAAATTTTAATTTATTGCTCGGAAATTAATTTGAAAATTTACGGAAAAAATTGATGGAAAACAAAACGCCTTTTCCGCGTCGGCACTTGGAATAAATTTTATTTGTGGTTTGGATTTGCCGACGGGAAACAATTTAAACTTTGGTAAACTTTGGTTAAAAGGAATGCAGATAGTATGCGCAATGTATGTCGGTAATATATGTGGATATAATATATGTTGATGTAATATATGTAAGATATATGGATGTAGTATATGTAGATGTAATATATGCAATGTATATGGATGTAGTATGTGTATATGTAATATATACAATGTATATGGATGTAGTATATGTAGATGTAATATATGCAATGTATATGGAACTGGCGGGTAAATATTTAATTAATATTTTATTTGGAATGGCCAGAGGGTGTGTGTTGTTTGTTTCGTTGTTGTATTCTTTGATAGCACAGCAAATTGTATTAAGTGGACTGCGGAGTTAAAGCAAAAAAATGTGTTGCGAAAAGAATTTGTCTTGCGTTGGATACAGTAAAACGAGAACAGAATGTTTGCTACCTTTGGCAGAGCTTTGGTCTTTAGAAATTTTCACTGAACTCGGCACAAATTAATTTCACTTTTTTCACATTTGGAATTTTGCACTGTTCGGACTGGATGAATATTTAAATATATTCGGAAAATAGGACTTAGAAATTTAGAACGGTGGGTAATATGGCGGCGCCCGTGAAAATGGATAAGTAATTTCCTTTAATTGCCTTTTGTCGGAGAAATCCGTTAGATTTGACAATAAATCTTGCAGCAAATTGAACGAAATTGGATTTTCGAACCTTTTGCTGCATTAAAAGGAATGGAGATTTCGTACTTATCTTATAAGTTGGTCGCTGGTGGACAAACTTGAAAAATCCAGGATATCCGGCTCGAAGGACTCAAATGTTGGGATGCTGGGGGTTGCTGGTCCTGGAAAATTCCTAGTTTGCTGAAAATTAGAACACAAACAATATCGTCAGCATAGCCTTGGCAAAATATACCCAGGAGAGGCGGGAGGACACCCCCTTGGGGGCAACCCCTTGTGGTAGATACTGTGGACGACTGTCCTCCTATACTGGCCATGGCTCGCCTAGATGCCAGTAGTGATTTGATCCATCTGCTGGTTGTCACATCTAGTCCTCTTCTTGCCAGGGATGCGATGACATGACTCAGGGGAGGTATTATCGAAAGCACCCTGTATGTCTAAAGAAGGCACATATTGCCACTTCCATAGGAGTCAGTGAATCCTCAATAAGGCTTTTCAGGTGATATAGGGCAGTATCAGTTGATCTGCCCGGCCTGTAGGCATGCTGCGTCCGTTGGAGCGGATGCTCCACAAGCAGGGTGCTTTTAATGCTAGCTTCTAATCCACAACCTTTTCCAACGTTTTTAGCAAAAATGATTTCAAGCTGATGGGTCTGAACGACTTCTGATCAGTGATGTATTTCATTCCAGCTTTCGGAATGAAGACCACTTTTGCTATACTCCAGGCAGAAGGTATGTGTCCTAAAACTAGGCTGCTGATCAGTATTTTCCTGATCAGTACTGCGAGCTGACTTAGCGCTCGTTGAAGCAGGATTGGCTGAATTGCCCATCTTAATCTCTCCGTTGTTACTATTGATTTTGTGCCGTTACCAGGGTATTCCCATCCGTTTGGAGCGTGCTTCCCGGAAAGTGAGTTGCCAGCCAGTAGTAGCTCAAGTTTTTCCTTACTTCCTATAGTATAGGAGTTATCCTTTCGTATTGCCTGATTTGATTCTGGCACTCCTTTGGAGATTGCTCTGTGAAGTCTATCACCTTGCCTCACAGAAGGTTCTATAATTCCTTCGTTTGGCTTTCCTGATCTCATGGTTATACATGGTCAGTTTATTCCGGTAGGCATCCCAATTCCCTTCTCTTTTTGCTTTGTTAAAGAGACGCCTGGTCGCTCTCCGCAACTTCTCCAATTGGTAGTTCCACCATGGAGCACCTTTATCCCTGGCTCGGCCAAGGGATCAGCTTTCTCTGAACGCGTTAGTAAAACACGAGTTAATATCTTCGTCTCCAGTTCTAGAGTGGTACGGAGTTTCCCGGTTACCCTCGCAGTAAGGAGGTATTGAACACTTCCCAGTTCGTATTTTCGCTACATTCTAGACTTAGCCCTATGTTAAAACGAATAATTCTGTGATCTGACATTTACTGCTAGAAGCCTGAGGCAGTGGATTCCTCCAAACTTAATTGGAGAATACCAACCGAACAGGACTATCTCTTCCAGTATTTTCACAGAGAGAGGCTCTCACTCCTGAGGACGACTTTGTGGTATCCCTCTGGTACGACCGCAACTTTAATGGCCCCAGTTACGGCCGAATATGAGTACTTGCTTGCGTACCTCAGTTGCCTTTGCAGCACTTGAGGTACTTGGGCCATCGAAAGAAGCAGTCAGTGGCCTGCTCTTCTCCACCTTCTGCTTCTTAGGCGTTTCCGTCCCGCTTGGCCGGCTTGGACCACACATTTGGAACTGGGCGTGCTTGTGCCGTTGGCACACTCCGATTACGAGCATTTTTTGGTGTTACCACCGAAGTAGGCCGCTCTCCGTCAAGGAGACGGTCCTCAAATTGTCTTCCGACATTTCCCGCAGTCAAGGCCTGCGGTATTTTGATCTTTTTAGGTCTATTGTTCATAGTTCCCACGAGTTGCAGAGAAATAAACGGTCCACCCGGAAAGAGTACCCGGGTAAGGCTAACTAGACCGGGCGGACGCCAATTGCCCGGACTCTCCGTTAGCGACTGGGCTAGTTGTTTCCCGGGCCCCCAGCCTGGCAGACTCTCGGCACGGGTCGAATGACACCTAAGTCCGGCCCGGAGATTATGATTCGAGTAAAATTACGTAATAAAGAAAGAATAAATATGTGAATGGCCTGTGCAGTCCCATCGCATGTTCTGCAGAGGGTTGCTTAAAATTTAAATTGTTTAAGAAAAGAAAATGAGATACACGAAGATCGAAGAAAATAAAATACGTCGTTTCTTCATTAAAATCAAATCTAAACATTGCCTTTTTCTTTGTCAACTCAGTTCAAGGTGTAGCTATGCCTGCGTAATTTTCTATAAACGTCCTGAAATAGCCCGTCAAGCCCAAAAAACTTTCTTCTTGCTAAATAGTTTGTGGCATCTTGGTTACAGCTTCTATTTTCTCGGGTGAGGGGTAAATTTTGTGATTTCCTATAACATGGCCAAGAAATTGAATGCGCGAGTTACCGGTTCCTACCGGCACACAGACCCTCCAACCCTCCAACCGTTCAGCGAACGGTCGTTGCCACCTCGCTTCATTTTATAACTGTAACGAACACACTCATAGAGCGTTGTCCACCCCAACACACTCTGTCTACTATTTTGACCGGCATGCTCAGGGAAAATGGGCGTGGGTTTTTTGTTGAGATGAACAAGAGTGTCACAGCTACAATACTGTAGACAGAGATACGGTAGATTCAAAAACGATAACCAAACGGTTAAGAAGCGGACAAGAAAGTGTACCTATTGAAGATGAGGCCCAGATGTTTGGCCTTATTATATACCCACCCTACCTGTGAAATACATTCGGACTCCATCCTAATACAACCACTGCTTTACATACCCTTTGGTGCCCAACAAGACGTCAGATTAATTCATTTTGGACCCCATATAATTGAAGATAAAGAAAATTTTCCGATACATTTTCCTAAACCTAATCCTTAAACTAAAAATTACGTTATTTACGTTAAGGAAATCTCTTATTGAGTAATTTTGCTTATCAACGATAAAATAAAGGAAAAATAATTAAGATAGGAATGCAAATATTGGTATTTAAGTTTACATTACTGCTTTTGTTTGTTTGGCTTACTTTACATTAGAATTATGTATGATTAATGAATATTTAAACTTTAAACTTCTTTAAATTAAGAGATCTATATATACGATTAATTAAGGCAAGGTATTTTAAAGCACACTATTTAGGAATATATGACTTTTTACATATATGCTTGTGTGTTTTTATTATTTTTGTTCCGTACTCACGCACTTTCCATCGATGTCAGCAGGCCTGATGACTGTTGATGATTTGCTGTAGGTATTAATATAAATTGGGAAAATCACATATATATACTTGTCAGATCTCCCACAAGTTAAGCTAAATTAGAATCGTAGAGATTTATAAGTAAATGTTTTTAGGTAAAATGAACAGAAATATGAAAAACTATTCTAAAGATACTTAAGACTGGACACGATCATTCGTGTTGCGGCTGCTTCAGGTTCGCAGCATACGCAGCGACAAGGCCAGAAGCCTGGGGCTCGTGTTGTGCACAAATATTCGGAATGCGCACGGATGAAGAAGTCACCAAGCGGACTTGTGCATAAAATGGATGCACGGCGATCTGCTTCCTGCTTGCGGCGATGAAGAGTAGTAAAAAAAGAACGCCAACTCTGGGGAGGGTGGGTTGAGCCCTGCTTTCCGCTGCACGCGGTGCGTGCTCCTGATGCAAGCAGTTGTAAATCCTTCTGCGATCGATGAAGCCACAGTAAGTTTCACGCGTGGTCAAAAGTTGAGGGCGAAAAACAATACAAACCGCCTTGGCGACGCAGCCACTAAGTCTTCTGCCTCCAAATGTGGGACCGGCAGCGGCGCAGTTAAAGTAAACTATCACTTGGCAGTATTTGTCTTGAAAAACTCTTATCCAAACCACACGATGCTCGCGGATTTTTAATCATGGATTTTGCATAAAGTTAAACTGCACTCGATCACGCCTTCACGAAAAGAGAACGGAAGTATGCAAATCATGTGTGACCGTAGCTTGCTACAATCCTAGTCGGTAATATTGTGGTATTTTTATAGGGCAATATTCAATTTTGCCAGGATTTAAATTTTGGCTAAAATGGTTCGTTACCAAATAAGTGCGATAGCACATATAAGGTTGCCATTTGGCTCGACTCCCACAACCACAGATTTGATTTTTAGTCCCTGTGACTAACAATAAAAACTGAAAAAGGAGTCAAAAGCAATTACCAAATGTCCTTGGCATGAAATCTTGCCGTTCATGTCCTCTAAGAGATATATTGATTGACCAATCCTTTCTTTGACTCGGGCCTTAACACCGACAGGAGCGAGTTTCGCGTTAAAATTATTCGCTGCATTACTTAGCACGAAATTTCTTTTAACAACTTCTTGTCCAACCTCAAAAGATCTGGGTCGCCTTATTCAAATGTTTAACAATGTTGGAGCGAATTCTTTGAAATTCGTCAGTCCTTGATAATCTTACGTCACCTTCTGCGAGTAAATTAAGTTTGCGCAACAGTTTGTAGTCATTACCGTGGGATATCATGTGTTTACCGAAAACAACCTGATAAGGCGATATACCAATAGATTGGTGAATCGAGTTACGAAGAGAACAGTTGATGCTTCTGAGGAACACGTCCCATTCGCGTTGGTCAGAGCGAATGTAAGCTCTTAAAGCAGCGTTTATAGAACGGTTAACTCTCTCAGCTCCGTTGGATTGTGGAGCAAATGCACCAGTAAACATATGACGTTGAGTTGAAGGCAGAATGGAATGAACATCATTTGCCACAGAATTTGGTTCTGTTTTGTATTTTCAAGGCTAACGGCGGACATTCGTTTTGTTCGCATAACGAATGCCCTGCTGAGAGTTTTCCGATGCCGATTTACATTTTGCGCAGTTGGGCTTATACACCTCTGGTGTTCCGCAACCATAACAAAAAATACGGCGTGTCTTAAGGCAATTCTGGTAACCGTGACCTGATTCATCGCAGTTCCAGCACTTAATTTTCTCAGGAGTCCTACCGACACAAATCTCGTCCTCAACATCCTGTTCTTCCTCAGACTGATCTTCGGAATCATTTTCCTGCAGAATTGCGTTAACGAAACGCTTGCTTGTGTTCGGACATTGGATTGGCTTTGTCCGGGTGCTTCGAAAGAAATCTTCGTGACGATGACTTTCCTTACGCAATGTTGCTAAGTTTGGGGTGTCTATGTGCAGTAATTCGTGCTTGATCTCCGGTTTGAGATTATGACGAACTTCTACAGTAATCTCACTGTCCTGCATTGGTTCACGAAGGGAATCTGCAATGGAAAGCATTGCATCCAAAAAATCATCAAAATTTTCTGTGCTACCCTGTTTACGGCGACGCATAGCAATTTTAATTTCACGATCAGATCTCTGATCTTGATATCTTTTCTTTAAACGCCTGCATAACACGTTCCAATTCATGTTATCCACCGATCTGTGAACACGCCAATAAAATGCTAAGGCCGGTCCTGTAAACAGTAAATTAGCGAAATGGGAAAGAAGTTCGAAGTTTCCGTTCAGGCTTTGCGAAGTGAGACAATTTACGCGGTAAATAAAATCCCCAATGGCAACGTCGTTGGCTGAACCGCTTAATTTAATACGCCAATTTGATATAATATTGGAAATCCTATCAGGTCTATCCAAAGAAAGATCACTTCGATCGCTACCAAAGTCTGGTGAAGTCCTAACATGTGAATTGTTATTTCTTTCTGAGTTTATTTCGGGAACGTCTCGACCGAAATTATTTTGTATATCTTGCTGCAGCTCACTCTGTCCATTATTTACAAATGTGGATTTATTCAATTGAGTGAACGCCATAGTGATTTGTTCTGTCACTGATTTTAGCATGCTTGCTTGAAAGGCCTGCATTGAACTTTGGACTATTTGCTTAACACGGTCTTCTGTCACAACTCTGGAATCTGACAAATATCCTGTTGGGAATTTGGATCAGACTTCTCATTCTGCTTGGCTGTATTCCGAGAACCTGAACGGGTCATCATCTTGTTACCTTGAGATTTAGTTGACAAAGGCAAATGAGATCCTAACTCGGATTGAGAACATGGCTGGCCACATATGGGGCATTTGTCATGGTTCTGAAGGTAATTGTCAAGGCAATGTTTGTGAAAAGAATGTTTACAACGGGTTTCAACCAAATCCAGATTACGTACTGGCCCGTTGCAGATGGTGCATGTCACCGACGCATCAGTATCTACGTCAACTAAATTTTCATTACTTCTCATCATCATTTTCGAAGCTTCTAGAAGAATATATAAAGTCTAACAATTCCTCTCGTTAGAATAAGAAAAATAAGCGATAAGATCAAACGATCAATAGTAGGCAAAAACGGTAAGATCCAACGATCAAAGATAAGCGAAAAAGGATAATTAGTAAGAGCTAAGATCCAACGATCAACGCTAAGCGACAAAAAGATACAAGTTAAGCGACCAAAAATAATACCTGCGGGTCTTACCCTGAGTAGCAAAGCAGTAGGTTGTATAATTCAATAGGTACGAAAAGCTAACGGAGTGTGCATACAGAGTTGTAAAATAAATGTCATTTATTTATTTATGAACTCTTACCACTTAGAAGAGTAACTAGCCGAATCTATCCAGCTAGAAAAATCTCGATCCTAAATGATAAGGAAGTAATTTTTGAATAGTGAAATCCTGGTATAGAACCGACTTTAAATCAGAACTATAATTCCTAAGAATCAATTATTAGAATGTTGTTTTTTAACAATAATGTTCGGTTATTACCGAACTGATAGAAAAAAACATATAAAAGCATAACATTTCCTCCGGTATGGCTCCGGAACTCTCCAGAGACCATAAATTCCAGGACGGAATATGAAATACCTAACTGAAACTAAAAGTGGATGGATTGTTTATTAACGGGAAGCTCGGTTGTCAAACGACAAGTACCTAATCTGGCATCGGGCTGTCCCACGTTTGGGCGCCAATTATAACTGCAACGAACACACTCATAGAGCGTTGTACACCCCAACACATTCTGTTTACTATTTTGACCGGCATGCTCAGGGAAAATGGGCGTGGGTTTTGTGTTGAGATGAACAAGAGTGTCACAGCTACAATACTGTAGACAGAGATACTTGTGCATAAAATGGATGCACGGCGATCTGCTTCCTGCTTGCGGCGATGAAGAGTAGAAAAAAAAGAACGCTAACTCTGGGGAGGGTGGGTTGAGCCCTACTTTCCGCTGCACGCGGTGGGTGCTCCTGATGCAAGCAGTTGTAAGTCCTTCTGCGATCGATGAAGCCACAGTAAGTTTCACGCGTGGTCAAAAGTTGTGGGCGAAAAACAATACAAACCGCCTTGGCGACGCAGCCACTAAGTCTTCTGCCTCCAAATGTGGGACCGGCAGCGGCGCAGTTAAAGTAAACTATCACTTGGCAGTATTTGTCTTGAAAAACTCTTATCCAAACCACACGATGCTCGCGGATTTTTAATCATGGATTTTGCATAAAATTAAACTGCACTCGATCACGCCTTCACGAAAAGAGAACGGAAGTATGCAAATCATGTGTGACCGTAGCTTGCTACAATCCTACTCGTGAATTTTGTGATATTTTTATAGGGCAATATTTAATTTTGCCAGGATTTGAATTTGGCTAAAATGGTTCGTTACCAAATAAGTGCGATAGCACATATAAGGTTGCCATTTGGCTCGACTCCCACAACCACAGATTTGATTTTTAGTCCCTGTGACTAACAATAAAAACTGAAAAAGGAGTCAAAAGCAATTACCAAATGTCCTTGGCATGAAATCTACCAATTTCCTTGCCGTTCATGTCCTCTAAGATATATATTGATTGACCAATCCTTTCTTTGACTCGGGCCTTAACACCGACATGAGCGAGTTTCGCGTTAAAATTATTCGCTGCATTACTTAGCACGAAATTTCTTTTAACAACTTCTTGACCAACCTCAAAAGATCTGGGTCGTGCTCGGAGATTGTAAGACTTTTGGTTTGTCTCATAAGCCTTATTCAAATGTTTGGCAATGTTGGAGCGAATTCTTTGAAATTCGTCAATCCTTGATAATTTTACGTCACCTTCTGCGAGTAAATTAAGTTTGCGCAACAGTTTGTAGTCATTACCGTGGGATATCATGTGTTTACCGAAAACAACCTGATAAGGCGATATACCAATAGATTGGTGAATCGAGTTACGAAGAGAACAGTTGATGCTTCTGAGGAACACGTCCCATTCGCGTTGGTCAGAGCGAATGTAAGCTCTTAAAGCAGCGTTTATAGAACGGTTAACTCTCTCAGCTCCGTTGAATTGTGGAGCATATGCACCAGTAAACATATGACGAACGCCATATTTCGAAAGAAAGTCAGATACGTCAGGTTGAGTTGAAGGCAGAATGGAATGAACATCATTTGCCACAGAATTTGGTTCTGTTTTGTATTTTCAAGGCTAACGGCGGACATTCGTTTTGTTCGTTTAACGAATGCCCTGCTGAGAGTTTTCCGATGCCGATTTACATTTTGCGCAGTTGGGCTTATACACCTCCTGTGTTCCGCAACCATAACAAAAAATACGGCGTGTCTTAAGGCAATTCTGGTAACCGTGACCTGATTCATCGCAGTTCCAGCACTTAATTTTCTCAGGAGTCCTACCGACACAAATCTCGTCCTCAACATCCTGTTCTTCCTCAGACTGATCTTCGGAATCATTTTCCTGCAGAATTGCGTTAACGAAACGCTTGCTTGTGTTCGGACATTGGATTGGCTTTGTCCGGGTGCTTCGAAAGAAATCTTCGTGACGATGACTTTCCTTACGCAATGTTGCTAAGTTTGGGGTGTCTATGTGAAGTAATTCGTGCTTGATCTCCGGTTTGAGATTATGACGAACTTCTACAGTAATCTCACTGTCCTGCATTGGTTCACGAAGGGAATCTGCAATGGAAAGCATTGCATCCAAAAAATCATCAAAATTTTCTGTGCTACCCTGTTTACGGCGACGCATAGCAATTTTAATTTCACGATCAGATCTCTGATCTTGATATGTTTCCTTTAAACGCCTGCATAACACGTTCCAATTCATGTTATCCACCGATCTGTGAACACGCCAATAAAATGCTAAGGCCGGTCCTGTAAACAGTAAATTAGCGAAATGGGAAAGAAGTTCGAAGTTTCCGTTCAGGCTTTGCGAAGTGAGACAATTTACGCGGTAAATAAAATCCCCAATGGCAACGTCGTTGGCTGAACCGCTTAATTTAATACGCCAATTTGATATAATATTGGAAATCCTATCAGGTCTATCCAAATAAAGATCACTTCGATCGCTACCAAAGTCTGGTGAAGTCCTAACATGTGAATTGTTATTTCTTTCTGAGTTTATTTCGGGAACGTCTCGACCGAAATTATTTTGTATATCTTGCTGCAGCTCACTCTGTCCATTATTTACAAATGTGGATTTATTCAATTGAGTGAACGCCATAGTGATTTGTTCTGTCACTGATTTTAGCATGCTTGCTTGAAAGGCCTGCATTGAACTTTGGACTATTTGCTTAACACGGTCTTCTGTCACAACTCTGGAATCTGACAAATATCCTGTTGGGAATTTGGATCAGACTTCTCATTCTGCTTGGCTGTATTCCGAGAACCTGAACGGGTCATCATCTTGTTACCTTGAGATTTAGTTGACAAAGGCAAATGAGATCCTAACTCGGATTGAGAACATGGCTGGCCACATATGGGGCATTTGTCATGGTTCTGAAGGTAATTGTCAAGGCAATGTTTGTGAAAAGAATGTTTACAACGGGTTTCAACCAAATCCAGATTACGTACTGGCCCGTTGCAGATGGTGCATGTCACCGACGCATCAGTATCTACGTCAACTAAATTTTCATTACTTCTCATCATCATTTTCGAAGCTTCTAGAAGAATATATAAAGTCTAACAATTCCTCTCGTTAGAATAAGAAAAATAAGCGATAAGATCAAACGATCAATAGTAGGCAAAAACGGTAAGATCCAACGATCAAAGATAAGCGAAAAAGGATAATTAGTAAGAGCTAAGATCCAACGATCAACGCTAAGCGACAAAAAGATACAAGTTAAGCGACCAAAAATAATACCTGCGGGTCTTACCCTGAGTAGCAAAGCAGTAGGTTGTATAATTCAATAGGTACGAAAAGCTAACGGAGTGTGCATACAGAGTTGTAAAATAAATGTCATTTATTTATTTATGAACTCTTACCACTTAGAAGAGTAACTAGCCGAATCTATCCAGCTAGAAAAATCTCGATCCTAAATGATAAGGAAGTAATTTTTGAATAGTGAAATCCTGGTATAGAACCGACTTTAAATCAGAACTATAATTCCTAAGAATCAATTATTAGAATGTTGTTTTTTAACAATAATGTTCGGTTATTACCGAACTGATAGAAAAAAACATATAAAAGCATAACATTTCCTCCGGTATGGCTCCGGAACTCTCCAGAGACCATAAATTCCAGGACGGAATATGAAATACCTAACTGAAACTAAAAGTGGATGGATTGTTTATTAACGGGAAGCTCGGTTGTCAAACGACAAGTACCTAATCTGGCATCGGGCTGTCCCACGTTTGGGCGCCAATTATAACTGCAACGAACACACTCATAGAGCGTTGTACACCCCAACACATTCTGTTTACTATTTTGACCGGCATGCTCAGGGAAAATGGGCGTGGGTTTTGTGTTGAGATGAACAAGAGTGTCACAGCTACAATACTGTAGACAGAGATACTTGTGCATAAAATGGATGCACGGCGATCTGCTTCCTGCTTGCGGCGATGAAGAGTAGAAAAAAAAGAACGCCAACTCTGGGGAGGGTGGGTTGAGCCCTACTTTCCGCTGCACGCGGTGGGTGCTCCTGATGCAAGCAGTTGTAAGTCCTTCTGCGATCGATGAAGCCACAGTAAGTTTCACGCGTGGTCAAAAGTTGTGGGCGAAAAACAATACAAACCGCCTTGGCGACGCAGCCACTAAGTCTTCTGCCTCCAAATGTGGGACCGGCAGCGGCGCAGTTAAAGTAAACTATCACTTGGCAGTATTTGTCTTGAAAAACTCTTATCCAAACCACACGATGCTCGCGGATTTTTAATCATGGATTTTGCATAAAATTAAACTGCACTCGATCACGCCTTCACGAAAAGAGAACAGAAGTATGCAAATCATGTGTGACCGTAGCTTGCTACAATCCTACTCGTGAATTTTGTGGTATTTTTATAGGGCAATATTCAATTTTGCCAGGATTTGAATTTGGCTAAAATGGTTCGTTACCAAATAAGTGCGATAGCACATATAAGGTTGCCATTTGGCTCGACTCCCACAACCACAGATTTGATTTTTAGTCCCTGTGACTAACAATAAAAACTGAAAAAGGAGTCAAAAGCAATTACCAAATGTCCTTGGCATGAAATCTACCAATTTCCTTGCCGTTCATGTCCTCTAAGATATATATTGATTGACCAATCCTTTCTTTGACTCGGGCCTTAACACCGACATGAGCGAGTTTCGCGTTAAAATTATTCGCTGCATTACTTATCACGAAATTTCTTTTAACAACTTCTTGACCAACCTCAAAAGATCTGGGTCGTGCTCGGAGATTGTAAGACTTTTGGTTTGTCTCATAAGCCTTATTCAAATGTTTGGCAATGTTGGAGCGAATTCTTTGAAATTCGTCAGTCCTTGATAATTTTACGTCACCTTCTGCGAGTAAATTAAGTTTGCGCAACAGTTTGTAGTCATTACCGTGGGATATCATGTGTTTACCGAAAACAACCTGATAAGGCGATATACCAATAGATTGGTGAATCGAGTTACGAAGAGAACAGTTGATGCTTCTGAGGAACACGTCCCATTCGCGTTGGTCAGAGCGAATGTAAGCTCTTAAAGCAGCGTTTATAGAACGGTTAACTCTCTCAGCTCCGTTGGATTGTGGAGCATATGCACCAGTAAACATATGACGAACGCCATATTTCGAATGAAAGTCAGATACGTCAGGTTGAGTTGAAGGCAGAATGGAATGAACATCATTTGCCACAGAATTTGGTTCTGTTTTGTATTTTCAAGGCTAACGGCGGACATTCGTTTTGTTCGCATAACTAATGCCCTGCTGAGAGTTTTCCGATGCCGATTTACATTTTGCGCAGTTGGGCTTATACACCTCCGGTGTTCCGCAACCATAACAAAAAATACGGCGTGTCTTAAGGCAATTCTGGTAACCGTGACCTGATTCATCGCAGTTCCAGCACTTAATTTTCTCAGGAGTCCTACCGACACAAATCTCGTCCTCAAAATCCTGTTCTTCCTCATACTGATCTTCGGAATCATTTTCCTGCAGAATTGTGTTAACGAAACGCTTGCTTGTGTTCGGACATTGGATTGGCTTTGTCCGGGTGCTTCGAAAGAAATCTTCGTGACGATGACTTTCCTTACGCAATGTTGCTAAGTTTGGGGTGTCTATGTGCAGTAATTCGTGCTTGATCTCCGGTTTGAGATTATGACGAACTTCTACAGTAATCTCACTGTCCTGCATTGGTTCACGAAGGGAATCTGCAATGGAAAGCATTGCATCCAAAAACTCATCAAAATTTTCTGTGCTACCCTGTTTACGGCGACGCATAGCAATTTTAATTTCACGATCAGATCTCTGATCTTGATATCTTTCCTTTAAACGCCTGCATAACACGTTCCAATTCATGTTATCCACCGATCTGTGAACACGCCAATAAAATGCTAAGGCCTGTCCTGTAAACAGTAAATTAGCGAAATGGGAAAGAAGTTCGATGTTTCCGTTCAGGCTTTGCGAAGTGAGACAATTTACGCGGTAAATAAAATCCCCAATGGCAACGTTGTTGGCTGAACCGCTTAATTTAATACGCCAATTTGATATAATATTGGAAATCCTAGATCACTTCGATCGCTACGAAAGTCTGGTGAAGTCCTAACATGTGAATTGTTATTTCTTTCTGAGTTTATTTCGGGAACGTCTCGACCGAAATTATTTTGTATATCTTGCTGCAGCTCACTCTGTCCATTATTTACAAATGTGGATTTATTCAATTGAGTGAATGCCATAGTGATTTGTTCTGTCACTGATTTTAGCATGCTTGCTTGAAAGGCCTGCATTGAACTTTGGACTATTTGCTTAACACGGTCTTCTGTCACAACTCTGGAATCTGACAAATATCCTGTTGGGAATTTGGATCAGACTTCTCATTCTGCTTGGCTGTATTCCGAGAACCTGAACGGGTCATCATCTTGTTACCTTGAGATTTAGTTGACAAAGGCAAATGAGATCCTAACTCGGATTGAGAACATGGCTGGCCACATATGGGGCATTTGTCATGGTTCTGAAGGTAATTGTCAAGGCAATGTTTGTGAAAAGAATGTTTACAACGGGTTTCAACCAAATCCAGATTACGTACTGGCCCGTTGCAGATGGTGCATGTCACCGACGCATCAGTATCTACGTCAACTAAATTTTCATTACTTCTCATCATCATTTTCGAAGCTTCTAGAAGAATATATAAAGTCTAACAATTCCTCTCGTTAGAATAAGAAAGAAGTTAGAAAGAAGAAGAAAGAAGAAAGAAGAAAGAAGATCAAACGATCAATAGTAGGCAAAAACGGTAAGATCCAACGATCAAGGATAAGCGAAAAAGGATAATTAGTAAGAGCTAAGATCCAACGATCAACGCTAAGCGACAAAAAGATACAAGTTAAGCGACCAAAAATAATACCTGCGGGTCTTACCCTGAGTAGCAAAGCAGTAGGTTGTATAATTCAATAGGTACGAAAAGCTAACGGAGTGTGCATACAGAGTTGTAAAATAAATGTCATTTATTTATTTATGAACTCTTACCACTTAGAAGAGTAACTAGCCGAATCTATCCAGCTAGAAAAATCTCGATCCTAAATGATAAGGAAGTAATTTTTGAATAGTGAAATCCTGGTATAGAACCGACTTTAAATCAGAACTATAATTCCTAAGAATCAATTACTCAAATTAGAATGTTGTTTTTTAACAATAATGTTCGGTTATTACCGAACTGATAGAAAAAAAACATATAAAAGCATAACATTTCCTCCGGTATGGCTCCGGAACTCTCCAGAGACCATAAATTCCAGGACGGAATATGAAATACCTAACTGAAACTAAAAGTGGATGGATTGTTTATTAACGGGAAGCTCGGTTGTCAAACGACAAGTACCTAATCAGGCATCGGGCTGTCCCACGTTTGGGCGCCAATTATAACTGTAACGAACACACTCATAGAGTCTTTGTCCACCCCAACACACTCTGTTTACTATTTTGACCGGCATGCTCAGGGAAAATGGGCGTTGGTTTTGTGTTGAGATGAACAAGAGTGTCACAGCTACAATACTGTAGACAGAGATACGGTAGATTTAAAAACGATAACCAAACGGTTAAGAAGCGGACAAGAAAGTGTACCTATTGAAGATGAGGCCCAGATGTTATTGGCCTTATTCTATACCCACCCTACCTGTGAAATCCATTCGGACTCCACCTTAATACAAGCACTGCTTTACATACCCTTTGGTGCCCAACAAGACGTCAGATTAATTCATTTTGGACCCCATATAATTGAAGATAAAGAAAATTTTCCGATACATTTTCCTAATCCTTAAACTAAAAATTACGTTATTTACGTTAAGGAAATCTCTTATTGAGTAATTTTGCTTATCAACGATAAAATAAAGGAAAAATAATTAAGATAGGAATGCAAATATGGGTATTTAAGTTTACATTACTGCTTTTGTTTGTTTGGCTTACTTTACATTAGAATTATGTATGATTAATGAATATTTAAACTTTAAACTTCTTTAAATTAAGAGATCTATATATACGATTAATTAAGGCAAGGTATTTTAAAGCACACTATTTAGGAATATCTGACTTTTTACATATATGCTTGTGTGTTTTTATTATTTATGTTCCGTACTCACGCACTTTCCGTCGATGTCAGCAGGCCTGATGACTGTTGATGATTTGCTGTAGGTATTAATATAAATTGGGAAAATCACATATATATACTTGTCAGATCTCCCACAAGTTAAGCTAAATTAGAATCGTAGAGATTTATAAGTAAATGTTTTTAGGTAAAATGAACAGAAATATGAAAAACTATTCTAAAGATACTTAAGACTGGACACGATCATTCGTGTTGCGGCTGCTTCAGGTTCGCAGCATACGCAGCGACAAGGCCAGCAGCCTGGGGCTCGTGTTGTGCACAAATATTCGGAATGCGCACGGATGAAGAAGACACCAAGCGGACTTGTGCATAAAATGGATGCACGGCGATCTGCTTCCTGCTTGCGGCGATAAAGAGTAGTAAAAAAAGAACGCCAACTCTGGGGAGGGTGGGTTGAGTCCTGCTTTCCGCTGCACGCGGTGCGTGCTCCTGATGCAAGAAGTTGTAAATCCTTCTGCGATCGATGAAGCCACAGTAAGTTTCACGCGTGGTCAAAAGTTGAGGGCGAAAAACAATACAAACCGCCTTGGCGACGCAGCCACTAAGTCTTCTGCCTCCAAATGTGGGACCGGCAGCGGCGCAGTTAAAGTAAACTATCACTTGGCAGTATTTGTCTTGAAAAACTCTTATCCAAACCACACGATGCTCGCGGATTTTTAATCATGGATTTGCATAAAGTTAAATTGCACTCGATCACGCCTTCACGAAAAGAGAACGGAAGTATGCAAATCATGTGTGACCGTAGCTTGCTACAATCCTACTCGGGAATTTTGTGGTATTTTTATAGGGCAATATTCAATTTTGCCAGGATTTGAATTTGGCTAAAATGGTTCGATACCAAATAAATGCGATAGCCCATATAAGGTTGCCATTTGGCTCGACTCCGACAATTTAATCTCTTAGATGTTATCTTAGCTTTGCTTAGCGCCTTTATGGCTGCTTGACTATCACACAGTATAGCAATGTCCTTGCCATGATAGATGGCCTCTCATCCCTTGGTTGCATTTGCAAGGGATATCCCTTTTAAGGCTTTCAGCATCCTTACTTTTGAGGATACAGTCATTTCCTACTCCATCAATTCTTATTAGGGTGGCTTTCCGTTTCATTTCAATGACGATATGAAGCGGCATCACCTCCATAAGTATCCCAAGATATTTAACTTCTTTGCTGGCCTCTATGCGACATTCTGACAGGGTTATTGCCTTCATTCTGTAGCTAGTACCTATTTGTGAAAGGAACAATAACAGTTTTGCTAGGATGTAGGCTCAGGCCTACTTCCTTGCACCATTCGAATAATATAGTATTTCTTTCCGGCTTTCGGAATGAAGACCACTTTTGCTATACTCCAGGCAGTAGATATGTGTCCTAAAGCTAGGCTGCTGATCAGTATTTTCCTGATCGGTACTGCGAGCTGACTTAGCGCTCGTTAAAGCAGGATTGGCTGAATGCCATCTGGACCAGGAGATTTGTGATTTGTGTGATCTGACATTTACTGCTAGGGAGAAGCCTGAGGCAGTGGATTCCTCAAAACTTAATTGGAGAATACCAACCGAACAGGACTATCTCTTTCAGTAGTGCGTCCTCGAGCTGTGAGAGGCTCTCACTCCTGAGGACGACTTTGGGGTATCCCTCTGGTACGACCGCAACTTTAATGGCCCCAGTTACGGCCGCATATGAGTACTTGCTTGCGTACCTCAGTTGCCTTTGCAGCACTTGAGGTACTTGGGCCATCGAAAGGAGCAGTCAGTGGCCTGCTCTTCTCCACCTTCTGCCTCTTAGGCGTTTCCGTCGAAGGTGTCAGGGTTTTTAGCCCGTTACGCTTGGCCGGCTTGGACCACATTCGAGTGACTCGGTGTGGCTGTCGGATTCTTCCCTCCCGCAACTGGGCGTGCTTGTGCCGTTGGCACACTCCGATTACGAGCATTTTTTGGTGTTACCACCAAAGTAGGCCGCTCTCCGTCAAGGAGACGGTCCTCAAATTGTCTTCCGACATTTCCCGCAGTCAAGGCCTGCGGTATTTTGATCTTTTTAGGTCTATTGTTCATAGTTCCCACGAGTTGCAGAGAAATAAACGGTCCACCCGTGCAGAGTACCCGGGTAAGGCTAACTAGACCGGGCGGACGCCAATTGCCCGGACTCTCCGTTAGCGACTGGACTAGTTGTTTCCCGGGCCCCCAGCCTGGCAGACTCTCGGGACGGGTCGAATGACACCTTAGTCCGGTCCGGAGATTATGATTCGAGTAAAATGACGTAATAAAGAAAAAATAAATATGTGAATGGCCTGTGCAGTCCCATCGCGTGTTCTGCAGAGGGTTGCTTAAAATTTAAATTGTTTAAGAAAATAAAATGAGATACACGAAGATCGAAGAAAATAAAATACGTCGAGTTAATTTCTGTGGTCCCATCGCGTGTTCTACAGAAGACTACATAAAAGCTTTGGTTTGTTTGCGATAAATCTTTATATTTCCATGTCGTAATTTTAAAGGAAAGAAATTTCTAGAGCTATAACGACAGCGAGGAAAAACAATACATACTTAAGCTGTGCAAGTTATTAAAAAGACTTTTCAACAACGAAAACAACCAATTCACTTTCTGCAACGCCGTCAAACACTCTATACCACCAACAGATAATATCATATACCGATTCACACAAAATCTTACCGTTACCCATTTGTACATAAAGACGAAGTTCGAAAGCAAATTTCAAAAATGCTCGAACAAAACATCATAAAAAACAGCCATTCACCCTGGAGTGTACCTGTCTGGGTCGTACCGTGTACCGTACGGTACCGTGATCTTCTTTGACATAAAATAAACAGGATGCAATAGACCATCGTCGACTGTAATAAAAGTGCTCATTTTCTTCATTTAAATCGAATCTAAACATTGCCTTTTTCTTTGTCAACTCAGTTCAAGGTGTAGCTATGCCTGCGTAATTTTCTATAAACGTCCTGAAATAACCCGTCAAGCCCAAAAAACTTTCTACTTGCTAAATAGTTTGTGGCATCTTGGTTACAGCTTCAATTTTCTCGGGTGAGGGGTAAATTTTGTGATTTGCTATAACATGGCCAAGAAATTGAATGCGCGAGTCACCGGTTCCTACCGGCACACAGACCCTCCAACCCTCCAACCGTTCAGCGAACTGTCGTTGCCACCTCGCTTCATTTAATTGCTTAGATGTTATCTTAGCTTTGCTGAGCGCCTTTATGGCTGCTTGACTATCAGGCAGTATAGCAATGTCCTTGCCATCCCTGGGATATCCCTTTTAAGGCTTTCAGCATCCTTACTTTTGAGGATACAGTCATTTCCTACTCCATCAATTCTTATTAGGGTGGCTTTCCGTTTCATTTCAATGACGATATGAAGCGGCATCACCTCCATAAGTATCCCAAGATACTTAACTTCTTTTCTGGCCTCTATGCGACATTCTGACAGGGTTATTGCCTTCATTCTCTGTAGCTTGTACCTATTTGTGAAAGGAACAATAACAGTTTTGCTAGGATTTAGGCTCAGGCCTACTTCCTTGCACCATTCGAATAATATCGCAGACTGTTTGCTCATATTTACCTCTAGCTATAATGACAATATCGTCAGCATAGCCTTCGCAAAATATACCCAGGAGAGGCGAGAGGACAACTTCTGGGGGCAACCCCTTGTGGTAGATACTTCGGACGACTGTCCTCCTATAGTGGCCATGGCTCGCCTAGATGCCAGTAGTGATTTGATCCATCTGCTGGTTGTCACATCTAGTCCTCTTCTTGCCAGGGATGCGTTGACATGACTCAGGGGAGGTATTGTCGAAAGCACCCCGTATGTCTAAAGAAGGCACATAATGCCACTTCCTTATGAGTCAGTGAATCCTCAATATGGCTTTTCAGGTGATATAGGGCAGTATCAGTTGATCTGCCCGCCCTGTAGGCATGCTGCGTCCGTTGGAGCGGATGCTCCACAAGCAGAGTGCTTCTAATGCTAGCTTCTAATCCACTACCTTTTCAAACGTTTTTAGCAAAAATGATGTCAAGCTGATGGGTCTGAACGACTTCGGATCAGTGATGTATTTCTTTCCAGCTTTCGGAATGAAGACCACTTTTGCTTTACTCCAGGCAGTAGATATGTGTCTTAAAGCTAGGCTGCTGATCAGTATTTTCCTGATCGATACTGCGAGCTGTCTTAGCGCTCGTTGAAGCAAGATTGGCTGAATGCCATCTGGACCAGGAGATTTGTAGGGCTGGAATGTACCAATTGCCCATCTTAATCTCTCCGTTGTTACTATTGATTTTTTGCCGTTACCAGGGTATTCCCATCCGTTTGGAGCGCGCTTCCCGGAAAGTGAGTTGCCAGCCAGTAGTATCTCAAGTTATTCCTTACTTCCTATAGTATAGGAGTTATCCTTTCGTATTGCCTGATTTGATTCTGGCACTCCTTTGGAGATTGCTCTGTGAAGTCTAGCACCTTGCGTCACAGAAGGTTCTATAATTCTTTCGTTTGGCTTTCCTGATCTCATGGTTATACATGGTCAGTTTATTCCGGTAGGCATCCCAATTCCCTTCTCTTTTTGCTTTGTTAAAGAGACGCCTGGTCGCTCTCCGCAACTTCTCCAATTGGTAGTTCCGCCATGGAGCACCTTTATCCCTGGCTCGGCCAAGGGATCAGCTTTCTCTGAACGCGTTAGTAAAACACGAGTTAATATCTTCGTCTCCAGTTCTAGAGTGGTACGGAGTTTCCCGGTTACTCTAGTAACTGGATCTCGCAGTAAGGAGGCATTGAACCCTTCCCAGTTCGTATTTTCGCTACATTCTAGACTTAGCCCTATGTTAAAACGAATAATTCTGTGATCTGACATTTACTGCTAGGGAGAAGCCTGAGGCAGTGGATTCCTCCAAACTTAATTGGAGAATACCAACCGAACAGGATTATCTCTTCCAGTAGTGTGTCCTCGAGCTGTAAGAGGCTCTCACTCCTGAGGACGACTTCGGGGTATCCCTCTGGTACGACCGCAACGTTAATGGCCCCAGTTACGGCCGCATATGAGTACTTGCTTGCGTACCTCAGTTGCCTTTGCAGCACTTGAGGTACTTGGGCCATCGAAAATATCAGTCAGTGGCCTGCTCTTCTCCACCTTCTACTCCTTAGGCGTTTCCGTCGGAGGTGTCAGGGTTTTTAGCCCGTCCCGCTTGGCCGGCACGCCTCCCGCAACTGGGCGTGCTTGTGCCGTTGGCACACTCCGATTACGAGAATTTTTTTGTGTTACCACCGAAGTAGGCCGCTCTCCGTCAAGGAGACGGTCCTCAAATTGTCTTCCGACATTTCCCGCAGTCAAGGCCTGCGGTATTTTGATATTTTTAGGTCTATTGTTTATAGTTCCCACGAGTTGCAGAGAAATAAACGGTCCAACCGGGCAGAGTACCCGGGTAAGACTAACTAGACCGGGCGGACGCCAATTGCCCGGACTCTCCGTTAGCGACTGGGCTAGTTGTTTCCCGGGCCCCCAGCCTGGCAGACTCTCGGCACGGGTCGAATGACACCTTAGACCGGCCCGGAGATTATGATTCGAGTAAAATGACGTAATAAAGAAAGAATAAATATGTGAATGGCCTGTGCAGTCCCATCGCGCGCTCTGCAGAGGGTTTCTTAAAATTTAATTGTTTAAGAAAAGAAAATGAGATACACGAAGATCGAAGAAAATAAAATACGTCGAGTTAATTTCTGTAGTCCCATCGCGTGTTCTGCAGAAGACTACATAAAAGCTTAGGTATGTTTGCGATAAATCTTTATATTTCCATGTCGTAATTTTAAAGGAAAGAAATTTCTAGAGCTATAACAACAGCGAGGAAAAACAATACATACTTAAACTGTGCAAGTTATTAAAAAGACTTTTCCACAACGAAAACAACCAACTAACTTTCTGCAACGCCGTCAAACACTCTATACCACCAATAGATAATATACCGATTAACACAAAATCTTACCGTTACCCATTTGTACATAAAGACGAAGTTCGAAGGCAAATTTCAAAAATGTTCGAACAAAACATCATAAAAACAGCCATTCCCCCTAGAGTGCACCCGTCTGGGTCGTACATAAGAAAAGTGACATCATAGGGGAAATTAAATGAGAAAACTTTCTCTGATAGATACATTATCCCGAACATTGCAGATATACTAGGCAGCAAAGAAAAGACCATGTATTTCACGACAATAGACTTAGCAACTGGCTTTCACCTAATTGAAATTGAAATTAAGCCACGCGAGCAACACGAAATTCACCGTCAAAAATGGGCATTACGAGTGCACGAGAATGACTTTCGGTCTCAAGAGCGCCCCTACCGCGTCCCAACGCGTTATGGGCAACGTTTTAGGTGACTTAGTCGGCAACGTCTGTCTCGTCTATCTCGACGATATAATTGTATTCTCACCCTCACTCCAAAAACATATAGCAGATATTAAATCTGTTTTCACAAAACTCCAAAACTCAAATCTAAAAATCCAACCAAGAAAGTGTAGCTTTTTAAGGAAGAAAATCGACTTCCTGGGACATATCGTAACCCAGTGTTCAAGTTACGGGGTTTGGACTGTCACCCGCTCTCCGCTCCCTCTTACGCTCTCCCGCTCTTCACCACAGAGTCTCCAAGGAGTCTCCGCTGCGCTTGGGAGAACCCAACTAATTAGAATAAGCGTCAGTGTAAAAACTAACCACGAGCAATAAAGATACGACCGGTCGCGCCCGCGCATTTACAAAAGTCAAGTGTTCGCTTTTCTCCGAGTGTTCTATTTTCAGCTTCCTTGGATAATTCCAGGACCAGCAACCCCCAGCATCCCAACATTTTGGTCCTTCGAGCCGGATTTCCTGGATATTTCAAGTTTGTCCACCAGCGACCAACTTATAAGATAAGTACGAAACTTCCATTCCCTTTAATTGCCGGTCTGCAGCAAAAGGTTCGATAATCTAATTTCGTTCAATTTGCTGTAAGATTTATTGTCAAATCTAACGGATTTCTCCGACAAAAGGCAATTAAAGAAAAGTACTTATCCATTCTCACGGGCGCCGCCCTATTACCCACCGTTCTCCTTTCACCCTAGTTCGTGAAAATTTCTAAGCCCCAATTTCCGAATATATTTAAATATTCATCCATTCCGAAAAGTGCAAAATTTTAAATGTGAAAAAGTGAAATTCATTTGTGCCAAGTTCAGTGAAAATTTCTAAAGTCCAAAGCTCTGCCAAAGGTGGCAAACATTCTGTTTTCGTTTCACTGTGTCCAACGCAAGCCAAATTCTTTTCGCAACACATTTTTTTGCTTTAACTCTGCAGTCCGATCTCCGCAGTCCACATAATACAATTTTTTACCAAAGTTCAAATTGTTTCCCGTCGGCAAATCCAAACCACAAATAAAATTTATTCCAAGTGCCGACGCGGAAAAGGCGTTTTGTTTTCTATCAATTTTTCCATAAATTTCCAAATTAATTTCCGAGCATTAAATTAAAATCGTTTTTTTTTCTCTTTTAACAAATAACATTTTCAATATTTATTAAATTATTTTTTTTTTAATTTTTTTTTTTTTGTAACTTTTAAAAAAATAATTATCCATAAATAAATAATACGACCGCCAAATACAAGTCGTTCACCCGACAAATATTTTTTTTCGTATTGCTTGGATATTTATTTGTGGGTGTTTTAGAAGTATTTACAACGCGGAGAAAAGACTCCAATTCCACCATTCCATTTTCTCCGTTTTCCAGTTGTAAACAAAAGAATAAAATTTTCTTCGTTCTAATCAAAATTTTATTTCACCGTGTTCCATATTCCAAGGGTTCCAACCGTAAATAAGGTGGACCCAATTACCATAAATCACAGGTCATTTATACAATTCACTCCGAGTCACCTGTCCGATTAGTCTAAACTACAGCGTTTCCACTTCGTAAATTTTACACCACTTAAATTATTAAGTGCAGTCTGAGGAATCTGTCTACTTTTTCAACAGTGTGACCGGGCTCCAAAACCGCTTCCCTTCCATTTCGTATTTCTTCGATTATGCCCATCGGGGACGATAAGAAGAAATTGTCCGCTGACAAACCCAGGTCTATTTTTTCAGCACAAGGGCCCAAGAGTCCAAGAATCCCAAGCATTTCGGTGAGAACGCCTGCGCAGATTTCCGACGACTGTGCTACTCCATCCAAAGCCACAGTACAGCGCACAGCTAAAAATATGGCTGCTTCCGATCTAGCGCTAGCCAAATTCATTTCGGTTTCTGACCGCTTTAGCGAATTTGAGGCTCAGATCAACACTCCGGAATCCGCAGCTCCAACCGTCACGATGCTTAGCGTCCGTCACGACCAAGTCCGAACTCTATGGGACAAGGTTGAAAAGGAATTCGACCTCTGCTCAGAGTGCCTTGTGTCAGCAGGCGAAGCGGCAGCAAGCAACATGCCTATTCTCAGGGCTAAATACAGTTATTGCTATTCAGTCTATGAAAGGTGTGTCGCCCAGCTACTTGATAAAATCGAGCAAGGCATGTCTCAGTCCATCCCAGCCGCGAACGCTGCGCCCCAGGCCTACATTTCCTCTGGCTGTCGGTTGCCTCCATGCGATACGGAAGTTTTTGCAGGCGACTATCTTCGCTGACCGACTTTCCGGGATCTTTTCACAGCCATTTATATCAATAATCCACGGCTGACTCCGGTTGAAAAGTTATTCCATTTAAATGCCAAAACAAGTGGCGACGCGCATGCCATAGTTTCGATTTCGCCTCTCACCAACGAGGGTTTCCGCTCTGCGTGGGAAAACCTAATAGAGCGTTTCGAAAATAAACGATTGTTGGTAAACAGTCAATTGAAAATACTGTTTAATGTGCAGTAGATACCACAGGAATCTGCAAAGTACTGTTCAAGGTTGCTTGACTGCCTTAGAACTATCAAGCATCAACACTGAGAACTGGGACTGCCTGCTGGTATATCTGTGTTCATCCAAGCTCCCGAAGATAACTCTCTCCTTATGGGAGCAGTCGCTACATAAGAAAGCCGACATCCCGACATGGGGAGAGCTGAATACCTTCCTCACAGAACGTCATCGAACCCTAGAAGCAATCGATGATGTGAGACCGTCCTTACCGAGTCAGTCGCATTCCAAAGCGATAAACTCAAGTGGGCCCTCTAGAAAATTAAATTCCTATGAGACGAAAGTGGCTCCAAAATTGAAAAGTTGCGACTTGTGCAACAAGGAGAACCATCCTGTCCGTGTATGTCCGCGGTTTCTCCAAATGTCGGTTGACGACCGGTCAGCCTACATTAAACGGAAGCAGTTATGCTTAAACTGCTTCGCAACGGGACATCAGCTTCGTGAGTGCAAGAGCACTCACAATTGTTTTACTTGCCGTGGCCGGCATCACATGTTGTTGCACCGAAACAACCTCTGTTCCAGCAATTCAAGCCCTTCAAATCCTGCAAGGCAAATTTCCGCAAATCAGGCAAATTTCGTTCCAAATGAGAAGGCGGTGTTCAAAATTATTTCGCCACGGGCTCAAGAGCTATCCTTCTTGGCACTGCCATAATCAATATTTCCCATCTTGGCACTAACTTTAAGGCACGCGCCCTGATCGACTCCGGATCAGAAGCGACATTCATAACCGAGCGACTGTTCAATCTAATTAGATTGCCATTCCAGGTGGTTCAAGTCTCGGGCTTAAACCAAACAGTAGCTGCTCAGTGCAAGTAGCTCTGCAGGTTCACCATCCGATCTCCGACTAGGCCCGCGTTGCAGTTGGAGACGACGGCCTATGTCCTCCCTCAACTAGCCGGAAATTCCGCAAAATTTCCTTCGGGATCTTCCCGATTTTCCACTGGCGGACCCAAAATTCTATGAGAGCGCACAAATAGATGTCCTTATCGGAGCCGACATTCTGCCTTCGGTGCTTCTGAGTGAAGCCAAAACCAACATCTGTGGCTCTCTTTTGGGGCAAGAGACCATTTTCGGCTGGGTACTAACTGGGCCAGTGTCAGCCTCAGCCCAAAGCAGAATTTCCTCTTTTTCGACACAGATCTCCACGCGTACGATAATTCACTGGACAAACTACTCACAAAATTTTGGGAGGTGGAGAATATACCAACAAAGTTGGTAAAAGAATCCGATTCCATGTGCGAGAAGAATTTCCTTCAAACGACCACGAGAAACGAGTGCGGCAAATATGTCGTTACTCTGCCTTTTCGCGACCCAGAACATATCGGTTCCGGGCATTCTAGGCATTCTAGGTCTTTCGCGTTGGCTCAGTTCTTAAGAAATGAGCAGCGTCTAAAAAGAGATGAGGCCTTGAAAGCGAGATACGATTCGGTGATCCAGGAATATCTCGACTTAAAGCACATGCGACAAGTTCTTCCTACCCATGATTGCAACGCCTATTATATGCCACATCACGCCGTCCTAAAACCGGAAAGCCTAAACTCCGTGTAGTATTCAATGCCTCCAGCCCTTCATCGAATGGTACCAGTTTAAATGATATCCTTCATGCTGGCCCTGTCTTACAGTCCGACTTGACCATTCAAATTCTGATGTGGCGCTATTTCCGATACGTGTTCAGCGCCGATATCGAAAAAATGTATCGGCAGATCTGGGTAGATCCGAAACACACTCCATTCCAGCGAATACTTTTCCGTAACAATAGAGGGGAAATCAGAGATTTCGAATTGAAAACAGTAACCTTTGGAGTCAATTGCGCGCCTTTCCTGGCCATCCGAGTACTGCAGCAGCTAGCAGCTGACGTAGAACTCAGCCATCCAAAAGCTAGCAATGTCATTCGAAATTTCATGTATGTGGATGATGTTCTAGCCGGAGCGGACTCCACGGAAGAAGCTCAGCTCATGGTGCAAGAGCTCCGAGACGCTCTGAACTCCGCCGGATTTCCATTGAGGAAATGGACCTCCAACCAAAAGGAAGTTTTAGCGGCCGTTCAGAGAAACCATCTTTTAAATACTGATTTTCTCGAGATCGATGCAGAAAGTACTGCCAAAACCCTCGGTATTCGCTGGAAGGCAACCTCCGACGAATTCCTCTTCGTCCCGCCAGAGTTGGCTATCGAAACGTCCTTTACAAAACGCCAAGTCCTGTCCCAAATTGCCAAATTGTTCGACCCTGCAGGCTGGTTAGCGCCGTTTATCGTTCGAGCTAAAATTTTCATGCTGGAGATTTGGCTGCAGGAGCTTGGGTGGGACGAAAACATTCCAAATGAGCTTTTTCAGCGATGGCTTAATTTTCTCCAAGTTATTCGGTATTAGAGCAGATACGCATTCCACGCTGGCTATCGTTTCGTCCAGATTTCAAGGTCGAGCATCATGGCTTTTGCGATGCATCGCAAAAGGCTTATGGGGCGGCAATATATGTCCGCGTAGAAGTGGGCAGCACCATTATGGTGCAACTCCTAACCGCGAAAACCCGGGTAGCACCAGTCAAAACGGTTTCGCTCCCAAGACTGGAGCTGTGCGGAGCGTTATTGCTTTCCGAAATGGCTGCAGCCATCATTCCGCAGATGCCTACGATTAACTCCGAACTTTACTGTTGGCCGGACCCCACGATAGTGCTTGCATGGTTAAGCAAGCCAGCGTGCCAGTGGACCACATTTGTAGCCAATAGGGTGACGAAGATCGCCCAGGCCACAAAAACAGAGAATTGGTCTCTTGTTCAATCTGAGCATAATCCAGCAGACCTGGCAAGTAGAGGAGCTTCCCTCCAAGATTTAGCCGATAGCCAGTTATGGTGGCACGGACCGACTTGGTTTCAAAATCCACGCAACCAATGGCCAACTCAGGTCGACAAGACAACGCTCCGGTGACCGACCTGGAGAAGCGTGCTCTAAAAGTCCATCTCGCAAAAGCTCCTTCTGAAGAGGGTTGGCACGTTTCTCCAAGTTAGAGAAAGCTCTACGAGTCCTAGCTTATGTTCATCGCTTCATTCAGCGGTGCAGGCAGACATCTTCATTTGATGTGCATTTGCTGGCCACTGAAATCGTCCCCGCCGAGCGGTTCCTAATTTCGAACACTCAGCGCAGAGAATTCCTTGGAATTCCAGGAATACCACTGCCTAAGCGAAAAGCGTCCAGTGCCAAGTTCAAGTGCCATCCTAAGCATGAACCCGTTTCTAGATCCGCAAGGACTGATCAGGGCATGCGGCCGTGTGGCGGCTTCCGAAAGCCTTCAATACAATGAACGCCATCCAGTGATTCTTCCGTATAACTGCCTGCTTTCTTGCCTCCTTGCGAATTTCACTCATCGCATAACTCTCCATGGTGGTAACCAGTTAATGGTGCGCCTCATCCGGTCGAAATACTGGATTCCGAGAATTAAGACCTTATGAAAGCAATAGTAAATTCGTGCAAAGTATGTGTGATCCACAAAAAGCGGTTGCAGAGCATCGTTCTCCCGACCATTCACGTATACTGGCATGGATTACGCCGGTCCGTTCGATATAAAGAACTATACGGGAAGAGCATGTCTTATTACAAAGGGGTATGTGTTAGTTTTTGTTTGTTTCTCCACCAAGGCCATCCATTTAGATCCTACATCTGACTTAACGACCGAAAAGTTTCTTGCCGCTTTCTCTCGATTTCCTTCAAGCCGTAAAAGATTTGGTGACGAATGCCTATATTCATCAAGAGATGCAATGGCAATTTATTCCTCTGGGGGCACCCCATATGGGAGGCCTTTGGGAAGCAGGCGTAAAAAGTTTTAAGACGCTATTTTACAAATGCACTGCCACACGAAAATACACTTTCGAAGAGCTCTCCACGCTCTTGGCAAAAATTGAAGCGTGCCTTAACTCCAGGCCGCTTTCTCCTATGTCTGAGGATCGGACAGATTTGCTGGCTCTGACGCAAGGGCATTTCCTTGTCGGGGGACCCCTTATGTCCAAGGTGGAACCCGAAGTAAAGGAGGAAATGAAATCCCTTCTTAATCGGTGGCAGCAGTTGAAAGCTCTCCATTGTTGTAGCTCCCAGTTGAAAGATTGGTTTTTAGTTTGAATTTACTTTTTATTGGTTTGTAGGAGCAGGGAAGGTCCCGCTCCATTCAAAGTTAATTCGTCAATGATTTGGCGATCTAAATACAATGGTTTCTTAGCCTAAGTCGAGGAGCAGCGCTGCCGGCATAGCCTGCAGCGCAGCGACGCTTATATGCGTTTCCTACATATATATATATATATTGTCGCCGAGCGACGGTGCTGGAGGAGGGGTGCTATAGGCACACATATTAGCGGTCAGCGCTTGGCCAGCGTGAGTACTGCTGATCATGCAAATTAGGTACGTTGCCCTCAACATACGCTTGGGCTGAACTGTTTATGTACACATTGCAACAGAGTGATACAATGTGATTGTATATTATGAATACAGTGGTTAACCGATATGTGTGCATACTACACCATCAGCAGTTCCGTTTGCGATGGAAAGAAGAGTACCTCAAAGAACTCCACAAGCGCTCTAAATGGCAGGCCCCGTCCAAAAATCTCCGCATCGATGACATGGTCGTCATCAAGGACGACAACTTACCCTCTAATGAGTGGCGGCTCGGCAGAATTGAGTCTGTTTTCCCAGAAGCCGACGGCAACGTCCGTGTAGTAAATATCCGTACTGCACGTGGAGTTGTTAAACGTCCAGTGGCAAAAGTGGTGCTTTTGCCGACGGAGTCTTCCGAATCTCCACAATAATAGGCGCTCCTTTCGTCCCTAGTTGTAGTTCACTAGCACTAATCATCCATTATTTTTCATTTCGTTTCGATCTCCTTTCAACATTCAACTACGCGCAGCAGGGCCCGTCGTCAACAAAACGCACGCAGTGCTCGTGCCTTGGAGAGCAGACGTACCCGAGGTATTCAATCCTACCGATGCCGAGTCTGCCGCGGTATCCATCCTCTTCGGAAGTGCGCGAGGTTCCTAAAGCTCAGCGCAACAAATACTGCGCCAATTGCCTCGCTCACGAGCATTCCACGGGAGACTGCCGAAGCGGTGATCGATGCAAGAAGTGCGACCGATCCCACTTCACGCTGCTCCACATGCACGAGCAGGTTAGCTTCGTTGTAGCGGTGACCAATGTTGGCTACGAGAAGGTCTGCACGACGACGATTCGCTCTAGGATCGAAGCGAACACGAAGCTGGAAGTCGTGCTCAAGATTAAGCCCAGTGTGCGGATCCGCACACCTGTCCGGGCATTGAGCGCACCGTGGTGTCCAAGTACCGGGACATCATGCTGGCTGATGACCAGTTCCATCGGCCTGCTACCGTCTCCATGGTCTTAGGAGCAGATGTTTATTCAAAGGTCAACCAATCCGGATTCCTGACCTTCGACGAGGGAATGCCGGTCGCTCAGAAAACTGTTTTTGGGTGGATCGTGTCCGGTGCCTGCAGCCTGCCGTAGGATGGCTTTGTTGCAACCCCAGTGATTGCAAGGGGGGCGGAATGTTCAAGTTACGGGGTTTGGACTGTCACCCGCTCCCTCTTACGCTCTCCGCTCCCTCTTACGCTCTCCCGCTCTTCACCACAAAGTCTCCAAGGAGTCTCCGCTGCGCTTGAGAGAACCCAACTAATTAGAATAAGCGTCAGTGTAAAAACTAACCACGAGCAATAAAGATACGCCCGGTCGCGCCCGCGCATTTACAAAAGTCAAGTGTTCGCTTTTCTCCGAGTGTTCTATTTTCAGCTTCTTTGGAAAATTCCAGGACCAGCAACCCCCACCATCCCAACACCCAGGAAGGAGTCAAACCAAACCCACTTAAGATTCAAACCATCAAGGACTTCCCTTGCAGGAAATTCATAAAGAATTTGGGAAAATAACTAAACCCGTAACGAGGCACTTTAAAGGGAAGAAATCTATAATAATAGACGATGAATTTAAACAAGCATTCGAAACGTCGAAGGATCTTCTTTGTAATGATCCCAAACTCATATACCCTGATTTCAATAAACCGTTCACGCAGACCGCAGACGTAAGTAATTATGCGATAGGCTCTGTGCTGTCACAATGCCCTGACACTAATGACAGACCCATATATTTCGCTAGTATGACACTATCGGACACGGAAATTCGCTATTCTACGATAGAGAAACAAATGCTAGCTATCATTCACTTCACACCATACCTTTTCGGGCGTAGATTCAAAATAGTCACAGACCATAAGACCATATCCTGGCCGCTTACGACTACGAAGTCGTATACAAAGTTGCTGACGCCCTCAGCAGAATTGATCCAAACTTGAACATAAACGAAGATCGCTTCGCAATCACTAAATCACTTTAATTGCCAAATAATATTCCGTAAACAACCTTAAGACAGGTAGACCCACCATTTATCCATAAAGTAAGACACATAATCACAGAACGCGAACATACTGAAAGCAAAAAAAAAACTTTCGCAGACGATATTTTCAAGAGTCCTATAATAACTATTTCTTTGAAAATGATTTATACAAAATTGTCCGCTGCAATATATGACTAACCGAAATTACGAATCCTCATGATCAGGAAAACGAAATTCTTGCGTACCACTTAAATACCAATCTTAGGGGCATAGATGAAACATATAGCCATTTAAAAAGGGACATTTATTTTCCGCATTTAAAAGACATTATCACAAAAATTATAAAAAATTGTGATACCTGCCTACCCCCCATAGACCATTGACGCAAACCCCAACCGCCCCAGGAGGACCCATATAGACATATATTTCATTAACAATACTTGTAACCTCACAATTCAATAAAAGTCGCCGATGCTTTATTGCTATTTCGTACTTTGGTCACTATTGCGCACCAAAGAAAATATTTTTCGAACAGGGCGCGGAATTTTCGGGAAGTCTATTCAACGACCTCTTAACTCAAGTCCAAATAACAGCTCATACAACTTCATTTCACCAATCAACGGGCAACGCTTCTGTCGAGAGACTGCAGTCCACCTTACAGGATAATCTTTAACAAATGAAAGGAAGCACGCCTAGAACGTGATCATGATCAAATACTCGCAGAAGCAGTAGCACCATATAACACGGCAATAAACTCCAGCACTTCCTATACCCCTATCGAACTCTTCCACGGACGAACTCATATATTCAACAAAACAATAACATTCGACAATCACCACTATTACCTTAAGAAATTAAACGATTTTGGAAAAGGCATATACCCAAAAGTACAGGAACTTTGAGTTCGAGGAAAGTCCTCCCACTGGAGCCAACAGTAGTAGCGAGCAGCAGGAGGAGAGCGATTCCAGTGAAACGGCAGCTGCCAACAAGCGCTGGGTTGAGATGCAGTTGACCGACAACCAGCTGCGATATCCGTATGATTTAGCCGGAGCCGTGTTGGAGGACATTAAAGAGGAAGACGGGGAGTTCGAGGTGGGTAGCAGCCGTATCAGCAGCTTCAGGGATTCCTTTTCGAGCACCCCCGAGCACGATGTGGCGGCACGGCGATATCATTCACGTGGCGAACACGACGATATCTCAATGAGTAGTCTGCAGGAGTTTGAGTCTCTGGAGAAAGCCATTTCCCTGGAGAACCGGAATCGCACCCACCAAGTACTTTGAAGGTCTCGAGAATGCCTTCATCGAAGCCCACCTGATAGAGATCAAGGCCAGGGAGGAAGCTGCTCTACTTTCGCGCTCTGATGAGTCTAATAAATCCAATGGCAGCGATAAAGGAGCCACGGGTAATGTTGTGGTGACCATGGTGCCTCAAGTCAAGTAGAGAGCAATGAAGCCCTGCTGAAGCAGAAGGTGGAGCGGGAGCGGGAGGAAGGATCTGTTCAAGGAAGAGTCACCGACACAGGTACCACTGAGTTCGATACCAAGTCTAAGATCGACAGCCAGGATTCCGAAAAGGATAGCATCGATAGCATGGAGGTCAGCAAGAGTCATGACATGATGACCAGCAGCATCGAGAGCTTCGACATCTCCAAGGACGCCACCACGAGATCGGACATTGATTCCCTGGAGATAGACAAGCGACACTCGCGACAGGAGAGCATAGAATCCTTCGGCGATGAGCAGTTGGATCTCTTGACCAAGTTCGTTAGCGGCGGAGGAGTGACACTTGGTGATGGACTGACCACCACCACGACCACGACTACCACCACGGATGCCGATGGACACGAACACACGGTGACCAGGGTGATAACCACAACAACAAATTTGGGCGGTGGCATTCAGGAACTTCCAATGGATGAGTCTGGACGTGTCGGTGGATTCCCTAAACATGTGCGTGGAGCAAACAACCAGTTCGGCTGGCACAACGGCAACCTACCAGACTAGCGCTGGTAACTCCCAGATGTCCGGGAGTGTAACCAGCTGTGCGTTCAGCACTCTCATGGAGGATTCCTTCCCTGGTGTGGGTGGCATGTCGTCGTCGCAAATGTCGGCCAGTTTTTGGTCTCACGATGAATCCACGGTAGTCGAGGACGAAGGACGCGATCTCGCCAAGAAGCCACAAAGGGCCACTAAACGCTGGACGGGATTAGAAGAGAGAGAGAGAGAAAGTGAAAGCGCGCGAGTTACCTCCGGGGGAGCTTCGCGGGGTATTCAAATGCAGAAAAGAGAGGAGCTGATCCAGAAGGTAGCCACAGTGATCTCCGGAGAGCTTCGTGGGATATTCAGATGCAGAGAAGAGAGGAGCCGGTCTTGAAAGTAGCTACGACTGTCAGGGAATTCGATCGGATTGAATATTGGATACGTCTACAAGTGTTTGCTGCTAGATCTCGACTACCCGTCGTCTTTATTTTTTGGTCTTAAATAAGCTAACAGTGAATATGTATATGTGTATTACAATGTTGGAGTTCTTAGAAATAAAGTATCTGACGCAGCAGAAAGTATGTTAACAAGTATGTATATGGGATTGTATGCGCTGCATTGTCTGTGCGAAGGGAATGCGGTGTGAGCTTTTTGGCGGATGTCGGCGGCTGACTCGTCGTTGATGTTTACGTTGCGACTTTGTATCGCAACGCTTCCCGGTTCGATGTCTTCACTTGTGAAGGCGTGGTGGTTTAGAGGGAGGGGTGGTGTATTGTACCGATGGGTCGGTAACTCCTCCCCCCCAGTTTGGAGCGACGGCCATAGCGGAGGAATTGGTGGAGCGACGATTGGAAGAATGTGGTCGGGCCCGGTATGGAAGATGTGGGTGTCTCTACGAAGTGTCCAGGTGAGTATTACGGCGACTAGGGATACGGTGAAGAGAATGTATAAGGTTGTCGAGTGTCGAAAGTTTCCTGCCGTGACGACCCGTAGCTTGTTGGATGTTGTGAGTATCCAGGTGAAGTCTTTCCAAGGTGAGTATGTTAATAGTGGCATTTTTTATTAATTTCCGTATTGGTGGTAGGAAGAAGTCGGGGTGCTCTTCTGTTGATACCGCCGTGTTGTCGTAGTTTATTTCATTGATTTGTAATGTGCAATTGTTATACTATATTATAGCTGATCCATTGATATTAGTTATGGTCTGGTTGGAGGATATGATTGGGAGGTTGTTCCCGTTAAATACAAATATGAAGCCTTTTTCCGGCTCGAACACATCGGTCGTGAGTCCCGATTCCTTTATGTCGCAGTAGCTGGTCTTATTCTGGATAAGGTGTCCCAGGCAAGTATTATTTTTAAGATTATTGATAGAATCGATTTCACATACGAATTATTCTTCTCTTACAGGGCATTTATACATAGTTGAAAACATACTATTATTTTTGTTATTATATATTAAGTACTTAGGTGCTATTACAAATTGTGTGGAATTTATTGGGAGTGGAATTAATCTTGCCATTTCGTAGTTAGGATTTAGAAAAATAGTAATTTTGACACTGAAAATTATTTTGTCTTGGTAATTGAGTGTGTTCATTTTTAACAGATTATAAATGCGTTGCTCGGATTTTATTGTGTAGTTTTGGGCTTCGAAAATTTGTTTGATTTTGTTTATTTCAGTCTTATCTAAAATGAGTTTTGGGATAACATTAATTTTGGCAAGCAGTGTACTTTCTATAATGTCGCTTAGGTGACTAAGTAATAAGTCTATATTATAGTTAAGCCTATTTATATATTGTAGTTTCTTTAGTTCTTCTTCGTAGTTATATATTTTTTTGTAGATTGTATTTTGAGTGTTTTCGAAGAAGTTTTTAATCAAATCTTGTTCATTGTTAATGTGTCTTGTTAAGTTTTTGAACCGTAGTTGAATTTCATCATTGAGCGTGTTCTGTATTTCGAAGTTATCTGAGATGGTGGTGACTTGGCTTTTTAGGTGGTTAATATTCTTTGCATCATTGGCGTCCGTGTTGCCAGTGACGACTTTGACTAAACTACCTAACCCGTTAATAAGAACTCTTTTGTGGCGTGAAAATGGTGTTAGTGCGTCTATTTTACTTTGAGTTTGGGCAAGTTTAGCATTTAGTATTGATATAGAGTCGGTGAGTGTTTCATCGTGTCTTAGGGTATCGATGGTGTGGTATAATTTTTCAATACAGTTGGTGTATTCGGACAGATCGATTATGTGGCTAATTTTCTTATAGTTTCCTATTACGAATGTTTTCCCTAGCGGCACTTTTGCTAAGAGGTTGGTGCTATTGAAGTTGTAGATGAAGATAGATTGGTATGCCCCTTGGCAAGATCTGGAATGCAGGTGGAAAGGCTTAAGTCATTTGGAGGTTTGAATGTTTTCCTAACTTTTGATTTGTGGATTTTTTGATCTTTTGTGGTTACTAAGGTTTTTCCTTTGTCTTTTGCTGTTCTGTGTAAGGAGAACCGTGGTGTTAGTTTATTTCTTCTGTTTTCTTTTCTGAAAATTGTGCTGTTAGGTTGTAGTGTTGTTGGTTCTACTCTGCTTGTGTTTAGCTTTCCTGTTCTTTGTTGGGCGTTTGTGAATAATTTTTCCTTTATTTCGGAGTAGAGTTTATCTTGGAACATATTTAGTTTATTTAAATAGTCAAGCTCATTATTGGGTATTATTGTTTTGTCAAATAAATGGGTCCTACCATTACCTACCATTCAAAAGGGGTGTGTTTAGTGGTGGAGTGGATTGCGTTATTATAGGTTATCACAGTTTTTTTTTTTTGTGTTTTTTCCGTGTGTCTAGTATTATTCTGTAAATCTCTGTCAAAGAGGAGTGTAAGCGTTCTACTGGAGAATTACTTGAAGATTGCTGGAAGGATGTGACATGGAGAAGTATATTATATTGAGAGCAAAACTTACGGAATATGTCGTTGCAGAATTCTACTTCTTGGTCGTGTATCAGTTTTTTGGGTAGTCCGAATTGACTGAAAAAGTTTTTGATTGCTTTGGTGCAATTGATACCGTTTCTATTTGGAATGGGGTATACAGCTGCAAATTTTGAGAACTTGTCTATGATTGACAGGTTAAAATTATTGTTAATGGTGTAGATGTCTATGTGTATTATATCGAGGGGTTTCGTTGGGGTTTCTGGGATTTCAAATACAATGTTTTGTGGTTGTCTGTCGTATTTGAGTTTTAGACAGGTTTCGCAATTCCTAATTAGTTCAGAGATTTTGCTTTTCATATTGGGGAAGTAGGTTTCTCGTTTGAGGTGAAGGAATGTTTCATCGATGCCTCTGTGATTGTTATTAGTGTGATATTCCTGAATGAATTTGTTTTGTTCGGGGTTTCCTACAATTTCGTGGAGAAGTAATTTGCATCTGATAATTTTAAAGTGTTTTTTGTGTGCAAAGTACGTTAAGAATGCTTTTTCGATTAATGCGGAATTATTATCGTCTGCCAAGAATGCGCAAATCCTGTTAGGTTTTAGGGTTCCTTTCAAGATTTTAGCAATATTATCGAAATCGAAAGAGGGCTGTGAATATTTTTTTCTAAGCTTTTGTTTGAATGGTGTTGTAGTTTGGCAAGACGTATTTGTATCTATTTCTAGTATGAGTTGCGTGTTAAATTCGTTAATAGGTTTTTCGGATGTGGGACAAGGCTTAACAGTCAGTGTTTCGCTGTGGTTTAAATTTGGGTCTGCTCTACTTAAGGCGTCTGCGATTACATTTTGTGAACCTTTCTTGTGAATTATTTCGAAATTGTATTCCATGAGTTGGAGTCTCTAACGAATTATTTTCGAATTGGGTTCTTTGAAATTCATAAGCCATATTAGTGGCTTGTGATCTGTAACAATAGTAAATTTTAGGCCATAAATATACGGTCTGAAGAATTTTATCTGTAACAATAGTAAATTTTACGCCATAAATATACGGTCTGAAGTATTTTACTGCCCATATTATTGCCAACATTTCTTTTTCTATGGTTGAATAGTTGACTTCGGTGTCAGAGAGGGTCCTGCTGGCAAAGCATACAGGTCTATCGTTCTGTAAGGAGCCTTGGGATAGTACGGCTCCTAACGCGAAGTTACTAGCATCCGTAGTAAGAATGAATGGTTTTTTGAAGTCTGGGTGTATGAGTATCGGGTCATTGGAAAGAAGAGTTTTGCACTGTTCGAATGCGTCTACAAAATCTTTATCTGTAGTAACTTGTCTTTTTCCTTTCAGCTGTTTAGTCATGGGTTTCGTTATTCGAGCGAAGTCTCTTATAAACTTCCTATAATACCCCAGTAAACCGAGAAAAGATTTGATAGCTTTTCTGTTGGTGGGGCAAGGAAATTTGTTGATCGCACTTATCTTGTTCGGGTTTGGTTTTATTCCGTCTTGTGCGACTATGTGGCCTAGGAATTCTATCTCTTTCCTCAGGAATTTCTGATTTGTAGTTTAAAGTTTGCCGCTCTAAGTTTTTCGAATACCATTTTTATGTCCAATAGGTGTTTTTGTAAGGAAGGCGAGAAAATTATAATATCGTCGAGATAGACTAAGCAAATGGTGCCGTTAAGGTCGCCGAGGACGCTGTCCATAACCCGTTGAAAGGTAGCCGGTGCGTTTTTTAAGTCGAAGAGCATCCGTATGAATTCGTAATGGCCCCCTTTGACTGTAAAAGCTGTTTTGGCGATATCTTTTGGTTCCATCTCAATTTGTTGGAAACCGCTAGTTAGGTCGAGCGTTGAAAAATATTTTGCTTTGCCTATGCTATCTAATATGTCGTTTATGTTTGGGATGGGGTATCTGTCCGAAATGGTTTTGTCGTTGAGTTTCCGGTAGTCTATTACAAGTCGCCATTTCCTGTTCCCTGTACTGTCTAGTTTTTTTGGGACCACCCATACCGGGGCGCTCCAAGGGCAGTGGCTAGATCTAATAATTTGTTTTTTGACTTCTGTTTTATGGACAAAAGGGTATCTGTAGGATTTTGCGTGGATAGGTGTGTTGTCTATAGTGGGGATGGAGTGTGTGATTTTGTTGGTGAAAGTTAATGGTGTTTCTGGGTTGTAGAATATGTCGCGAAATTGTTTACATAGGGTTATTAAAGCTGCATTTTCTTCTGGATTGAGATGTTCTGTTGGGATTTGTAATGGGGCTTGGATGGTATCGTTATTAAGAGGTGTAGCTGATATGTTAAAGAATTCGATATGATCGTTTTTGTTGTAGGGGATGGTTTCTAGGGGGTATAGTAATTTATCTGAGTTGGATTTGTTAGAGATTTCGACATTGGCAATATTATTGTTTGCTTTATATAGTCCTTCTGACAAGGTTAACTCATTATTTAGCTGTGTAGCGCAACAATAGAATTCGCCATGATTAGTCTTTACCGGTAGTGGTAAGATAACTTTACTGTAGGCGGGGATGTTAAAAATTTTTGAAGCCTGGTTAGTGTACGTTTACTAGGTCTATTTTTGCTTCTAGGTGTGATAATAGGTCCATTCCTATGAGGCCGTTAAAATAAGAGTGAAATTTGAATTTAAGTAGGGTAATTTGACCTTTGGTTTTGAACTCGGGTGGCATTAGGAATATCGCCTTTTTCTCAATTTTGAAACTATTTAATGCTGTTGTTAATTGAAGTGGATGTTGGTAGAGTTGTGCACTCTAGTTGGTTTGCAGATTCTGGGTCAATGAAGGAGTTATTGGATCCTGTATCGATAAGAAATGACAAGGGGAATTTTTGTTGTAGGTTTAGAGTTATGTATGGGAGGGATGTTGCATGTGTGGTGGGATTTATGTATCCTGTCGGGTTCCTGAGGCGGTGCCTGAAAATTTAGGTCGGTAGGGCAGTGTTGGGTGAGTTTTTCTTCTTCTATGTTGTGTAGTTCATAATTTGGTGTTTTATTGTCTTTAAACGGGTTACTATTTCTGTTGCCATTGTTTGATTGACGATATTGGGAGTTGGGGTTTGAATAACGGTATGAGTGGTTTTGGGAGTAAGATTAGTTACGGTTGTTGCGGTTGTTGTTGTCTCTGTAATTGTTGCTGTTATTGTTATTGTAATTGTTAGTTCGTCGTTCGGTATTGTTTGGTGTTGGGGGGTATGGGTTTCTGTTCTGGTAACGAGCTCTTTCTCTTTGACATAGCTCGTAAGCTGTTTCGATAGTCTTGGGGTCTTTCAATCTGATGACTGTTTTAAGTGGTTCTCTGATTTTTGAAATGAAGGAATTTAGACAGACTTCGTCATATAGTGTTTTCTTGGCTTCGATGATTGTGGCCGACTGTCCACTATTTGAAGGAGTGGATATAAGTTGGCTCCTAATCCTCGATAAGCCGAAGAACAATTGCCCTAGGGTTAGGTTATCCGGGAGAGATTGGAGCTCGACTAGGAGGGTAGCTTCGCTTCTCTTGCTAGAATATAAACGTAGTAGGTTGCTTTTGATATCGTCCCATATAAGTTTGGTGTTAGCTAGGTTTATGGCTTCATCTGCTCTTCCAACTATTTTGTTCCTAATTGCCCTAAGTGTTAGAAGTCCGTACGGTGTTTCGTCGGTACCCCTAATGAGCATGATTATTTCTTCAACGCTAGTTATATATTTGTCGAGTTGGCCTGGAGTACCATCGAAAGTCGGAAGTTCTTTAACGAAGGCTAAAATATGGGTGGCACTAAGTGCCGTAGCAATACTGCTAAAGCCACTGACGGTAGGTGTTAAGGGGGCGGAATTACCTACGGAGGCGTTGCCTGAATCCATATTTATAGGTTGAGGGGGCGGTGAGAGGGTATTTTCTCTAATTACGGGGAGGGTGTTTGTTTTAGTAACTGAACGTGTGACTCTTTTTTGAAGTGTGTGTGATCCTAATACGGAACGAGTTGTTTGTTTTATAGTTTGTGTTAATTTCTTTGACATTTAAGAGAGAAAGGGAATATACAATTTATAATGTACTTAGTGATTCTTAATGATTTGTTTATTGTTGAATGGTGTGTGTTTTTTGTGTGTTAATTTCTGTAATATAGTGGTATTAGTGTGTGTATGTAATATTTGAATACTTCATTTGTGTTGAAAGAGTGAGAATGTGGGTGCATGTTTCAAAGATTTTTCTTTTTATTAAGGTGTGCAGTTTATATGTGATTTTGTGGTTCTGTACCCAGTCTTAGAAATCATACACTTCACCGTTCATATAAATTCGTATTTGTAAAGTTGTATGTGTGTATGTATTTGTTTTGGTTGTATATGCACAAGAGAGCACTGATGTGGTACTTGGCCTTACTAAGCTTCGGCGGTGATTATCAGCACGCCACTCTTACACATTTGTATATATGGTTTTATGGTTTTATCATATTTGTGTGTGTGAATTGTTTTAATTTTTTGCATATATATATACACATGAAAGTAGTGATGTGGTACTTGGCCTTACTAAGCTGTGATTATCAGCGATTGATTTCACACAAGTACATTAGACGTCACTCTTACACATTTGTATATATGGTTTTGTTATGTATATTTTCGTTGTATATATAAGTATTTTGTGGTGTAGTACCGGGCCTTTAATATTTCGGCAGTGGTTTATCAGCGATTGATTTCACACAAGTACATTACATATCATTTTTCGCGATTACGGCATTTTTAAAAAAAATTTTATATGAGTGTTTTGAATGTTAATTAAGGCGGTTTATGTATTGTAGTAGGACTTTTGTTGTAATCACTTTTAGACATTACTGCACTTCATTCTCACTCTTTTTCTACAACTACTTACAATAGAACTAATAGAAGGTTTAATAGAATATTTTCCATTCCAGTTTCCGGCTGCGCCAGTTACCTCCAGGGGAGCTTCGCGGGGTATTCAAATGCAGAAAAGAGAGGAGCTGATCCAGAAGGTAGCCACAGTGATCTCCGGAGAGCTTGGTGGGATATTCAGATGCAGAGAAGAGAGGAGCCGGTCTTGAAAGTAGCTACGGCTGTCAGGGAATTCGATCGGATTGAATATTGGATACGTCTACAAGTGTTTGCTGCTAGATCTCGACTACCCGTCGTCTTTATTTTTTGGTCTTAAATAAGCTAACAGTGAATATGTATATGTGTATTACAATGTTGGAGTTCTTAGAAATAAAGTATCTGACGCAGCAGAAAGTATGTTAACAAGTATGTATATGGGATTGTATGCGCTGCATTGTCTGTGCGAAGGGAATGCGGTGTGAGCTTTTTAGCGGATGTCGGCGGCTGACTCGTCGTTGATGTTTATGTTGCGATTTTGTATCGCAACGCTTCCCGGTTCGATGTCTTCACTTGTGAAGGCGTGGTGGTTTAGAGGGAGGGGTGGTGTATTGTACCGATGGGTCGGTAACTCGCGCGAAAGCGAGAGGGAGAAAATGGGCCTTGAACGGTTACTTTGGCTAGGTAAGCATCACACGGCAAGGCTGCGCAGCTTTTCGTTTTACTTTTGTTTTGTGTCTTTACTTGGTTTTCGATTTAGAAGCAGAGCTCAACTTTGACAGAGAAAAGTAATACTCGCCGCTCCACTTAAACCAAATGGTTATTAAACAGTTTATTTTCGTTGTATTTTTGCAGACAAGGCGCTCTTCTAGACGCAGCACCAAATTCAGGAATCTCTGGACGAGGAACGCATACTTACCGGCTCTGAAAACATCACCGATTTCAAATCGAACAGCGAGAGGGATTTATTAATTAGCAAATTTGACATTTTTCGTCTACACACAGATACATTTTTAATGATAATGAAGTGCATACACCAGTTTTTAAAGGCAAATATATATATTTTATATATTTATAAAAACTATAAAATCGCAAACATGAATACGTATATGAATATATGGCAAGCATTAGCCATTCAACGCATTTTCTTATTGGCTTTAATGTTTGAAAATTAATAAAAGTTACGGCAAAAACAGAAAACCTTTGTGCTAGGCGTTGTAATGGAATACACCTTTGCTTATAATTTGATGTAGTTATTATATATGTACATGTACGAAGGATACTTATTATTAAATGAATCGCTTATTATTGTAGTTTAATTTAAGCAATTATACAGAACCATGTGAAAAAGGGGATGCAATAAAATAGTTGAAGCGTGGCAAGTGAAATGCTTTTAAAGTCTCATTTTTTTACAAGAACCAAGCAAATTTTTTCGCTTGCGTATTTTAACAGTGAAATATATATAAATATTCAATCTGAAAACCAGTTCATAGATCAAATTTAAAGCATATACAGACAAGATATGAAATTAATTCGCATAGAAATATAACAAAAACAGCCATAAAGTGTATCGCAAATTTTCGTAATGCACATCTTGCGCGTACGAGTATTCGTCAAAGAATATACTTATTGAAAGGATTTAAACGTTTTAGCATCACCACTGTAATGGAATATGAATAAATCTAATATTTGTGTTAAAATCATACAAGAAATATAAAGAAAACACATTATTTTATTGTAAACCCACACGCGTATGAATAACCAAATAAAATGCTTAATACAATTTTTGATTGGATTTCAAATTTATGGGAATTAATTAACAGATATGGGAGAATTTTTAATTTTGAACTGGCACTTTAAGTATAGTATACCGGAAATACAGTTTTGCGAAGATACTTTTTGTATCTATTTTTTATCTTTACTTTTTAAAAGTAACGATTCCGGTACTATTTGGCTTACTTTGGGTTACTTAGGTAAAAATTTAATATAAAACCCATGTTTTAAAAAAATTTAAAAAAAATATTAAACAACTCAACAGAAATATATTTCAAATAAAATAGATAGATAGATAGAAATGAAGTATTCAATATGGGCACACCGTATTTTGCCTTTTTTTAAACTAAATTATTGGCCACGGAATTAGGTTGCTGCGTTACATCCTTTAGTTTAAAAGGTATTAGGTTAAATTTTTAAATTTAAATAGTTTCTGCCTTAAGTATTTAAATATATAATTAAAAAAATGGTTTTTGTAAAAATGTGGTATAAAAGTGGTATTTTTTGGAAACGACATTGTGTGTATTCAATTAACGGCCTTGTTTAGCTATTGAGCTTTTTCAATAGCTGTTGCGAATAATAAAAAACCGAAGAAAGTTTGCTTTTATAGTTATTCCTTTACGATAGCGATAATTGAATGCGTAAGTTTGGTCTTTTCCGAAACACGAAGAATTGGCAACTGGCGGGCAGACAGCCGAAATGCAGCGCCCAAGCTTAACGTAGGTGGCTAACAACAACAAACAAGGAATGAGCGCCGTACAGATAAGTGCGTGCGAGAGCAGCGGTTTGCACTATGGGCATCGCAACTGCTACCACTGATTAATTTGGCTTATAATATTAAAGAATAACCTGCGGCTGCATGACCCAACATCCTCCCCCCATTGGAAGCTTGGCTTCCAACAGAGTCCTCAAGGGGAAGCAGACACAGCTTGTTCACTGCCCGCCTTATTACTCCAGACGCGGTCCTCAATTCTGCAACTCGAGCGACGCCGTCTCTGCCAGGAATCAACTGCATGACTCTCGCCAAAGGCCATCTCATTGGGGGTAGATTCTCGTCCTTAACAAGAACGACGTTGTCCACGGCTACGCCAGGCTTTGGGGTGCGCCACTTGGAACGCTGCTGGAGCAACGTCAAGTAGTCTTCCTTCCATCGCGACCAAAATATTTCCTGAAGAAAGGAGATGCGCTGCCAAGAGTCAAGCCGATTATAGTTTAGGCCCGTTATATCCGGCTCGTCAAACGACGAAGACGGACCACCATTGAGAAAATGCGCCGGAGTGAGGACATCCAGATCGGCAGGGTTCTCTGAAATGGGAACTAACGGTCTGGAGTTAATAACTGCCGAGATGTGGCACACCAGCGTCCTCAGCTCGTCGAAGGTCAGAACCGCCGTACCCACAGCGCGGTAGAAATGATGTTTGGCCGTTTTCACCGCTGCTTCCCAAAGTCCACCGAAATGGGGCGACCGTGGAGGGATGAGCCGCCAGTCAATCGTCTCCGAAAGGCAAAAATTCTGAACGGAGCGTTGATGCTCGCTGCTGAGAACTAACCTTCGAAGTTCCAGAAGTTCATTTTTGACGCCGACAAAGTTGGTGCAAATTTGCTTCGGCTTCCGCCGGGTGCATATGAACCTCTTGAGTCCGCACAGAAACGCAACTGTCGAGAGATCCTTGATCAGCTCCAGGTGCACTGCCTTGGTTGCAAAGCATATAAATACGCAGACGTAGCATTTAACCGCGGGCTTGTTGCGACTATCCGACTTGTGAAAGAAGGGTCCACAGAAGTCTATACCAGTCACCTCAAAAGCGTGAGATCCTTCCAAGCGCTCCTTGGGAAGGTCCGCCATTATGTGCTCTATCAGCCGCGGCTTACTCCGAAAACATCTGATGCACCTGTTCACGGCCTTGGTAACCGTCTTCCTCCCCCCAATAGGCCAATATTGGGATCGAATTGCACCCAGAAGAGCCCGAGGTCCGGCATGAAGATTGCTTTCATGGTAATGCGAGATAATTGCTAGAGTCACCGGATGGGACCTTGGAAGGATTTTCGGGTGGCGGCCATCAAAGTCCAATGACGAATTCCGGAGGCGACCGCTTACTCTAAGAAGTCCAAATTGATCCAGGAACGGCGAGAGCGATGATATGGGACTAGACGACGAAACTCTTCCCAGCGTTTTTAGGGACTGCAGGTCCTCCCATAAATGCGCGCGCTGCACCAACCGCAGCATCATATGAGTACCCTCTTGAATGTGTGCGACGGTGAGCCCAGGATGACGAATTCCATTACAAAATTTGTAAATGTATGCAAATACTCGTTGCAGTGAGGGGTAAGAATTTGCGAATTTGGAGCTAGCAATTACATCCACGTAAGCCAACTATTTCCCTCATGATTTTAGCCAGAAGATCCGCACCACAAAGCTCCAGCTTTGGTACTGTTATGGCCTTCAACGGAGCTATGCGCGACTTCGAACAAAGCAAATGGCTCAAACTTTGATTCCCTTTAGAAACCACATAAACGCAGGCTCCATAGGCATCAATGCTTGCATCACAAAACCCATGCACCTCAAGATCAGACTCTGCGCTAAACACAAACCGAGGGAAACTAACGTGACTTATTATTTCAAAACTGCGACATATATCAAGCCATTTCGTGTTATGAGTTTCCGGGAGGCTTTCATCCCAGGACAGCTTTTCCTTGCAGAGCTGCTGCAAAAAGATTTTACACCTTGTAATTACCGGACCGACCAGGCCGAGAGGATCACAAAATTTAGCAATCGCAGACAAAACAGAGCGTCTGCAGGGTCTCAGTGGCGACTGAAAGGCAGAGAACGAAAACAATAGCTGGTCGGAGGCGGGATCCCAAGCGAGACCTAAAGTTTTGGTGAAATCGCTACCATCTTCAAACTTCATGAATGACTCCTTGTCCTCGGCGGGCACACCCTCCAGCACAAGCGGAATGTTAGAGCACTATTTCCTTAGCTTGAGCTTGCCCTTCGCAAGAATGCCAGCCGTCTGTTGCATTATGCTGATAGCATCCTTTACCGTGCCTGAGCCGGAGATAAGATCATCCACGTAGAAATCACGCCGAAGGATTTCTGATCCAATGGGAAACGATGCCTGCTCATCGATTGACAACTGCTGCATAGCCCTTACGGACAAGAAGGAGGCTGGTTTGGTGCCGTAGGTAACTGTGTCGAGTTTGTATACTTGAAGGTCATCGATCGGGGAGTACAATGCACTGCAAATAGCTATCTTCTTGCGAGACCCTTACACATCGGTACATTTTACATATGTCTCCTGTAACGGCAACTGGGTGTGAGCGAAATCGAATTAGGATGTGAAATAGCTTGGGCTGGATGACCGGGCCAGCCATTAACACATCGTTAAGCGAGTAACCAGTGGAAGTGGCAGCTGATCCGTCAAAGACAACGCGAAGCTTGGTGGTAGTGCTATCCTCCTTCATGACGCAATGATGTGGCAAAAAATATCGACACGAGCTGACCTCGGAGGCAGGCACAGGCGACATATGTCCCAGATCACGATATTCCTTCATGAACGCCGCATATTTAACCCTCAAGCCAGGGTGCTTTGTAAGCTTCCTTTCTAGCGACAAGAATCTCCACAAAGCCTGAGGATAGGAATCTCCTAAAGAGTCCAAATGGAGTTTTAGCGGCAACCGTACCGAGTAATCGCCAGCTGGCAGTCGGGTGTAATTTTTAACAAAGTGGTCCTCGCAATCTAGCTCCTCCTTAGTGGCTTGAACTATTGGGCCGGGACAATTTTCTACATCCCAAAAGCGCTGCAGAAGTGAATCAAGTTCAACGTCAATCCTGTTTTCCTTGCTGGCTGAAGAAGGAACGCGTGAAGCTATTAAGGCGCTACCGCAAGGGCGCGCGCAGCCTCCAGACACAACCCAGCCCAGACGAGTTTTTTGAAGCAGGGGCAGTCCTGGCAACAACTTTATCTGACCTACGCACAGCAGCTCATAAAACAGGCTAGCTCCTATTAACAGGTCAACACGTTGAGCTTTATAAAAATCCGGGTCGGCGAGCTGCAGAATTTCTGGAATCTTCCAGTCCCCAATGTCCACATTAAAACTTGGCTGGCGATCCGTGATATTGGGAGCGATAACTGCTGTTATGCTCGTTGAGAAATTCGAAGCGACAGACCGAAACGCAATTCCTACCGAGAATCCATCAGTCGCGAAATTGGAATCCCCGATTCCAGTGACGGATCCGGACGACCGCGATCTTTTCAGTTGCAGTTGATTTGCAAATCGAGAGGTGACCAAGTGCAGTTGAGAGCCAGAATCTAACAAGGCCCTGCAGGGAACGAACAGTCCCTACCGATTCTGCACTAGAACGGTTGCAGTGGCTAGCAGCACAAGGTCACTACTGAGATCCTGGGCAATTAGAGTAAAAGAAGTCGAAAGCGGGGCAGAAGTCTCAGGGTGGGAGCTTGAAGACACCGGAACATGTGGCTGCGAGGAAGGCGGACCATCCAGATGGAGCAGCGTATGATGCCTGATTCCACAGGTGCGGCAGCGGCTCGAGCTGCATTGCCGTAGCTGATGACCTGCCTTTAGGCAATTTAGGCAAAGTGCAAGTCTCTTTGCCGCGCGAGTTACCATGCCCAGCATTAACCCCCCTCAACAACCACCTCCGCCTATGAAGCCCGCCCGGTAGGCGACATCAGCAAAGTGCCAACGCTGTATATATATATATTGATCACGAGCTACCATGCCAGCATAGCCTCGTCCCCCGCTACCTGAAACTCTGTTGCACCCGATGATGAAATCGGCATGAACACACACACACACACATATTCACACATACTGCGTGGTGGCGACGCTCTCGACGTTGAAATTAACATGAACCTACACACACACATACACACTGCGTAATCGCGACGTCCTCGTCTAGACTCGCTATCTAGAACTAACGGGATCAAAAGGACTGCTGCTTGCCCGTGCGTATACATTAATAATAAAGCTTTCATCATTCTTGATCTTGACACCAAACCGAGCAGTTGATTTATTTAAAGTGGCAAATATATATAACCTACATATATCATAAGTACACAATAAAGTCATTATTGACTCCCATCACATCAGCCTGGGCAGCAACTAACTAAGAGTAGAGAAAGGAGGACCCCCGATCCAACGGAGGCACCCGTAACTGGCGCAGCCGGACTAGAACTAAAAGGATTAACAACGCCTTTCACGTTCTTCGTTCCACTTCTGTAAACGGGTAAGTAAGTGAACAAGTGGCAGAAAAAAAAAAAAAACACAAGTTTGAGGAGCTCTCTCCTCTTCTCAAAAAAAGAGAAGAAAAGGAAAAAACTTCACACAAACAAGTTCAACAGTGACATACAGTATAATTACAAACTATTGTGACCGAATATGTGCACATCAATCGCTGAAAGGGCACCGGGATCACACATAAAAAAAAATGTCTTTACATTCAAAGTGACCGAATATGTGCACATCAATCGCTGAAAGGGCACCGGGATCACTTATGACATACATAAAAAGTTAACATCATTCAGTGCTATGGCCAAATATGTGTACATCAATCGCTTATGAGACACCGGGACCATACATAAATAAGCAAAACAAATAAATCTAGTTCAATGTTGTGGCCGAATATGTGTACATCAATCGCTGAAAAGGCACCGGGACCACAACATTGAAAGAAATTAAACAATAAATCAGTAATAAAATCACTATGTGTGTCAGGTTGAACCTTTCCTTAAAAGCCATATACTTGTTCGCGAATGTTCCCAATTGAGAAACATTTGTCAAATTACAAATACACTCAACTTACTACTTCGGATTGTGTTACTGCCATGTGTTCATTTACTTATACAAACTGAATATAAATTTTTTATACTTACTAATGTACATAATATATTACAGTCAAACATTGGAGCCAACACTTACTTAGAAAGAAACAAACGGATTCATATTATAAATACACACTACATTTTAAGATTATCTATATATAAGATTACAATTACTTAATTACACCTTATTATTTAAGCTAAAACATTATTACACTAAACATATACACAACATATTGGTACACGTATACAAAAGTATATAAGCACAATAACACATATACCATATTTTTAAGTACAACACACAGACTACACAAATCAAAAACACCTACATGCCAAAGAGAATTCCGTTTAATACCCAAAGTAAAAGAAGACTTGGACTTAGAAGTGGAGGCAGCCTTCCTCAAATTAGGGAACAAGTAGAACAATCCACCAACAGCAACAACATGGACTCGGGAAACGCATCAGCCCCTTTAAGTCCGACTACTTCCGCTACTTCCACAGTTATTAACACCAACCTTAACCCAACCGACATTTTGGCTTTTATCGAACAACTCCCCACTTTTGAAGGTCATCCTAGCAATCTCGACAAGTTCATAACTAGCGCTGAGGAACTGCTGTTCCTCATTAGATCAGTAGACAAGACCCCTTATGGACAACTACTTCTAAGGGCCGTCCGCAACAAAATCGTAGGAAAAGCAGACGATGCCTTGACCCTTTGCGACACTCGATTGAACTGGGACGACATCAAGACTAATCTCAAACGACTCTACACCAGCAAGAGAACCGAAGCGATGATACTTAGGGAAATACAGACCCTCCCAAATGACCTTACAATGGGAAAACTTTTTTACAGTATAATTAAAATGAGAAACGAACTTATAACAATAGCTAAAGACATGGATACCACGGGTAATGCACTCGCAACTAAACGTACCCTCTACGATGATATATGTCTCAACGCATTTATCATCGGATTAAAGGATCCATTAAGAACAATCATAAGAATTAGGAACCCGGACACTATCGAAAAAGCTTACGAATACGGACAAATGGAACAAAGTTTTTTCTTCCAAAACTCAAACAGACAAGTAGAGGGCCGTCGCCGTGACAATCCAACGGACAGAGGACGCCCATACCCAAAAAATAACCAACAAGAACCGAAACTATCAAATAATAATGGTCGCAACATTTCGCACCAACAAACCAATCATCAGCAAGGGGGACAATCGATGAGAAATCAAAACACATCCCACAACTACGAAAAACCAACTTCAACACACCAACAATACAGAAACAATACTAACACAAATGTAAATTTGTGCAACATAAATGACGACACAAATTTTCCGCAAAGAGCCTAGGAAGACCAGTCGGATTCATAACTAAAAAAGCCCACGGGTCATCATTACCTTATGTAATGCTATCCCCAACATTTGTCCCTTCACAACCACTTAAATTCCTAATAGACACTGGGTCCACTTATTCATTTATAAACCCGGCCCTCATTACAGAAGACAATATAAAAAAACTTAATTCAAGCATAGCCATTCATACAGTACTTAATACATTCCAAATTACGGAATTCACAGACACTATTAAATTTAAACAATTCAAAGAATTGTCAAATCAGAAGTTTCTTTTGTTCAATTTTCATCCACACTTCAATGGCCTCTTAGGCATGGATCTTCTATCCACTCTGAATGCAAAAATAAACATCGCGGATTCCATTTTGGAAACACCTGAAACCGCAGTTCCAATTTTGACACGACCAAACCCTGTAGACATTTTGCATACTGTACCATCAAATAGCAAGGTAAGGCTTCCACTACCAGTAAACTTCATGCAAGGAGACTTTATATACGGGACCACAGATTTTGACAACCAACTATCAATAACAGGTGGACTGTATACTGCAACCGCAGGTATAGCCTATTTCGAAGTCTGTAACAGTTCAGACTACAACCAAACACTTTATTTAGAAGAACCATTAATAGCAGAAGAACTCTCTTTACAACACTATGGACTTTTACACTGCATGTCTACAATGGCGGATACTACTCAGACGGACACCCAACAAGAACTTAATATTAAGACAGAACATTTAAACCAAGAAGAAAAATTTAATCTAATCAATCTATGCAAAACCTTTAGGAAACTTTTCCATTATGAAGAGAGCCATTTGACCTTTTCTAATGTCGTTAAACACTCCATACCAACAGTAGACAATGTTCCGATATTCACTAAATCATACCGTTACCCATATGTACACAAAGAAGAAGTTCGTAAACAAATATCAGAAATGCTTCGACAAAATATTATTAAAAACAGTCACTCTCCTTGGAGTGCACCCGTATGGATCGTACCCAAAAAAGCCGACACTACAGGCAAAGAAAAATGGCGGTTGGTAATAGATTTTCGAAAATTAAACGAAAAAACCATCTCCGACCGTTATCCGATACCTAACATAGCAGACATACTGGACCGAATAGGTAGAACAAAATACTTCACAACAATAGACTTGGCAAGTGGATTCCATCAAATTGAGATGAATCCACAAGACGCGAACAAAACAGCTTTCACAGTCGAAAATGGGCATTACGAATTCACAAGAATGCCCTTCGGTCTGAAGAACGCACCAGCCACTTTTCAACGTGTGATGGACAACGTTCTAGGAGACCTTATAGGTAATGTTTGTCTGGTTTACCTAGACGACATTATTATATTCTCACCCTCACTGCAGAAACACATTAGCGACATTAAACTTGTTTTCTCTAAGCTACTGAATGCGAATCTAAAAATCCAACCTGCTAAGTGTAACTTCTTAAGGAAAGAAATTGACTTTTTGGGACACATTGTTACTCAGGAGGGAGTCAAGCCCAACCCAAACAAAATACAAGCTATTAAAGACTTTCCCTGCCCCAAAACCATCAGGGAAATCAAGTCATTTTTGGGATTACTTGGGTACTATAGGAAGTTTATCAAAGATTTCGCAAAAATAACAAAACCTATAACAAGACAATTAAAAGGAAAAAAATCAATAGTAATAGACGACGAATTTAGGAAAGCAGTCGAAATTTCAAAGAATTTATTATGCAACGACCCAATACTTATATTCCCCGACTTTACAAAACCATTCACGTTGACGACCGACGCAAGCAACTACGCCATAGGGTCAGTGCTATCACAAGGCCCCGATACCAACGACAGACCCATATCCTTCGCTAGTAGAACGCTATCAGACACAGAGGTTCGATATTCCACCATAGAAAAAGAAATGCTAGCTATTATTTGGTCAGTAAGTCATTTTAGGCCATACCTTTTTGGCCAGAAATTTAAAATAGTCACAGATCACAAACCATTAGTCTGGTTAGAAAGCTTTAATGGTCAAAACCCTAAACTACTTCGGTGGAAAACTACCCTAGCCGCATACGATTACGAAGTAGTGTATAAAAAAGGCAAACAAAACGTGGTCGCTGATGCGCTTAGTCGAATAGAACCAAATTTAAACATAAACGAAGACCCACAAAAAATCCCAGTTGTCCAACAACCATTAAATCATTTCAATACACAAATTGTGTTCCACATTGGGGAAAAGTCTTCAGTACAAATCACAACACCATTTACGTACAAAACAAGACAAGTCATTTCAGAACCTACATATACCTTTGACACTATTTCTAACATCTTGCAATCAATTCTTAAACCAAACAAAATGACTGCAATATTTGCCCCAGATCAAATCTTTTTGCTCATAGAGGAAGCGTATAACAACTACTTCTCGGTGAACGACTCATATAAAATCTCCCGTTGCAAACTGTTCTTACCCGAAATAACCGAAACGGAAGACCAAAAAACAAGAATACTTACATACCACTTAAAGAACAACCACAGAGGTATCGACGAAACCTTTCAACACCTAAAAAGAGATATTTATTTCCCCCGCATGAAAGATATTACTACGCAAGTAATAAAAGACTGTGACATTTGCCTTACACTTAAATACGACAGGCAACCCCATAAACCAGCTATGCAATCACCACCTGCCCCACCAGGACCTTTAGAGGTGATCCACATAGATATTTACTTCGTCAATGGTACTTATAATCTAACTGTCATTGACAAATTTTCAAAGTTCGCACAAGCATACCCGCTTGATAACAGAAACTCCATAAAAATCATTGCCGCCTTGTCTCAGTTCATGAGCAACTTTGGCATACCCAAAAAACTTGTTTTCGATCAGGGAACAGAATTTTCCGGAAACCTGTTTAACGATTTCCTTGCTCAATACGATATACTCCAACATACTACTTCATTCCAACAATCGACTGGTAATTCACCCGTCGAAAGACTTCACTCTACGTTAACAGAATTGTACAGAATAGTTATGAACCGTCGAAAAGAATTACACCTACAGTGCGAACATACCGAAATACTTAGCGAAGTATTAACAACCTACAATAACGCGATACATTCTAGCACAAATCACACCCCTTTCGAACTCTTTCACGGCAGGACACACATATTTGGAAAAACTATAACTTATGACAATCATCATGACTACCTCTCAAAACTAAATCAAGTCAGACAAACACTATACCCCCAAATACAACAACACCTACAAAACACCACCGATAAGAGATTGGCTAAGTTAAATAAGGACAGGGAACCGCCAATTCTAGTTGAGGAAAATAATACTATATATAGGAAGGAAAACAGAAGAAACAAAATAACACCTAGATTTTCTCTACACAAGGTAGAAAGAGACAGAGGGATAACACTAATAACTACCAGAGGTCAGAAATTACATAAACAAAAAATTAGGAAACACATTAAAAGAACTGTGAACACCCAGTCCCAATCAAACACTAACACTTAATGAATTCAACTAAACATGAAAATGTAACAATTAAAAGACAAATTTGATAAACAGACAGGGACATTATTATCAGGATCATATATAAAATAGAACACGTAAATAACAAACAAGTTTCGATATAGAAATTTTTCGAAAATTACCAGAACCAAATTTTTAAAGAGCAATAACGTGGCCGAAAGCTTACTTGCTAGTAAGTTAGGCCTCATTTTCAAATTTATGTTTAATACACAACAATTAGAAGACATACGAATTTTATTTAATAAGCAAAATATAACCATAGAATTGGATGAACACATTAACAACTTTTGTTACCATCCTGTTAAACTCTTACTTGCAACACCAAACTATTATTTAAGGTTAAAAATCCATTTTTCAACTAGCAAATGTATCATTTCATTCAAACAATTCCCTTACCTATACATTGTTCATACTTCATTGTCTCCCACGACAAACTTACCATCGAGATACCACCAATGGAACGAATAGAAAATAACAAAACATTGAAAGTCCTATCACTCGAAAAACTGCACCTGGAGGCATTGGCAACAACCGGGAAAATGGACTACATAACAACAATACTTTACCGCTACGTACCTTGCATTGAGCATAGTACTAATACTTGTGATCTGTCTCCGAACCTGTAAAAGGCAGAAAACGATTTTTACCCAGCAACCCACCCACACACCTCACGTTGTCGAGTCGGCTATCCCTTCGTTATGGCCATCTCTCCACACTAGGGGGGGAGGAGTTACCATGCCCAGCATTAACCCCCCTCAACAACCACCTCCGCCTATGAAGCCCGCCCGGTAGGCGACATCAGCAAAGTGCCAACGCTGTATATATATATATTGATCACGAGCTACCATGCCAGCATAGCCTCGTCCCCCGCTACCTGAAACTCTGTTGCACCCGATGATGAAATCGGCATGAACACACACACACACACATATTCACACATACTGCGTGGTGGCGACGCTCTCGACGTTGAAATTAACATGAACCTACACACACACATACACACTGCGTAATCGCGACGTCCTCGTCTAGACTCGCTATCTAGAACTAACGGGATCAAAAGCACTGCTGCTTGCCCGTGCGTATACATTAATAATAAAGCTTTCATCATTCTTGATCTTGACACCAAACCGAGCAGTTGATTTATTTAAAGTGGCAAATATATATAACCTACATATATCATAAGTACACAATAAAGTCATTATTGACTCCCATCACATCAGCCTGGGCAGCAACTAACTAAGAGTAGAGAAAGGAGGACCCCCGATCCAACGGAGGCACCCGTAACTCGCGCAGACGATCTACTGGCGCTAAGTCTCTAAATTGCTGGCAATGATATATGGCATGCTCTGCACTATGGCAAAGCATGCAACCAACAGAATTTTGGGTGGTAGCAACTAGCGTCGAACGATTTCTGCCCACCTGAACGCCTGGCGCATAGGTTGCCATGGCGCAATCCACGGCCTCCAAAGTCCTACATCGCTGTTCCAGGAATGCAGCCATCGATTCCCACGACGGAATAAGGTTGGCAAAGACCGGATCCTCCAAGCGCTCCTCCCACTTAGCTTGGCTCGCCGCATCCAGCTTTTGCAGCAGCACTTGCACTATGATGCAGCCAGCGATTTGCTCAGTGGTGCCCAAACCCTTAAACGCACGAATGTGAGCGTTAAATTTGTCCGACAATTCCCGAAGCGATGCCACTGAACCATTCCGTACTACCCTTAAACCCAGAATCTCGGTGATGTGCGCCTGAAAAACGAAGCAACTCTAAAGCCGCTTCGTAATTGCTGTTTGAAATCTCCAATGATCGGATAGTTTCCAGCGCTGAATCCCTCAAACATGACCGCAGATGTTGAAATTTCTCAATGTTGGAGAGGTCCGGATGGCTGTCGATTATGCTCGTGAACACGGAGTAAAAATCCGCCCAGTTTGCGTAGCCTCCGCCAAACGTTGGCAGCTGCACAGGCGGCAACGGCATCGGCCTCGGCCGCGGCTGCGTTTGAGGACCACTACACTGGTGGGGCACAACACCTTCCTGAATTCATCAAAAGACTCGCTCATTTCACTGCCAATTTCGTCGAAATCCAATTCCTCCAGTTCTGTATGCAGAACATTGAAGGCACCTTGCAGCTCATCAATCTGCTCCAGCCTCACCGTAAGAGTGGGTTCGTCGTATCCGCTAAGCGTCTCATTAGACAGAGACGTTTGTAGCCTCTGCAACCTGCTGAACAGCGCATTGGCTTTGCGCTTTAAAAAGGTCACCCTGCTTTTTTCACCTTTAGCGGGCATAGCAACAAATCGCCTTTTATTCGGTTCAGCGGGAAGATGAGCACAAAATAGATGCCGAAAATGCAAGCGGGGTCAATGCACGCAACGATATATGCTAGCTCGCTTAAACACAGCCACTATCACCGAAATCTCCACTCACTTGTCCAACCGATTGCGATTTAAGGTATTTATATTTATTTATAAACGGGATAAGTGCATTAATTAATGCATGCAAATTAACACGATCACGTCGGGGTCACCAAATGTTTAGCTATTGAGATTTTTCAATAGCTGTTGCGAATAATAAAAAACCGAAGAAAGTTTGCTTTTATAACGACAGTTTTTATTTTGCGAATAGTTATTCCTTTACGATAGCGATAATTGAATGCGTAAGTTTGGTCTTTTCCGAAACACGAAGAATTGGCAACTGGCGGGCAGACAGCCGAAATGCAGCGCCCAAGCTTAACGTAGGTGGCTAACAACAACAAACAAGGAATGAGCGCCGTACAGATAAGTGCGTGCGAGAGCAGCGGTTTGCACTATGGGCATCGCAACTGCTACCACTGATTAATTTGGCTTATAATATTAAAGAATATCATGCGGCTGCATGACCCAACAGGCCTGTTCGTATGTCATTTTTTATCGTCGTCGACGCGGTCACACTGAATCGGGCAACATTACGGTTAAAAAAGGAAAGAATTGGGGAAAATGTGGTTTTCGGTCAAGTGATAGCCGCAACGCAGATGAGCTGGGCCGAGGAAAAAAAGGAAAACTCCTTGGCTGAGCCCTATGCAATTCCTGACCCCAAAAACTTGTCGACGTTCGACTGTTTTTGTTGTTGTTGCTGCTGCTGCTACTGCTTGCTGATGTCTGCATTTTCGTATTGGCATCGGATTTTTCTTGGGTACCATTCGACGTACATATAATCCGTGGGTGAAAATCCAGACCCAATTGCTGATGAGAGGCTGATGAATGAAACGCAGTAGATACAGCAATCCGTCGGATATTTCTAATTATACAACGCAGCCCGTAGCAAAAACGTATTTTCACGCGAAGATCCGAAACTGGTAATACACACATCGCAAGGAACACGGGAGGTTGGGAGGGTGAGTAAAATTCGATTTGTTGCACAAAACACACGACGAGTGGCCGAAAATCGGGCCGAAAAGTGGGGTGCGGCTATATTCGACGTACATATAATCCGTGGGTGAAAATCCAGAACCAATTGCTGACGAGAGGCTGATGAAAGAAACGCAGTAGATACAGCAATCCGTCGGATATTTCTAATTATACAACGCAGCCCGTAGGAAGAACGTATTTTCACCCAAAGATCCGAAACTGGTAATACACACATCGCAAGAAACACGGGAGGTTGGGAGGGTGAGTAAAATTCGATTTGTTGCACAAAACACACGACGAGTGGGCGAAAATCGGGGGCCGAAAAGTGGGGTGCGGCTATATAGCTGGCATAGCGATAGATTCTAGGTCGACCTGAGATTATAGTACAATATCTGGCCATCTTTTTTCTTGCAGGCTGCCCCATGGACAAAATCAAGTTAAAGGTTATTGGCGTGCTGCGCGAACGCGATGGTGGAAGTCGCAGTGGTTCTGGAGGGGGGGCAACTGCTGGAACAGGAGCTGCATCAGGCGGAGTTTCGACAACCGCAGGTCATAAGTTGGCCTCCGCAGGAGGAGCGGGCGTGGCGCCGCCAGAACATCGGTGCTATCCTGACCGCAGACCTCCAAGATTAGCGCTCTAGACCTGGCTCTAGACCAGACCGAGTTTCTCAGCAAGGAGAATTTACTAAGTGAACTGCAGTCGCGCAAGGATGCGTGCTATCACTTAAATTACTTCCTAGCCATAACAGAGAGCCAGTTTCGGTATCTAGTGCAAAAGCTGGAGCCCATCATTAGCCAGTACGCTCCGCAACGCAAGAAGAAGTCCTTCTGCGCGACTGCAGAAAGATGATTGGCTAAGCAAGGACACCAGTACAAATCGAGCCCAATGATACAATATTTAGAAAAGAAAACCATAGAAACAAGATAACTCCGAGATTTTCACTACACAAAGTAGATGGAGACAAAGGCGTCACTTTCCTAACAAACTAAAGGTCAAAAGTTACACAAACAAAAAATTAGAAAAACAGTTAAAAAACAGTGGCAGAAACATAAGATAGACAAGCACTATTTAATAAATATATTATTATCAAACTAAGTAACATAAAAGCCCACATTAAGGAGGAAATAGCACTTATTCATTATAAAATAGGATAAGCTTCAATATAGAATATAGATATAGCAATTGGCCAGTAAACTAAACATTATCCCTAAACTATTATTTCATAACGAACAAATAATAATATAATATAGATAGAATAGAATAGATAGAATAACATGCACTTACTCTCCGGCCACAGGGAAACAACACCGACCCAGAAACAAAAAACTGAGAGCCGAGCAAAAATTCAACGAAGATCGCCAATACGAAATCGGACAAACACATTTGGGAGAAGCATACATATACATATTTATAATAAAGAATGCATTCTCATTTCATACCCCAAACTGCTCAGTTGTTTTTTTTAAAGCTTTCCTCCCTCGGCCACAGGATTGTAACTCTCGCACATGCCGACTGAACTCCGCTAATTACGAAAATTTCGCCCAGCGTTAACACAAGACGTCCGTCTGTACGACGATGTAGACTTGGTCTTCAGTTTATCCCTGTGTGCAACAAGTTGTTTGACCTTGCTCAGCACTGAATTTTCTCAGCACCATGTCCCTAGCTTTTCCATTTAGGACACCTGCAGGCGCAATAGGTTTTCGGAGTGAGCATAGCCGGCGATCGCATTAATCGTCTGGAAATTGCTAAAAGACAATGGCCAGTTTTGGCAGCGTGTGCGTACTATGCCATGTCGATAAATGGTTTCCATTGCTTATTTAAGGTTGGAGTCCACTTATTAACCATAGATGTGGTTGTTATGGGGGTATACTTCGACGAGCAGGTGTCCGAGAGCTGGTGATGAAGATGATCTTTTTTCCCCATGATATGCTTATTTATTGAATCTTCCCTTTTACTTAAGAGACTAACAATAAGTTTTTAAATCTTATTCTAAACTAGCTAAATATCATTTTATGAAATGATTCCTTTCAGGACTAACAAATTTAACGCTGGGCTGGTTGGTCGTTCCGGAGCAGTCGGCTTTGGCTGCATACTCGAATAAGTTTTCTTGCAAGAGGATTTTGATGTGAAGCTAGTTTTGTGTTTCTATGTGTTTCCGGCAGGTGAGCCGCTTGTCCAGATGAATACCTAACTATGTTACGTTATCGGCTTGTGGGATGCGCGTGTGGTTCATTACCAAGGGTTTTTTTTTTTAATTCGTTTATTGAATCCTTATGGTAAACTATATACAATAAAACATAATAACATTTAGGAGGGCAAATCCAGGACTCGCCGCGGTATGGCCGTATAGCATTGCTTCGCGAGGACGATCAGGATTTGCTCACTCGTGGACCCTCCTGGCTCTCTCGGCTCTTCTGAGCTCGGTGGTTATCGCTGCGGCGAAGCTGTTGACCGCTTGCCATTCCGCCTCCCCCTGCAGCATGAATGGGACTAGGTTGTCCGTATTCAGTCTGCCGCCAAGTACGGTTTCCAGAGAGCTCCGTTCCCTAGCGTATTTAACGCACGATAAGAGAACCTCCGCACCATGGACAGTCATCCGCATCCTCGTGTCCAAAGCGCTTCAGGTAGCTGCGAAAGCAACCGTGTCCGCTTATCAGCTGCGTTAGGTGGAACGTAATATCGCCATGCTTTCGCTCTAGCCACGGCTTGAGGTTGGGTATCAGCTGCTGCGTCCAGCGACCCTTAGGCTCGTTGGTCCACCTGTGCTGCCATGTCTCCAGGGTGTGCTGCCTTGCTTCAGCTCGTATTGCTTACTTGGCGCCGGGGGAGAGTCTTCGACCGTGGGTTTGGTTGAAGACCACTTCGTTTTCCTGCGCTAACAGGTCCAGAGGCGTTATCCCTGCGATCACCAATGCAGCCGCGTTGAACACTGTTCTGAAGGCGCAGCAGACACGTAGGGCCGAAAGTCTGTGGGTAGCATTTAGGCCATGGGCGTAGCTTTCGGTACCAAGCGCTTTTGCCCACACCGGGGCGGCATATAGCATGGTCGCTCGGGTGACGCTCGTCAGCAGCCTTCTGCTCGCCTGTTTTGGGCCTCGGGAGTTCAACATTATGTTTGATAGCGCCCGATTTACTCCTGCTGCTTTCGAGCTAGCGTAGGCAAGGTGTTCTCGGAATGAAAGCCTGGTGTCAATCATGACTCCCAGGTACTTGATTGCCCGAGAGGAGGGCACCTTTGTACAGCCTACTTCGACGGTGGCCGTCTCCACCGCTTTCCTTGAGCTAATTAGGACAGCCTCAGTCTTCTCCGGCGCCAGCTCTAGCCCCATTGAACTGAGCCAATGTTCAATGGCCCTGATGTTTTGGTTACAGCTTTCTTCGGCCTTGCCGGGGTACTTGTCGACAACGAGCAAGGCCACGTAGTCCGCGAAGCCTACGATCTCGCTCCTCCCGACCAGCGGTAGGCGAAGTATCCCGTCATACATGGTGTTCCACAGAAGCGGGCCGAGGACCGAGCCTTGCGGGAATCCACCGGTGACCTGGTGCCTGAAGACGCCTTCCGACGACTCGCACAGTAGGACCCGATCAGAAAAATAGCTGCGGATGATCCTGACTAGGTAGGCTGGGACGCTGAAGCCAATTAGTGCTTCTAGGATCCGGTCCCTGTTCCTGATGTCTAGAGTGACCATGAGGCAGTACTCTTTTCTACCACCCTTCCATCTGGTGCCGTCGATTGCTTGGGCCGCTACTTCGACCACTCTGTTGACAGCGTCGACGGTGGACCGCGCTTTCCTGAATCCAAACTGGGACCGTGAGAGGTCACCCGCGTTGGCGATAGCCCTCTCTAGCCGAATGCACACCAGTTTCTCCAGGAGCTTGCCAGTTCCATCGATGAGGCATATTGGCCGGAACGATGAAGGCTCCTCGGGTGATTTCCCTGGTTTTGGGAGGAGAAGCAGCTTTTGGATTTTCCAGCAACTCGGGAAAACTCCTTCCTCCAGGCACTTGGTGAATGCCTTCGCAAACAAGTCTGGCTGGAGGTAGAGAGCAAGCCAAAGCGCCCTGATCGGGATGCCGTCGCGTCCGGGGGCCTTGCCGTCCTTCAGCAGTTTTGCCAGCTCCAGGATCTCGTCACTGCTGACCGTGGCGTCGGATTCGACGTGGTCCCCTGTGGCTGGGTCGGCTGGGCGTAACCCATCCATCACAGGGAAGAGATGTTCCGCTACACTGCGGAGCATCGCTGGGTCCAGTAGCTTAGGAGTCCTTGTGTACGCCTTCTTGACCACCACCTTGTAGGCACTTCCCCATGGGTCGCTGTCGGCAGAATCGCAAAGGTCGAGGAAGCATTTGCGCTTGCTCTCCCTTATGGCTATCTTGAGCGTTTTTCTGCGGGCTCTATACTCGGATTGGCGTTCGGCAAAGGACTCCGCACCTCTCGCGCGTTGGTCTGGCGGAGAGGCACACTAGACGAGCCGTCTCTATCTCCTGGTTCCACCAGTAGACAAGGGCTCTTTGTCGGCTATGCGACCTGCTCGATTGCATGCTGGCGTCGCACGCGGCCTTCAGCCGCCTCATCAGCTCCACTGCCGTCAGCTCGGCTCCTTGTCTGCTCGCCATGGGTAGGAACTGCTCTCGAAACACCTGCGTGTCCAGAGAGTCCGTCTTGTATTTATTCCTGGCCTGGGCTGGTGTCTGGGCTTGGGACGAGGGTGGGCATCCCAGGTCGCAGATGATGGCCAAGTGGTCACTGGCAGTGTAGTCCTCGCTGAGTCTCCACCTCGCTAGCCTGTACGACGAGCCGCTAGTGAAGGTGAGGTCCACCACAGAGCCCAGTCCGGCGCGCCTGAACGTGAGCCGGTTTCCATGGTTAAGAAGAGCCAGGTCCAACGTCGCGAATGCCTCCAGCACCATCCTGCCTCTCGCGTTGGTGGTTGAGCTGCCCCACCCTGGGTGCGGCCTCTAGCATCCGCTGCCAGTCTGTCCAGTGCCCGGCTGAATGCGATTATGGTCAGGCTGGGAGCTACGTATACGCTGTACCCTATACCCCCACCATCTGCCTACCCTAGCCCTAAAAAATCCGATGTCCGAAAGAACATCGGTTATTTGCTGGGTTTCTCTGCTGCACCTCCAGATCGCTGCTTTCTTGGTGCGGTCGAAAGCCCAGTCTGGGCTAGCCGCCGTTCGGTAGGGCTCGCTAAGTAGCGCGAGCTCCACTCTGCGTTCACGCAACGTCTGCACCAGCAGGTCTTGGGCTGCCGTGCAGTGATTCAGGTTTAGCTGAATCAGCCGCATCATCGCATGGTGCTCCTTTACCCGCCAATGGGCACTTCCGGGTGCCTATTTGGTGGTTGGTCGCTTGGCTTCCTCTGCTTGCGCACAAAAAGCACTTAGCTTCGTTAGGGCACTCGGTGGCTTTGTGTCCCGCTGTCCGCATCTGAAGCAGCACTGGCTTCTGTCAACGGTGCTTCTGCAGTGGGCCGCTATATGGCCTTCTTCCAGGCATCTGAAGCATCTTTGACGTGGCTCCAGCTCCTTGATCAAGCATTGGGACCATCCTACCCTCAGCTTGCCACGCTTGATCAGCAGGTCCGTCAGATTGGCTGGGACTGCTATCACCGCAGTCTTCCCTCCGTACTGCGTTTGCCGGAGGCTCTTGATAGCCACCACTGCTGCAGGGATCTCTGCCTGGGCCTCCAAGGCACTCTTCAACTCGTCTTCCGAAGTGAGCTCGTCGAGGTCGCGAATCACGAATACCTTGGATTGTGTTAACGCGCGAAGGCTGGCGCGGTCTCCCAGCACCGCTCTCATGTCCATCTTCAGCTTCTGCGTCAGGTCTTGGGCTGAGGCACGTAGCTCGAGGAGCAGTTCGCCTTTGGCCGTCCTCTTCACCCTTGCTACGTTCTCCCCGATGGCCCTGAGCCTAGCGTCCTGCCCTCTTGTGACCAGGGACAGCACTTCGCTGTAAGGTAAGCCAGCTGAGGGGGTGATAACCAACTTGGCGGTCTCTTCTTGCGCGGTCCGGGCGGTTGCTGCAAGCTTGGTTGCGACTTCTTTCCCGCTACAGTGGCTTGGGGCGGAGCCCTTGGTAGGCGCTTGGGTCCCGCAGCCTTCTGGTGGTCGGGTCGCTGGGCTCTCTTCGCAGACAGCGCCGTGCGATCCTTTGGCTTAGGGCTGCCCTTAACGTTGCACGGTTCTTCGAGGCCGGATGGGAGCTTGGGGGTGGTCTGTTGACTAGCATCTGCTTTTGCCGTACGTCCGACCTGCGTTTTCTCCGCCTCCGTCATCCTAGTGCGCAGCTTTAATTGGAGCTCCTTCAATCTGGCGAATGAGTTCTTCATTGCCAGATTAATGCTCCTCACCCCGTTATGGTTGACCTTCGTCAGAAGGTCGTCCAGGATTGCTCCCATCTCCTCGATTTCTAGCTGGGGGGTCATTACCAAGGGTGGGCATGTTTGTTTGTTTAGGGTAAATGTTACCTGTTTGCACCTTCCTTCGTTTACTCGTAAGCGCCAATTTGCAAGCCATTGTTCTAGACAAGTAAGATGGCGTGCTAGTTGCATCGTAGCTTTTACTGGGCATCTGGATCGACTTAGTATTGCAGTGTCATCAGCGAATGTGGATATCGTTAGCTGGTAGTTTGTTGGGATGTCCGTCGTGTATAGGGTGTATAGAATTGGGCCTAGAACACTTCCTTGAGGAACTCCGGCTTTTATAGTACAATCGCTTGAAGTGCTTGAGCTGCATCTAACCGCGAACACTCTTTTATATAGGTAAGACTTTAGAAGCTTATGTATGTTTTGAGGCAGCAGCTTGATTATTTTAAGACCATCCAGCCATACTCTATCGAATGCTTTTGCAACGTCTAAGAATAGAGCTGGCAATATTCACGATGTTCAAAGGCAGTGCGAATTTCTGTTGTGATGCCGTTAACCTGTTCAATGACTCTATGTTTTGCCCGAAAAACAAATTGGTGCGATGGGAGTGTGTTGTGTGTTTTGAGGTTCTACTATGTCGATGCGTAGCAGCCTCACTTTTTCAAATAACTTGGATAGACAAGTAAGTAAGCTTATTGGCCTGTATGATGATGGCTGTGTTTTGTCTTTTCCAGGCTTATGGATCATACTTATAATTGATTTCTTCCACTTTTGAGGGAAGTATCCAATTTTAGTAATTCCGTTGAAGAGCAAGCAGATTCGTAGAACTGAACACATTGGGAGCTCGATGATCATTTTCCGGGTTATTAAGTCGTAGCCAGGCGATTTTCCAGTCTTTAGTTGCTCTTTAATGACTTTCGTTATCTCGCTTGGCCGAAATTCTACATGATCTTGTGGTGCTAAGTCAGATGCAGTTAAAGGCGGGAGAGTAAATGAGTTAGTGGCTGGATTTTTCTTACTTTTTTAAGATGATCAGCGAAGACTCTTGCTCTGTCCGTGTATCTGCGAGACCAATTTCCGGAAGAGTTACTGAGAGGTATAACCGTTTCTCTTGGTGCCTGTAGGTTCCTGTGGTCTTTCCACAACGAGTTCTTTGTGCCTGTGGGAGTGAGATTCTCGATGTACCTTAGTTGTGCGTCCGCTTCTTCTTTCTTAAGCGCTTTGGTAAGTCTGCGAGAAAATGCGTCCTTATTTACTCTTTGCGCCAGGTGATCTGTGCTCCTGCCACTCCCTTCGATGTCGTCGTTTTTCAAGCACAAGCAGTTCAATATCTCAACTTGTTTTGTTAAACTTTATACTGCAAACATTGTTGTCTTGTGGACGCTTTTGCTGCTGCGACAAGTATTGATTCTATATCGCCAGCAATGTCTTGGTTCTGGAAGTGCCTCAGCTGTAATCATTGATTGGGGTATCCTTTTTGTGATGGCAAAGTCAATCAAATCTAGAAGCAGCCAGAGTGAGAGCACCGTTATGGCATTGGAGGTTTATAGAGGTACATTGTAAGCAGTCTTCTTGCCAATTACCAAGAAAGTGGTGCTTAATTCGCAATCGTATTATTATCCCCGTGCGTCCATGGGCCTTGTCATCCGGGTGATTCGTTATGTAAAATTTATATCCTGGTATTTGGAAGTTGTACTTTTCGGTAAGGTGAGTCTCTGAGAGTAGCATAACGTCAATGTTTCTGTCGGCTTAGAACTGAGCAAGTTCTAACTTGTGCCGCGAAACGCCATTAGCGTTCCAGGTAGCTATTGTTAAGGGAGTCATTATCCTGTTTTAGAAGAAACGAGCATTGGAATAAGGATGTTTTGGTTCCTCATAAACTTTTGCATAGTTTCTAGCATGAAGGTCATGAAGCCTTTTATGGTTTGGTCTGACTGGTGTTGCATGTTCTGTGTGTTTTTTTAATTTTTTTATTATTCGTCTTACGATAGGAAAATTAAAATCTTCTAAAGATACCACCGTCCGTAGGTGGCATGCACGATTCATAAGCCCTATTCGAATTAGGCCTACGTACTAAAACAAAAACCTCCGCGTGCTCTTCATTCCTTGCTCGCTCACCGGGACTGCCAATCAAGGTATGACTTCGGTGAGCAGGATGTGAGGCCAGGTCGCTCTCCCTCCCTTCAGTGTAGTCCATGGGGGCTCCTCCTTCCACCCTTTAGTCGCCTTTTACGACGAGCCGGGAACGCTGAGGTAGAATTCTTCGCCCGCCGTCACCCAGAACGCCAGTTTAGGCTTCGACATCCACTCTGTTGGCCATCTCGTCTGATCGGACACGCTTCATCATATTAATGATAAGGCTGTGTCCCAGCTCCCAAGCCCCCGCTATCTGACAGCGTCTTTAGCTGCTCCCTCTCCGCCGTGAACCTGGAGCAGTGCATTAGCACATGTTCTGCTGTTTCTTCACCGTCGACGCAGAACAAGCATTGGGCTGACTCTACGTGACGGAACCGGAGTAGATAGGCCCGGAAGTAGCCATGGTCCGTGAGGAACTGGGTTAGGTGGTAGTCCAAGCATTTGTGTTGGCACTCTGCACAAACCGTCATCTCTGGGATGATCTGATAAGTCCACCTCCCCCGTCGCGACGTTTGCCATCTGCTCTGCCATTCACCTATTAGCCACTCGTGTGCCTCTTGCTCCGCATTAGGCTGAGAGCCTTGATCTCCAGATCAATTGGCGGCAGGCCTGCCAGCGCTAGCGGTGCGTCTTCGGATATGGTCCTGAATCCTCTAATGAGCCTGAGGGCCATTGACCGTAGCACCGAACGAGCTCCTTTCAGGTATGAGCCCCTGCAAGTGGCATTGCTCCAGATTGGCCCGGCTTTCTCGAGCCAGAGGATGGCAGCACCGATCATAGAGTTGCATTTGTCTTCCAACAATGCGATTGTTTTTGAGACAGCTGTGATCGCCACATCGTCAGCAAAACAGTGCAGCTCTACTCCTACGGGCCTGTTGATGCCCAAGATCCCATCGTACATAATATTCCATAGGATTGGTCCAAGTACCGATCCTTAGGGACCACCAGCCGAAACTCGGTATCTTTTTAGGCCATCTTCCGTATCGTACCATAGGACCCGGTCCCTAAAGTAGTTGCCAACGACTATCCTTAGGTACTCCGGGATCCCCATGCGGTTCATGGCTGCGAGGATTACGGGCCATCTGGCGGTGTTGAAAGCGTTCCTTATGCCGATGTTACTAACGGCCTAAAGAGCGTCCAGTGTGCTCTTTCCTTTCCGGAAGCTATATTGATGGCTTCCCAGGCCGCTGATGCTCTCGGTGATTGCCTTTATTCTTGTATACAGGATACGTTCAAACAGTTTTCCTACTATATCCAGTAGGCATAGAGGGCGGTAGCTGTTTGCAGCATGTGCTGGTCCCTTGCCTTTCGGCAACAGGACTAGCTTCTGTCTTTTCCACCTTGTTGGGAAGATTCCGCCCAGAAGGCATTGCTGGAAGGTGGCCCTGAAGATTTCAGTTCTACCCAGCGCCACTGCTTTTATAACAGGTCCAGGAATACCATCTAGTCCATAGGCTTTGTTGGGCTTGATGCGCTTAGTTGCCTCGACGACTTCACGTTCTGTGACGCAAGGGAAATCTGGGGCAGGGCTGCCTCTGTTGACCTCCATATTGTGATCCGCTCTGGAAATAGCTCTCCTACTATGTTAGCCAGGACCCCCGGGTCGCATGGGGTTGCCGCTATCCTCCTTAGCTTGTTGGTAACAAGCTTGTAGGCGAGGCCCCAGATATCGCTGTCTACGCCATCCTGCAGCTCCTTAAACGACCGCGCTTTGGCAGCCGCGATTCCTTCTGAAAGCCTCCAAGAGTTCCGAGTGGTGGGTACTGCCTCTGGCTCGTTGCGCCGTTCTCCTAGCCCTGAGGCAATCAGACCGCAGTTGGCTTAGGGAGGCACTCCACCAGTAAACGGGAGGTTTGCGCTGTGCCTTATTTTTCCTTGGCATGGTTGCGTCGCAGATTCTTCCCAGCATATTCATAAGGCCTGCCGCCATACTCTCTGCGTCCCCATTTGGAATTTCCAGGGAATTGATCTGATAGGCCAGCATGGCCTCATCGATCTTCCTGGTGTCCCATGCTTTCCCGGCTGTTCTGCTCTGCCGTCTCCTGGGCATGCCCTCCGGGGAGAGACTGAAGGAGATCAGGGCGTGGTCTCTCAGCGTCATGACGTCATGGACCATCCAGTTGTTGTTGTCCACTAGCCCTCTGCTGACAAAGGTAACGTCAATAAAGGACGCACCCCTATCGTTGTTAAACGTCGGCTTCCGGCCGTCGTTCAGCAGTATAAGGTCCAGCATTCCCCCTCTTGTGTTGGATGTCCTGCTGTTCCATTCCACTGCCCAGGCATTAAAGTCGCCGACAATGACCTTCGGGCTTCGCCCTCTCGCATGGTGCACGAGCGCCTCCAGAAACTCTTCGAACTGATCGGGGGTGTCGCTCGGCGGAGCGTAGCAGCTGTACATGTGTACGTGTTTTAACTTCGCATAAACGATACCCCGCATAGACGAAGCAGCCAGTTCCTGGACGTGGAGAGAGCTGCAGCATTTGATAGCTGCTTTACCTGTCTCGTCAAGGATCATGGGTGATTGTCCACTACCAGAGACGTAGGGTTCGCTTAGGAGCATGATGTTTACATTGCGCTCAACCGCAGTCTGGGCCAGGAGGCTCTGAGCTGCGGCGCAATGATTGACATTGAGCTGTACTACGCTAATATGGGCGTGCATTAAGGTGGCTCCTGGCTTCTTTTAGGGTCGCTCTGTAGGTCGGGCACGCAAAGCTACCCGTCGGGTGGTTTCTGTCCACCTCGCTGCTGTAGATCAGGCATTTTGGTGCTGCAACGCACCCCTTTGCCTTGTGCCCACGCTCACCGCATCTAAGACAACAGTCTGCCCTGTCAGTGTCCTTGCAGGTTGCTGATCGATGACCATAGCCCAGACACCTGTAGCATCTCGTGGGTCGGACGTCCTGGGTGATACGATATCTTGACCATCCAACAATTAAGGTGCCCTGTTTAAGGACTGGTATCGCAACGTTCGCGTTCAGTAGCACTGAGGCTATCTGCGTGCCATCCCGCATTCTGCGAAGGCCCCTGATATCTTAAGGATTTATCTGTAGGCCCTGGAATTGGGAGACCATGCAGCTGTGGAGCTCCTCTGCTGTCGTAGCCTCGTCTAGTCCGCTGCAAGATAGAGCTATTCTTTGCGCTCCCGTGCGCACAGAGGCCAAGTCATTGAGCGCCGCTTCCAGATCGCTCTTAAACTTGGGAACGCTTTCCGAAGCTTTCCCCTCTACCTCAAGCAACAGCTCATCTTTCTGCGTTCTCCGGATTTTTCGTACGTGACTGCCCAGTTCGCTAAGGCTCGGGTCCGATCTTAGCTTCCGAAGCATCTCTGCGTACGAAGCCTCTCCTGTCTTTTTTACGATGATTGCCTCAGGTTTTTTACGCAGGCACGTAGGTTTCACCTTGGTCCACTCTGCACCCGTGCTAGCATTATTTGCGACAGATGCGTAGCTGCCTGGCTTGGACTCGTTAGGTCTGGATGTCGCCTTTTCTTCACAGTTGCCAACCAACGTAGGGTTGCTCGGCTTGGGTGCCTGGACTTTTGGCACTTGCACCTTGGGTACCTGCGCATTTTGAGGAGCCTTTTTGGTAGGCTTTTGTACCTCCGTCTGAGTAGCACTGCTCTTCAAGCGGTGCTCGCTGTTAGTGCCTTCGTACAGCTCTATCGCCCTGTTGTTAAGGGCCGAGAGTTCGGAAGCTATGCCCTTTGTCTCTCGTGTCACGTGCCGTTGGGTCTCGAATGCGGATAGCAGGATTTTAATCTTGCCATTCCTGGTGAGTATGCCCCTCAGGTCCTCGTTCTGGAGAGCCGTGGTCACGTCCGAAGGCCGATGAGGGGAACCAGCTGGGGACTTCCCCCCCGTCTTTTGCGATGGCACGGCGATGTGGTCCATCGTCTTCTGACTTGTCGCGGTCGTACATGCTGTAGGAACCAAGTTCTCCACCTCTACAGCATCGCTGCAGTCGCTAGTCAACGGCGGCTGGGGGCCTGCGTGCTCACCCCTCGCCACCGCCGGAACCGAGATTCCATCACCATGAGTCGGGTTACCGACTCCTCTGGTGGGGGATCTCGAAAGTCGGGAGCTCCTCCTGAACGGGTCGTTGCGATCAGAGGGACTGCCCCCCACTGAGCTGTCCATCAACTGAAGGATGGCCTAAGGTTACCTAGGCGAAGCACCAGCCCTAGAAAGGGGTTCCCACGTAGGCCACGGATTTCCCCCTGGCTTTTACGGATGGAGGTTTGTACCGCCTCGACTCGGACACCAGAGCCTCTGCTTAGGCACCAGCATGGTGAGAGGATGATATTTGGTCTGTCCGCGACCTTTGTGCCTTTTCCCCTTTCTTAACGACTTGTGCGCTCCCAGAAACCAGTATCAAAATTAAATTAAATTAAATTTCAACGGTTTAATTTAAAATTTAATTTTGATTTCGCGCCCTACTGTCGCAACACAACACTGATCACACGGTTGATCTGGCAACGCCTCTCTCTTCAGATCACCCGCTGATTGGCAGCGCTATCAGCTGTTTTATCCGCTGCAACAATCGCAAGCTAATAAATTACCTAACAGGCGCACAATTAACTCGCGTGATTGCAGCGCAAAACTTTTGCGCGACTCCACCGTGTGGTTTTGCCAGTTTGCCGCACACACCGGCCGACACAACTTCTATAATTTCGAGTATTTCGCGCAGCGTTAATTTAAGACGTCCGTCTTCAAGGCGATGTAGACTTGGTCTCCTCCATGTTCTGTGTGTTGATTGTCAGTGTTAGAATCAGGGATTCAAGTACCAACAGCAGTCACCTCCAGCGTCCAGCATAAAATTCACCAAAAATTCACAAATAAACAAATAAACATGTTCTGTGTGTTTATTTGGTGAATTTTATTGTTGTTTTTTTGACTCTATGGCTCCAGTTCGACCTTAAAGAGTGGCTGCGGGTCTTTGTTTCTGTTGAGAATGTTGATCACCGTTTTGGCGTTGAAGTTCTTCTCCTTTTGTGCCGCTATAATTTCGGATGCTGTCACTGATGACTCTATTCCTTTAATGACAACCTGCAATCCTTTGGCACTTAGATATAGTAACTCTTCCCAGCTTCGTCCAGGTACTTGGTCACTGATCGGTGGCTAGACTCATTCTGAGTCTGCACTTTCGTTTCTTGTATGTTGCCCTTAGTAATAGGTATAACATGGAACTTGTTTTCTCCGATAATTGCAGTTAGTTTGTTAACCAGCGCACTTGATGTTTTTCTATTAGTGGCGGCTTTATCTTCTTCTGTCCCTGCTCCTGCACTTCGCAGTCATCCAATAGTGCAAACCTATTTGATCTTGAGTTATTGGAGGCGTTGGCGCGATTTATTTTAGGCTGATTACCAGCTGGCTTGTATTGTGGTCTTAGCATTCGCTTTATTTGGATATAGCGATCCAGCGCTGTTTGACAAAGTTTTTTGTTTTGTTTTGGTTCTTATCCGCTTCCGCTTACAAGAGTCGGTGTAAGTGCTCTTGCTTTCGTTGTTGTTGGTACAGCGGAATTGTACACCGCTGTCGGTTTTGAGGATAGAGTTGATGTTAGTACTGTTGCAGTTGTTGTTACTAAAGGTGCAGCTGCAGTAGATATCGTGATTGCTGTACTGGTAGCTAAAGAACTTGACTCCGTTTGTAATGGGGAGAGCTTGAGAGATACGCTCTCAGTGCGTTCGGGTTCATTTTGTGCAGTCATAAGCATTGGTGAGCAAGACTGCGATCGTTTGCATTCCGGTGCAAAGAGAGTCGGCGCTCGACTTGATCTTTTTCCCGCTGAGCGCGCAATTCGCGTTGGTTCATTTTATACTGATCGATTTGTTCGTTGTCTATTTGTTTTTTAGTTTTACTTTATTATTCCACACACAGAAAATTTTATAGTATAGCAATTTAACATTGTCAATAGCGTCTCTTTCGCTTTCGGTTTATTTATTTATTTTATGTTATTAACTATTTATTTCACTAAAATCAAGTGATTTTATACGGAGCTCGATGAAAACACGTCTGTTGACTTGATGACTACTGGTTCTGAAGATAATCATGATCAAGAAGTAAGTTTGCCGTAGCTTTCGCAGCTGCGATCTCCTGCAAGTTGATACTGCAGTCTCAACCGAGGTACCCGAAAAGGTAACACGAGCTGCAGTGGCAGCATTGTACCATTCGGTTGTTATACTCCTGTCTACATTTCTTTTTGAAATGAACTCTTTTCTTACTGAACTTTTGTTCAGTATTTTTTTTTTACTGGTTTCTATTATTTTCGCTTTGCATCAAAACTTCGACTAAGATGTCCTTTTCAAAACTAAATTCAGCTTTGTAAAGATCTACGTGCAGACGAGCATTCAGAAAGCTCCGCAACTAATGGTTCTTAGATTCTATAAATAAAAGATAAACGATCATAAAATACACAGTGTTTCGTGGCTAATTTCGGCGGCAGAACTAACAAAGGTAAAAATATTAAAAATAAAACCGCAAATAAAAATTAATTTTAAAAAAAATTATATAAAATTAATTGTTGGAAAACACCCCAGTTATACAAAAAAACTTCTACAATATTTAATTACTTAAATGTTGTTATTCTAAATGTTGTTAAGGCAGAATTTTTTTCTAAATAATATATTTTTCTATATATATAATATAAATTGTCTTATATCAAAAACCGAATATGTATAAAATAAAATAAAATGATATATATATTCTTAACTTATTAACAACTTAAATGTTGTTGTTCTAAATGTTGTTAAAGAAGAATTTTTGTCTGACCGTAATAACATCGAAAACGTTAGCATTAATAATGTTGTAGAACGTTACAATCCCCACGCCACAATAAATATAAATTGTTTTATATAAAAAACCCAATAAGTATAAAAAAAAAAAATTATATTTATTTTCTTTGTATTCATACTTACTAGTATAAATTAGAGGCTTCTTCGCGGAGATCACTCTTAATAAAAGTATATTCATAATAATTAAGTTTTGGTAATAATGCTGATATGTATTTCAACAGACAGAAATTGGTTCTTTTAGCGATAGGATTACCTTCCAAATTAATAATCTTTAAATTATTCATAAACCGGAATCGTTCAATCTGTAAAAAAAAATTAAAAATAAGAAAATATTTTTTCTGTTGTAAGTATTGTTATAAGGAAATTGTTTAGCTATTGAGCTTTTTCAATAGCTGTTGCAAATAATAAAAAACCCAAGAAAGTTTGTTTTTATTAGACAGCCGAAATGCAGCGCCCAAGTTTAACGTAGGTAGGTACAAAAGGAACAAGGAATGAGAGTCGTACAGATAAATGCGTGCGAGAACAGCGGTTTGCACTATGGGCATCGCAACTGCTACCACTAACTAATTCGGCTTACAATATTAAAGAATATAATTTAGTCTACTGCACAGTTTTTTCGGCTGCATGACCCAACATCCTCCCCCCCGTTGGAAGCTTGGCTTCCAACAGAGTCCTCAAGGGGAAGCAGACACAGCTTGTTCACTGCCCGCCTTATTACTCCAGACGCGGTCCTCAATTCTGCAACTCGAGCGACGCCGTCTCTGCCAGGAATCAACTGCATGACTCTCGCCAAAGGCCATCTCATTGGGGGTAGATTCTCGTCCTTAACAAGAACGACGTTGTCCACGGCTACGCCAGGTTTTAAGGTGCGCCACTTGGAGCGCTGCTGGAGCAACGTCAAGTATTCTTCCTTCCATCGCGACCAAATTATTTGCTGAAGAAAGGAGATGCGCTGCCAAGAGTCAAGCCGATTATAGTTTAGGCCCGTTATATCTGGCTCGTCAAACGGCGAAGGCAGACCACCATTGAGAAAATGTGCCGGAGTGAGGACGTCCAGATCGGCAGGGTTCTCTGAAATGGGAACCACAGCGCGGTAGAAATGATGCTTGGCCGTTTTCACCGCTGCTTCCCAAAGTCCACCGAAATGGGGCGACCGTGGAGCGATGAACCGCCAGTCAATCGTCTCCGAAAGGCAAAAGTTCTGAACGGAGCCATGATGCTCGCTGCTGAGAAGTAACCTTCGAAGTTCCAGAAGTTCATTTTTGGCGCCGACAAAGTTGGTGGCGTTGTCTGACCAAATTTGCTTCGGCTTCCGCCTAGTGCATATGAACCTCTTGAGTCCGCACAGAAACGCAACTGTCGAGAGATCCTTGATCAGCTCCAGGTGCAGTGCCTTGGTTGCAAAGCATATAAATACGCAGACGTAGCATTTAACCGCGGGCTTGTTGCAAGTATCCGACTTGTAAAAGAAGGGTCCACAGAAGTCTATACCAGTAATCTCAACAGCGTGAGATCCTTCCAAGCACTCCTTGGGAAGGTCCGCCATTATGTGCTCTATCAGCCGCGGCTTAATCCGAAAACATCTGTTGCACCTGTTCACGGCCTTGGTAACCGTCTTCCTCCCCCCAATAGGCCAATATTGGAATCGACTTGCACCCAGAAGAGCTCGAGGTCCGGCATGAAGATCGCTTTCATGGTAATGCGAAATAATTGTTTTGTCAGGACAAACAGCTGTTGGCCAATCTCTTTCAGGCTCCGTAAGATAGGCGGGTCCATGCGCCCAGAGTGAGCATTCGCTAGGCTCAGACGGCAGGGACCCTCTGGATAAGATGTCATCCGGATTTAAAGCTGTTGGAACATAACGCCAAGCCGTGACATCTGTCAGCTCCTGAATGGCAGCAACCCTATTTGCCACAAATATGTTTTCCTTGCTGGCTGAAGAAGGAACGCGTGAACCTATTAAGGCGCTACCGCAAGGGCGCGCGCAGCCTCCAGACACAACCCAGCCAGACGAGTTTTTTGAAGCAGGGGCAGTCCTGGCAACAACTTTATCTGACCTACGCACAGCAGCTCATAAAACAGGCTAGGTCCTATTAACATGTCAACACGCTGAGCTTTATGAAATTCCGGGTCGGCGAGCTGCAGGTTTTCTGGAATCTTCCAGTCCCCAATGTCCACATTAGAACTTGGCTGGCGATCCGTGATATTGGGAGCGATAACTGCTGTTATGCTCGTTGAGAAGTCCGAAGTGACAGACCGAATCGCAATTCCTACCGAGAATCCATCAGTCGCGAAATTGAAATCCCCGATTCCAGTGACGGAGCCGGACGACCTCGACCTCTTATGTTGCAGTTGATTTGCAAACCGAGAGGTGACCAAGTGCAGTTGAGAGCCAGAATCTAACAAGGCCCTGCAGGGAACGAACAGTCCCGATCGATTCTGCACTAGAACGGTTGCAGTGGCTAGTAGCACAAGGTCACTACCGAGATCCTGGGCAATTAGAGTAGAAGAATTCGAAAGCAGGGCAGAAGGCTCAGTGTGGGAGCTTGAAGACACCGGAACACGTGGCTGGGAGGAAGGCCGACCATCTAGATGGAGCAGCGTATGATGCCTGATTCCACAGGTGCGGCAGCGGATCGAGCTGCATTGACGTAGCTGATGACCTGCCTTTAGGCAATTTAGGCATAGTGCAGTTGATTCTCTGTAGGAATATACTCAAGACAAATCACATTATTCTGAACTTGCTCTCTGGCAAAATGATATTTAATATCAATATGTTTAGCTCGTTTGTGACATGAGGGGTTGTTTGCTATGCTAATACAGCCTTGATTGTCTTCGTAAATTTTAATGGGGTTTTCTAGTTTAATGTTAATACTAGTTAATAAAAATTTAAGCCATAGAGCTTCTCTCACGGCTTCAAATAGGGCCATATACTCAGCTTCAGTTGATGAGGCTGCTACTGAGTTCTGTCTCTTTGTATTCCAACAAATGAGATTAAAATCAAACATTTTGAATAAATACCCTGTTGTACTTTTTCTATCAATTTCACTACCACCCCAATCAGAATCCACATAACCAATAATTTTATTTTCAAATGCCAAGTTCTTTTTAAAAATCAATTTCATATCGATAGTGCCCTTCAAATATCTAAGAACTCTTTTTAAGTTCTGCCATAACTCGGAGTTATTTTTGCTACTATATCTGCTCAAGATATTTACTGCAGTAGTTAAATCTGGGCGTGTACAAAGCATTATGTACATTAAACATCCTATGAGGTTACGGCATGGGGTATTGCAGTCTTCATCTGAATTAAGTAATTCATAATTTATTTTACTAGGTAAAGGAGTACTAACTGCATTACAATTTTCCATGTTAAATTTACTTAAAATTTTTTTAACATATGCAGATTGGCTTAAATAGATTTTATCTTCATGCATTTCTATCCTAATTCCAATAAAATGTTTTATTTCATTTAGGTCAGTCATCCTAAACTTTTTTATTAAATACCTTTTGAAGTTATTCATTCTTGTCATATCTCCTGTAGCTATAACCACATCATCTACATATAATAATACATATATGTTTTCATTGATGTTACCTTTGTCTAAAATATATATACAGCGATCAACTGAAGAGTTTACAAACTCACACTCTTTCAATGCTTGCTCAAATACTTCAAACCAGCATCTAGCCGCTTGCTTGAGTCCGTAAATTGCCTTATTCAATTTACACACATTGTCACTATTACACGATATACCTTGAGGAAGTCTCATATAAATTTCCTCTTTTAACGTGCCATTTAAGAAAGCTGTTTTTACATCCATTTGATGGACTTTCAAGTTATACTGTATTGCTAATGACAATATAAATCGGAAACTTGAAATTCTAGCTACAGGAGCAAATGTCTCTTCATAGTCTATTTGGTATTTTTGAGTGAATCCTCGTGCAACCAATCTAGCTTTGTATCTAATTGGATTTCCAAGTTCATTATATTTAACAGAAAATACCCATCTGCTATCTACAATATTTTTGTTTTCAGGCCTTTTTGTAATTGTCCAAGTATTATTAATTTTATGAGCATTTAACTCTGTATTGATGGCTTCTTCCCAAGAAGATTTATCATCCCTATATTGAATTTCATCAAATGAATTTGGGACATCGTTAAATATAGTGTGAGCATTTAGAACAACTTTATTTAGACTATTATCCTCTTCATTATAGGATATCTGAGGCTTAGTCTTTAATCTCTCACTTCTTCTATTAATAATTTCTATGCCATCATTTTTAGTTGGATTATCAATTCCAATTTCTTTTAAGTGCTCTGCTGTTTCACTTTCCCTACTCTCATTCGGGTTGCCTGATCCCTTACTTTCATTCAGGTGATCATCTCGCTTTCTTTTCTTACTCTCATTCAGAAAATATTTATTACTTTCCTTACTATCTTTCAGGAATTGTATGTTGTCGCATTCCTTACTCTCATTCGGGAATTCTGTTTGTATTATTTTCCTACTGTCATTTGGAAAATTTTTATTTTCACTTTCCTTACTATCTTTCAGGAATTGTATGTTGTCGCATTCCTTACTCTCATTCGGGAATTCTGTTTGTATTATTTTCCTACTGTCATTCGGAAAATTTTTATTTTCACTTTCCTTACTATCTTTCAGGAATTGTATGTTGTCGCATTCCTTACTCTCATTCGGGAATTCTGTTTGTATTATTTTCCTACTGTCATTCGGAAAATTTTTATTTTCACTTTCCTTACTATCTTTCAGGAATACTGTTTCAAATTTAACAGCTCTAGAATTAACCATATTGGTTTCATCGACAACAACATCTCTTGCGACAATAAATTTTTCATTTACAGCATCCCACAACTTAAAACCATTGGGTTCATAGCCCACAAAAATACTTTTAAATGATTTATCATCAAACTTTCCTTGTTTGTTTTTAATATGCACATAAACAGTTGCACCAAACACTCTCAAATGTTTTAAGTATGGCTTCTTATTGTGCCACATCTCATATGGGGTCTTTGAACTATCAACAAGTGCTCTGCTAGGAATTCTGTTGATTAAATAAGTAGCAGTTAATACTGCTTCGCCCCAAAAGCTTTTATCTAGTTTTGCACCACTAACCATGGTTCGAGCTTTTTCCGTAATGGTTCTTATCATTCTCTCAGAAACACCATTTAACTGAGGTGTATGTGGCACTGTTAAGTGATAAGAAATTCCTTTCTTAACACAAAATTGTCTCATCTCATTTGACAAGTATTCTCTACCATTGTCAATGTATAAATACACAACCTTTAAATTAAAATGAGCTTCACTCTTGGCTACAAATCTTGAAACATGCTAAACACATCAGATTTATATTTAATTAAATAAGTTACACAATAATGTGTAAACTGATCAACAAAGATCACAAAATAATTTTTATCATCTAAAGTAACTGGAGTAATAGGCCCACAGACATCTGAGTGTACTACAAAAAGTGGTCTTTTAATATGGGTCTTATCTTTCAATTGTTTAAAAGGAAGTCTTGCCTGTTTACCATTTAAACAGGGTTCACAAATTTCACATGATAACTCTAAGTTGTTTAGAAGACTTTGATCACTAAACATATTCTTTCGTTTTATTTCTAATAATTTGCCATCGCTTATATGGCCAAACCTCTCATGCCATAAACGAAAATTATTTTTATGCTTAGCATTTATAGAATATGCTTGAAAATTGATCACAGGTACATTGTTTAACATACCTGAATTTTGACAACCATTAACCCATTTTTCGAAATGGTTACACCGCTTTTGTCAAATTCGATCGACATTCCTGCCTCTTGGAGACGCTTTACGGACATCAAATTACCAGCAGCTTCCTTACAAAAGAGTACATCCTCCAGTGTAATCTCATGGTCATTCCGTAGTCGGACAATACCACGCTTAGTGGCATAAATAAATTCGCCTTGCTTGGCCACTGCAATCTTAAGTGGATGCACAACCTCCACACTGTCGGTATACAGCGACTCATCATTTATAAGATGGTCACTAGCACCAGAATCAAGGACAAACCCGCAGTTATCCATCACTGAAGTATTATTCACTTCTTTACCATAAAACGCAATGCCGTGTGATGTTGCAGTTTGAACTTGTTTTTCATTTTCTTTATTTTTATTATTTAATATTCTTTTATAATGGAAGCAGTCTTTTTTAATGTGGCCTTCTCTGCCACAGTGGTGACACTTGACTTTATACTTTGAATTTCCCTTGAATATTTTCTTTGGTTTAGTTACCCGATTTTTAAACAAATTATTTTTATAAGTGTTATTTTTGTTGTGCACGATCGCGTTCATAACTTTCTTGCTTGTATCGTTGTGGTCATTTTTAATTTTAATTTCTTGATCCAGCAATCTATTTTTCACAAACGCCAATGTCAAATTTTCTTCAGATAATGTCTCTATCGCTGTAATAATTCCATCGTAACACGAAGGCAATGTGATCAGTAGATGAGAAATTTATCCATCTCTTCTATTTTTGCACCAGCTGCCAACAATTCACTTATAAGTTCGTCAAAAATATGAAAATGGCTTAATAGTGACATCTCACTCGATAGCTTCAGAGAAAGCAAACGTTTTCGCAGCGCCAGTTGCGACGCCAGACTTTTTCGTTCATAAACGGCGTCCAAATTCTCAAGAATCTGACGCGCCGTAATGTCGCTTGTTGCGAAATTTAAAAACGAGTCGCTTAGGTACTCTATTATTGTACTTTTTGCACAACGCTCTGCCTTTTTCCAGGAGTCATCTACCTCGTTAGGCATTAAACCATCAACTACTTTAAGCACATCTTGCTCGGCTAAAAGAGCCCTAATTCTAAATTTCCAAATCGCGTACTTCTCGCCATCAAACGGCTTAATATTACGTTTAGCCTTGTCCATTTTTCACTCAAATTCTGAGAAGGAATTAATTTCACAAGAATGTGAAAAAATGCTATTTCACAATTTATTTTCACAATCTTTAATTCACAATTTAATTGTTTATATAAGATAACAGATATACAGATAGTACAGATAGTACAGATAGTACAGATAGTACAGATAGTAACAGATAGTACAGATAGTACAGATAGTACAGATAGTACAGATAGTACAGATAGTACAGATAGTACAGTACAGATAGTACAGATAGTACAGATAGTACAGATAGTACAGATAGTACAGATAGTACAGATAGTACAGATAGTACAGATAGTACAGATAGTACAGATAGTACAGATAGTACAAATAGTACAGATAGTACAGATAGACAGATAGTACAGATAGTACAGATAGTACAGATAGTACAGATAGTAAGATAGTACAGATAGTACAGATAGTACAGATAGTACAGATAGTACAGATAGTACAGATAGTACAGATAGTACAGATAGTACAGATAGTACAGATAGTACAGATAGTACAGATAGTACAGATAGTACAGATAGTACAGATAGTACAGATAGTACAGATAGAAATAGTACAGATAGTACAGATAGTACAGATAGTACAGATAGTAACAGATAGTACAGATAGTATACAGATAGTACAGATAGTACAGATAGTACAGATAGTACAAGATATACAGATAGTACAGATAGTACAGAAGTACAGATAGTACAGATACAGTACAGATAGTACAGATAGTACAGATAGTACAGATAGTTACAGATAGTACAGATAGTACGATTAGTACAGATAGTACAGATAGTACAGATAGTACAGATAGTACAGATAGTACAGATAGTACAGATAGTACAGATAGTACAGATAGTACAGATAGTACAAGAATAGTACAGATAGTACAGATAGACAGATAGACAGATAGTACAGATAGTACAGATATAAGATATCAGATAGTACAGATAGTAACAGATAGTACAGATAGTAAATAACAGATAGTACAGATAGTACAGATAGTACAGATAAAAGTACAGATAGTACAGATAGTAAAAACAGATAGTACAGATAGTACAGATAGTACAGAATACAGATATACAGATAGTACAGATAGTAAGATAACAGATAGTACAAGAATAGTACAGATAGTACAGATAGTACAGATAGTACAGATATAATATACAGATAGTACAGATTACAGATAGTACAGATAGTACAGATTAGTACAGATAGTACAGTATAGTTACAGATAGTACAGATAGTACAGATATAGAATACAGATAGTACAGATAGTACAGATAGTACAGATAGTACAGATAGTACAGATAGTACAGATAGTACAGATAGTACAGATAGTACAGATAGTACAGATAGTACAGATAGTACAGATAGTACAGATAGTACAGATAGTACAGATAGTACAGATAGTACAGATATCATAGTACAGATAGTACAGATAGTACAGATAGTACAGATAGTACAGATAGTACAATAACAGATAGTACAGATAGTACAGATAGTACAATAGTACAGATAGTACAGATATTACAGATAGTACAGATAGTACAGATAGACAGATGTACAGATAGTACAGATAGTACAGATAGTACAGATAGTACAGATAGTACAGATAGTACAGATAGTACATAGTAAATAGTACAGATAGTACAGAATATAATAGTACAGATAGTACAATAGTACAGATAGTACAGATAGTACAGATAGTACAGATAGTACAGATAGTACAGATAGTACAGATAGTACAGATAGTACAGATAGTACAGATAGTACAGATAGTACAGATAGTACAGATATACAGATAGTACAGATAGTACAGATAGTACAGATAGTACAGATAGTACAGATAGTACAGATAGTACAGATTAGTACAGATAGTACAGATAGTACAGATAGTACAGATAGTACAGATAGTACAGATAGTACAGATAGTACAGATAGTACAGATAGTACAATAGTACAGATAGTAAAAGTACAGATAGTAAGATAGTACAGATAGTACAGATAGTACAGATAGTACAGATAGTACAGATAGTACAGATAGTACAGATAGTACAGATAGTACAGATAAAAAGTACAGATAGTACAGATAGTACAGATAGTACAGATAGTACAGATAGTACAGATAGTACAGATAGTACAGATAGTACAGATAGTACAGATAGTACAGATAGTACAGATAGTACAGATAGTACAGATAGTACAGATAGTACAGATAGTACAGATAGTACAGATAGTACAGATAGTACAGATAGTACAGATTAGTACAGATAGTACAGATAGTACAGATAGTACAGATAGTACAGATAGTACAGATAGTACAGATAGTACAGATAGTACAGATAGTACAGATAGTACAGATAGTACAGATAGTACAGATAGTACAGATAGTACAGATAGTACAGATAGTACAGATAGTACAGATAGTACAGATAGTACAGATAGTACAGATAGTACAGATAGTACAGATAGTACAGATAGTACAGATAGTACAAGATAGTACAGATAGTACAGATAGTACAATAGTAAGATAGTACAGATAGTACAGATAGAAGATATACAGATAGTAACAGATAGATACAGAATAGTACAGATAGTACAGATAGTTTACAGATAGTACAGATAGTACAGATAGTACAGATAGTACAAAGAAATAGTACAGATAGTACAGATAGTACAGATTTAGTACAGATAGTACAGATAGTACAGATTAGTACAGATAGTACAGATAGTACAGATAGTACAGATAGTACAAAGATAGTACAGATAAGTTACAGATAGTACAGATAGTACAGATAGTACAGATATACAGATTAGTACAGATAGTACAGATAGTACAGATAGTACAGATAAAGATATACAGATAGTAAACAAGATAGTACAGATAGTACAGATAGTACAGATAGTACAGATAGTACAGATAGTACAGATGTCAGTACAGATAGTACAGATAGTACAGATAGTTACAGATAGTACAGATAGTACAGATAGTACAGATAGTACAGATAGTACAGATATACAATAGTACAGATAGTACAGATAGTACAGATAGTACAGATAGTAAGAAAGTACAATATACAGATAGTACAGATAGTACAGATAGTACAGATAGTACAGATAGTACAGATAGTACAGATAGTACAGATAGTACAGATAGTACAGATAGTACAGATAGTACAGATAGTACAGATAGTACAGATAGTACAGATAGTACAGATAGTACAGATAGTACAGATAGTACAGATAGTACAGATAGTACAGATAGTACAGATAGTACAGATAGTACAGATAGTACAGATAGTACAGATAGTACAGATAGTACAGATAGTACAGATAGTACAGATAGTACAGATAGTACAGATATACAGATAGTACAGATAGTACAGATAGTACAGATAGTACAGATAGTACAGATAGTACAGATAGTACAATAGTACAGATAGTACAGATAGTACAGATAGTACAGATAGTACAGATAGTACATTTAGTAGTACAGATAGTACAGATATACAGATAGTACAGATAGTACAGATAGTACAGATAGTACAGATAGTACAGATAGTACAGATAGTACAGATAGTACAGATAGTACAGATAGTACAGATAGTACAGATAGTACAGATAGTACAGATAGTACAGATAGTACAGATAGTACAGATAGTACAGATAGTACAAATATTACAAATATAGTACAGATAGTACAGATAGTACAGATAGTACAGATAGTACAGATAGTACAGATAGTACAGATAGTACAGATAGTACAGATAGTACAGATAGTACAGATAGTACAGATAGTACAGATAGTACAGATAGTACAGATAGTACAGATAGTACAGATAGTACAGATAGTACAGATAGTACAGATAGTACAGATAGTACAGATAGTACAGTATAGTACAGATAGTACAGATAGTACAGATAGTACAGATAGTACAGATAGTACAGATAGTACAGATAGTACAGATAGTACAGATAGTACAGATAGTACAGATAGTACATAGTACAGATAGTACAGATAGTACAGATAGTACAGATAGTACAGATAGTACAGATAGTACAGATACAGATACAGATAGTACAGATAGTACAGATAGTACAGATAGTACAGATAGTACAGATAGTACAGATAGATAGTACAGATAGTACAGATAGTACAGATAGTACAGATAGTACAGATAGTACAGATAGTACAGATAGTACAGATAGTACAGATAGTACAGATAGTACAGATAGTACAGATAGTACAGATAGTACAGATAGTACAGATAGTACAGATAGTACAGATAGTACAGATAGTACAGATAGTACAGATAGTACAGATAGTACAGATAGTACAGATAGTATAGTACAGATAGTACAGATAGTACAGATAGTACAGATAGTACAGATAGTACAGATAGTACAGATAGTACAGATAGTACAGATAGTACAGATAGTACAGATAGTACAGATAGTACAGATAGTACAGATAGTACAGATAGTACAGATAGTACAGATAGTACAGATAGTACAGATAGTACAGATAGTACAGATAGTACAGATAGTACAGATAGTACAGATAGTACAGATAGTACAGATAGTACAGATAGTACAGATAGTACAGATAGTACAGATAGTACAGATAGTACAGATAGTACAGATAGTACAGATAGTACAGATAGTACAGATAGTACAGATAGTACAGATAGTACAGATAGTACAGATAGTACAGATAGTACAGATAGTACAGATAGTACAGATAGTACAGATAGTACAGATAGTACAGATAGTACAGATAGTACAGATAGTACAGATAGTACAGATAGTACAGATAGTACAGATAGTACAGATAGTACAGATAGTACAGATAGTACAGATAGTACAGATAGTACAGATAGTACAGATAGTACAGATAGTACAGATAGTACAGATAGTACAGATAGTACAGATAGTACAGATAGTACAGATAGTACAGATAGTACAGATAGTACAGATAGTACAGATAGTACAGATAGTACAGATAGTACAGATAGTACAGATAGTACAGATAGTACAGATAGTACAGATAGTACAGATAGTACAGATAGTACAGATAGTACAGATAGTACAGATAGTACAGATAGTACAGATAGTACAGATAGTACAGATATACAGATAGTAAGATAGTACAGATAGTACAGATAGTACAGATAGTACAGATAGTACAGATAGTACAGATAGTACAGATAGTACAGATAGTACAGATAGTACAGATAGTACAGATAGTACAGATAGTACAGATAGTACAGATACAGATAGTACAGATAGTACAGATAGTACAGATAGTACAGATAGTACAGATAGTACAGATAGTACAGATAGTACAGATAGTACAGATAGATAGTACAGATAGTACAGATAGTACAGATAGTACAGATAGTACAGATAGTACAGATAGTACAGATAGTACAGATAGTACAGATAGTACAGATAGTACAGATAGTACAGATAGTACAGATAGTACAGATAGTACAGATAGTACAGATAGTACAGATAGTACAGATAGTACAGATAGTACAGATAGTACAGATAGTACAGATAGTACAGATAGTACAGATAGTACAGATAGTACAGATAGATACAGATACAGATACAGATAGTACAGATAGTACAGATAGTACAGATAGTACAGATAGTACAGATAGTACAGATAGTACAGATAGTACAGATAGTACAGATAGTACAGATAGTACAGATAGTACAGATAGTACAGATAGTACAGATAGTACAGTAAGATAGTACAGATAGTACAGATAGTACAGATAGTACAGATAGTACAGATAGTACAGATAGTACAGATAGTACAGATAGTACAGATAGTACAGATAGTACAGATAGTAGTACAGATAGTACAGATAGTACAGATAGTACAGATAGTACAGATAGTACAGATAGTACAGATAGTACAGATAGTACAGATAGTACAGATAGTACAGATAGTACAGATAGTACAGATAGTACAGATAGTACAGATAGTACAGATAGTACAGATAGTACAGATAGTACAGATAGTACAGATAGTACAGATAGTACAGATAGTACAGATAGTACAGATAGTACAGATAGTACAGATAGTACAGATAGTACAGATAGTACAGATAGTACAGATAGTACAGATAGTACAGATAGTACAGATAGTACAGACAGATAGTACAGATAGTACAGATAGTACAGATAGTACAGATAGTACAGATAGTACAGATACAGATAGTACAGATAGTACAGATAGTACAGATAGTACAGATAGTACAGATAGTACAGATAGTACAGATAGTACAGATAGTACAGATAGTACAGATAGTACAGATAGTACAGATAGTACAGATAGTACAGATAGTACAGATAGTACAGATAGTACAGATAGTACAGATAGTACAGATAGTACAGATAGTACAGATAGTACAGATAGTACAGATAGTACAGATAGTATAGTACAGATAGTACAGATAGTACAGATAGTACAGATAGTACAGATAGTACAGATACAGATAGTACAGATAGTACAGATAGTACAGATAGTACAGATAGTACAGATAGTACAGATAGTACAGATAGTACAGATAGTACAGATAGTACAGATAGTATACAGATAGTACAGATAGTACAGATAGTACATAGTACAGATAGTACAGATAGTACAGATAGTACAGGATAGTACAGATAGTACAGATAAGTACAGAAGTTACAGATAGTACAATAGTACAGATTTAGTACAGATAGTACAGATAGTACAGATAGTACAGATAGTACAGATAGTACAGATAGTACAGATAGTACAGATAGTACAGATAGTAGATAGTACAGATAGTACAGATAGTACAGATAGTACAGATAGTACAGATAGTACAGATAGTACAGATAGTACAGATAGTACAGATACAGATAGTACAGATAGTACAGATAGTACAGATAGTACAGATAGTAGTACAGATAGTACAGATAGTACAGATAGTACAGATAGTACAGATAGTACAGATAGTACAGATAGTACAGATAGTACAGATAGTACAGATAGTACAGATAGTAGTACAGATAGTACAGATAGTACAGATAGTACAGATAGTACAGATAGTACAGATAGTACAGATAGTACAGATAGTACAGATAGTACAGATAGTACAGATACAGATAGTACAGATAGTACAGATAGTACAGATAGTACAGATAGTACAGATAGTACAGATAGTACAGATAGTACAGATAGTACAGATAGTACAGATAGTACAGATAGTACAGATAGTACAGATAGTACAGATAGTACAGATAGTACAGATAGTACAGATAGTACAGATAGTACAGATAGTACAGATAGTACAGATAGTACAGACAGTACAGATAGTACAGATAGTACAGATAGTACAGATAGTACAGATAGTACAGATAGTACAGATAGTACAGATAGTACAGATAGTACAGATAGTACAGATAGTACAGATAGTACAGATAGTACAGATAGTACAGATAGTACAGATAGTACAGATAGTACAGATAGTACAGATAGTACAGATAGTACAGATAGTACAGATAGTACAGATAGTACAGATAGTACAGATAGTACAGATAGTACAGATAGTACAGATAGTACAGATAGTACAGATAGTACAGATAGTACAGATAGTACAGATAGTACAGATAGTACAGATAGTACAGATAGTACAGATAGTACAGATAGTACAGATAGTACAGATAGTACAGATAGTACAGATAGTACAGATAGTACAGATAGTACAGATAGTACAGATAGTACAGATAGATAGTACAGATAGTACAGATAGTACAGATAGTACAGATAGTACAGATAGTACAGATAGTACAGATAGTACAGATAGTACAGATAGTACAGATAGTACAGATAGTACAGATACAGATAGTACAGATAGTACAGATAGTACAGATAGTACAGATAGTACAGATAGTACAGATAGTACAGATAGTACAGATAGTACAGATAGTACAGATAGTACAGATAGTACAGATAGTACAGATAGTACAGATAGTACAGATAGTACAGATAGTACAGATAGTACAGATAGTACAGATAGTACAGATAGTACAGATAGTACAGATAGTACAGATAGTACAGATAGTACAGATAGTACAGATAGTAGTACAGATAGTACAGATAGTACAGATACAGATACAGATAGTACAGATAGTACAGATAGTACAGATAGTACAGATAGTACAGATAGTACAGATAGTACAGATAGTACAGATAGTACAGATAGTACAGATAGTACAGATAGTACAGATAGTACAGATAGTACAGATAGTACAGATAGTACAGATAGTACAGATAGTACAGATAGTACAGATAGTACAGATAGTACAGATAGTACAGATAGTACAGATAGTAGATAGTACAGATAGTACAGATAGTACAGATAGTACAGATACAGATAGTACAGATAGTACAGATAGTACAGATAGTACAGATAGTACAGATAGTACAGATAGTACAGATAGTACAGATAGTACAGATAGTACAGATAGTACAGATAGTACAGATAGTACAGATAGTACAGATAGTACAGATAGTACAGATAGTACAGATAGTACAGATAGTACAGATAGTACAGATAGTACAGATACAGATAGTACAGATAGTACAGATAGTACAGATAGTACAGATAGTACAGATAGTACAGATAGTACAGATAGTACAGATAGTACAGATAGTACAGATAGTACAGATAGTACAGATACAGATAGTACAGATAGTACAGATAGTACAGATAGTACAGATAGTACAGATAGTACAGATAGTACAGATAGTACAGATAGTACAGATAGTACAGATAGTACAGATAGTACAGATAGTACAGATAGTAGTACAGATAGTACAGATAGTACAGATAGTACAGATAGTACAGATAGTACAGATAGTACAGATAGTACAGATAGTACAGATAGTACAGATAGTACAGATAGTACAGATAGTACAGATAGTACAGATAGTACAGATAGTACAGATAGTACAGATAGTACAGATAGTACAGATAGTACAGATAGTACAGATAGTACAGATAGTACAGATAGTACAGATAGTACAGATAGTACAGATAGTAGATAGTACAGATAGTACAGATAGTACAGATAGTACAGATAGTACAGATAGTACAGATAGTACAGATAGTACAGATAGTACAGATAGTACAGATAGTACAGATAGTACAGATAGTACAGATAGTACAGATAGTACAGATAGTACAGATAGTACAGATAGTACAGATAGTACAGATAGTACAGATAGTACAGATAGTACAGATATTACAAATATAGTACAGATAGTACAGATAGTACAGATAGTACAGATAGTACAGATATACAGATAGTACAGATAGTACAGATAGTACAGATAGTACAGATAGTACAGATAGTACAGATAGTACAGATAGTACAGATAGTACAGATAGTACAGATAGTACAGATAGTACAGATAGTACAGATAGTACAGATAGTACAGATAGTACAGATAGTACAGATAGTACAGATAGTACAGATAGTACAGATAGTACAGATAGTACAGATAGTACAGATAGTACAGATAGTACAGATAGTACAGATAGTACAGATAGTACAGATACAGATAGTACAGATAGTACAGATAGTACAGATACAGATAGTACAGATAGTACAGATAGTACAGATAGTACAGATAGTACAGATAGTACAGATAGTAGTACAGATAGTACAGATAGTACAGATAGTACAGATAGTACAGATAGTACAGATAGTACAGACAGATAGTACAGATAGTACAGATAGTACAGATAGTACAGATAGTACAGATAGTACAGATAGTACAGATAGTACAGATAGTACAGATAGTACAGATAGTACAGATAGTACAGATAGT